>NC_086448.1:152585049-152925049 GCF_028390025.1 Pseudophryne corroboree | reverse complement strand
ATATAATAAAAAAAATCACCCACATTGAAGTACAGTAAAAGTGACTTAAGCAAATACTCTCCCAACCTCTCTGTTACATAAGAAATTCCTAAGAGATGTTCCTCTATTTCATCTTCTATTCTTCCTTCTAAAACCATCCAGTGGTTAAAAAATAAGAACATTGGGGCATTGGATCATACTGTAATTAGAATTCGCCTTATGAGCTTGGGCCAGGGTTGAACAGGCTTGGACTGTATCCCACTAAAAGACTGGGACACCACACTCTGGGCTTTTTGATCATATCTGCAGATGTGTCCATGTTGAGTCCCATTTATGTGGACACTTCCTTACTGAATCTCCTCTCCATGTGTAAGGCGATGAACATATGCACAGGACTAACATACTCATCTTACATAAAAAAAGACAAATGTTCAACTCTAATCAAGCCCGTATATGCGCAAAATACAGGACAATAACCACGTCTAATGTCATCATGGTAAAAGCTATGATTTATAATACATATGTTGGAAATTGTGTTTATGTTAAAATACCAAACTAAAGCAAAGAATAATACCTGAAGTATACATTTTCTCTAAAAAGAATGGCAAAAACAGGGTAATGATCATTTAGAATTCATATACTGTGATAGAGCATCAAAGACTGTAAAGTGTATATCTTGAAGCATTGTCTTTCAAGGAGTAATGGGGGTAATTCCAAGTTGATCGCAGCAGGAAATTTTTTAGCAGTTGGGCAAAACCATGTGCAGTGCAGGGGGGGCAGATATAACATATGCAGAGAGAGTTAGATTTGGGTGGGTTATTTTGTTTCTGTGCAGGGTAAATACTGGCTGCTTTATTTTTACACTGCAATTTAGATTGCAGATTGAACTCACCACACCCAAATCTATCTCTCTCTGCACATGTTATATCTGCCCCCCCTGCAGTGCACATGGTTTTGCCCAACTGCTTACAAAGTTCCTACTGTGATCAACTCAGAATTACCCCCAATATCCCTTAATCTTCCCCTCAGATTAAGCACAGAATGTGATGAATGGATATTTCACAAAGATAACATGTGACATCTCCCCTGGAACCCACACCATTACCTAATAGGATCTACTGGGTTAAGTGGTTAAAGTAATCCATCATTTCAATAAAGCTTTCCTTGGTGTTGGCCCATATAACAAATACATCATCGATATAACATTTGGAATAAATTATATCTTTAGCGTAGAGGGAAAATATGCAACTCTACTCATAGCAATGCGTTGGCATAAATTGGGGCCACTTTGGACTCCAGTGCTGTGCCCGCGGTTTGTATGATGTACTCATACAAATTGTTTTTTTTGCAAAGTTTCCAAAAAAGCTAGATGTACTGCTACGGTATAGAGGTAACAAACATCATTTGTAACCAATAGAGCATTGAATGATATGTGTCCAGTGGAAGAAAATTTTGCAAGAAAAACCCCTTTGCCCCTAATATATGTGGCCATGTTGGTCACAAATATCTGCAGGAAACCATCCAGGACCTGTGAAAGGAGTTATAACAATGACCCCCTGAATGATATGATGGGCTTTCTTGGTGGTCTCTTATGAATTTGTATAGACCATATAAATTATTGGACAAACTGGATAAGTGACCTTCAAAATAGAAGCCATATTGTCATCAATTCCATTGTTAAATAATCCCTGATCAATAATTTGTTCAATATAAAATTTTAATTCCCGCATTGGGTTGTGATCTATTTCCAAGTAGGTATTTGTGTCTGCCAACTGACAGCGAGTCTCTGTATCACAGTCATTCTAATCTTGTAGGACTATTGCTCCCCATTGTCGGACAGTGTTATTACCAACAAGGGTTTGTCCTCCACTGCTCTCAGTGACATCCTTTCTTGTGGGATGTAGTCAGGTGACCAGCAGTCGGGATCTTGGCGGTCAGCATACCGACGCCGGTATGCCAGCCACCATGGCTGGCTGGTGGCTGGGATGCTGGTGGCCGATATGCTGACCGCCAGGATCCCAACCGCTGGTCACCTGATCCCAACCCTTTCTTGTCTATTAAGTTTATCATGTTGATTGTCACGAACCTCGGGCAGCGGCGACCGCGCTTGTCCCTGCGGGTGGCCTGGTCTGCCCGGCGCCTCTCTTCCCCTGACGGTCTCCGGCTTCAGCGGCGGGTCGGCGCTGCTCTCCGGCGGCTTCCCGGAAGCAAGGACGCTGCCATCACAAGCGAGGGCAAGGAGGCGGAGCAGGTCTGACGTCACCTGCCTGCTCCGCCAATCAGGCTAGGGCGGGGAATTTAAAATCAGATACCAGGCAGAGATCCGGTGCCTGAGTATCTTCGTTTCTCCTGCGGAAGCTGTGATTCCAGAGCTCCCTCGTCCCTGCAAGCATCCTGTGCTTCCAAGCATCCTGTGCCTCCAAGCATCCTGAGCCTCCAAGCATCCTGTGCCTCCAATTATCTCCGTGCCTCCAATTATCTCCGTGCCTCCAATTATCTCCGTGCTTCCAAGCACCTCGTGTCTCCAAGCACCTCATGCCTCCAAGCACCTCTGTGCCTCCAAGCACCTCTGTGCCTCCAAGCACCTCCGTGCCTCCAAGCACCTCCGT
This sequence comes from Pseudophryne corroboree, assembly GCF_028390025.1. NCBI lineage: Eukaryota > Metazoa > Chordata > Amphibia > Anura > Myobatrachidae > Pseudophryne > Pseudophryne corroboree. The sequence continues at coordinate 152,922,461 of NC_086448.1, read as the reverse complement.
GCCTCCAGTTACCTCCAAGCACCTCGTGCCTCCAAGTGCCTCATCCCTCCAAACACCTCCGTGCCTCCAAGCACCTCCGTGCCTCCAAGCACCTCCGTGCCTCCAAGCACCTCCGTGCCTCCAGTTACCTCCAAGCACCTCGTGCCTCCAAGCACCTCATCCCTCCAAACACCTCGGTGTCTCCAAACACCTCCGTGCCTCTAAGCACCTCCGTGCCTCCAAGCACCTCCGTGCCTCCAAGCACCTCCGTGCCTCCAGTTACCTCCGTGTCTCCAAGCACCTCGTGCCTCCAAGCACCTCATCCCTCCAAGCACCTCGGTGTCTCCAAACACCTCCGTGCCCCCAAGCACCTTCGTGCCTCCAAGCACCTCCGTGCCTCCAAGGGCCTCCCTGCACTCCCTGTACTCCCAGCACCTCAGTGCCTCCAATACCACAGTGTCTCCAATATCTCAGTACCCCAGCCTTCAGTATTTCTACAAGTCTTGTCTTACAGGAGACCTTCAAGAATTCCTCTGGGCCTCCCGCCTGCCGTCTTAGTCCTGCATGAGGAAGACCTACATCCGGCCATCTCTACTACGACCCAGTGGCGGTTCCTCTTCCCGGTCATCGGAAGAAGCCCCGAGTCCACAACACTCCCAAACCAGGTCAGTGACAGTATACTCAGGCCTCATGGACTCGGGGAATCGGAACACGGACTCGAGTGCCATTCAGAACCTGGCTTCTCGAGTGCAAAGTCAGGAAGCAGCGCAAGGCCAGGTGATGCAGTACCTCCAGCAGTTGTCCGGGCGTCTGGATCAGATTCAGGCGTCTCTGGCCTCAGTAATTCCGGCACCTGTTCCAGTAGTCGCACCAGTTGCCGTTGCCAGCAATGTTCAACCATCGGCCGGTGTCACTCCACGCCTTCAGTTGCCTACTCCGTCCCGCTATAATGGGAATCCCAAAAATTGTCGTGGTTTCTTGAACCAATGCGAGGTACATTTCGAGCTACTTGCACACAACTTTCCTACAGACCGGTCCAAGGTAGCATATATTATTTCTCTGTTGGAAGGTTCTGCTTTGGATTGGGTGTCTCCATTATGGGAACGATCTGATCCCATGGTTTCCAACTACACCAACTTCATCTCGTCCTTTCGAAGGATTTTCGACGAGCCCGGCAGAATGACCACTGCTTCTTCCGATTTGCTCCGTGTTCGGCAGGGCGCCCGTTCCGTGGGCCAGTACGTGGTTCATTTCCAGACCATTGCTTCCGAACTACGCTGGAATAATGACGCCCTGAGAGCTGCCTTCTGGAACGGTCTTTCCGACCGGCTGAAAGATGAGCTGGTTACTAGAGATCTGCCGGATCCATTAGAAGATTTGATTTCCCTTTGCGTCAAGGTGGATCTTCGGATGCAGGAGCGTGGAAGAGAACGTAGCCGTTCGGATCGTTCCAGGTTCCGGAATCCTACTCCTAGGCCGGTGGCCTCACCCAGCTCAGATGAGCCCATGCAAATTAACCGCTCCCGACTGTCTCCGGAAGAACGACAGCGTCGTCGTGAGGGTAAACTCTGCCTTTACTGTGGAGCCGCAGATCATTTTCTTAAATCTTGTAAAGCCCGTCCGGGAAACGGGCAGGCCTAGCTTGTTCCGGAGGAGTCAAGCTGGGAGTTACGACAAAAGCTTCTCCAACTTCGGACTGCTTGCTTCCAGTAACTCTAGTCTCCAATTCAGTCTCCAGGTCTTGTGAAGCCCTATTGGATTCCGGAGCTGCAGGGAACTTCGTTTCTTCTTTCTGTGCCCAAAGTTTGGGTTTAAAGTTACGGCCTATTGAGCGGCCAATTTCACTGACGGCTATCAACGGGACTAGAATTTCCAAAGGTCTTATAATGTGGCGCACGGGGCCAGTTACGCTGCAGGTCGGGGCTCTACATCAGGAAGATTTGGAACTCTTGGTAATCCCAGAAATGCCTCATGATCTGGTTCTTGGAATGCCTTGGCTGAAAAGTCATAATCCCCACATCGACTGGAAGTCGTCACAAATTCTGTCCTGGAGTCCCTTTTGTCACACTAATTGTCTTACTCCTGTTTGTCCGCTCCGTGTTACCTCCAAAACGGATGAAGAGCACATTCCGGAGGCATATCAAGGGTACAAGGACGTATTTTCGGAACAAGCTGCTGACCTGTTACCACCTCACAGGCCTTGGGACTGCCCTATTGACCTTGTCCCAGGGAAGACGCCACCTCGTGGTCGCACATATCCTCTGTCTCTTCCCGAGACTCAAGCCATGTCGGAGTATATTAAGTCCAATATGCTCAAGGGATTCATTCGCCCCTCTTCCTCCCCTGCCGGTGCAGGCTTCTTTTTTGTGAAGAAAAAGGACGGGGGGTTGAGACCATGCATCGACTACCGCGGCCTAAACGACATTACTATTAAGAATAAATACCCCTTGCCACTAATCACAGAGTTATTTGATAGGGTTCGTGGTGCCCGCATTTTTTCAAAACTCGACTTGAGAGGAGCTTACAATCTTATACGCATCCGAGAGGGGGATGAATGGAAGACTGCCTTTAATACCCGAGATGGGCATTACGAATACTTGGTGATGCCGTTTGGTCTTAGTAATGCTCCCGCGGTTTTCCAGGGGTTCGTCAACGAAATCTTTCGTGATATGCTGTATCAGAGCGTTGTGGTATATCTGGACGACATACTGATTTTTTCCAAGAATCTTGTCGAACACAGGTCTCAAGTCAAAGAGGTGCTACACCGTTTACGAGAGAATCATCTCTACGCCAAGCTTTCCAAATGTACCTTTGAAGTAACATCTATTCCGTTCCTCGGTTATGTCATCTCGGGGACGGAGCTTCGCATGGATCCGGAAAAGTTGTCGGCCATTCGTGACTGGACTCAGCCTCTTTCCCTGAAAGCAATACAAAGGTTCCTGGGCTTTACGAACTACTACAGGAAATTCATTAAGGGTTTCTCCACCATTGTTGCGCCCATTACTGCCCTGACGAGGAAGGGTTCTAATCCTAGTTTGTGGCCTCCGGAAGCCATTGTAGCTTTTTCTCGCTTAAAGTTAGCTTTCATGACGGCTCCAGTTCTCCAACAACCAAATTTCGAGGAACCCTTCTTCTTAGAAGTTGATGCATCTTCAGTCGGGGTTGGGGCTGTTCTCTCCCAGTATTCCTCTGATAAAAAATTACATCCGTGTGGCTTCCATTCTCGTAAATTCTCTCCAGCCGAACGAAATTACACTATTGGAGACCAGGAACTCTTGGCAATCAAATCTGCCTTGGAAGAATGGAGATATCTTCTAGAAGGGGCTAAACATGTGTTTACCATCTACACGGATCACAAGAATTTGCTGTACATCAAATCCGCACAATGCTTGAATCCTCGCCAGGCGAGATGGGCACTTTTCTTATCCCGATTCTCGTTCATTATCAAGTACCGGGCCGGGACTCTCAATATTAAAGCAGATGCGCTTTCTCGTTCACAAGTTCCCACAGACGAGGATGAACCTCCGGAGCGGGGTTTAATTCTGAATCCAGTTTCTGTCTCTGCTGCTTTAACTACTCCAGCTCCTCCTCCTGGAAGAATGTCCGTGCCAGCTAGATTCCGCCCAGGAATACTACTGTGGGCCCATAACTCCAAGTTTTCCGGTCATCCCGGCGCTCAGAAGATGTACAAGTTTCTGCAAAGGTCTTACTGGTGGAACACCATGAGGAAGGATGTACAAGATTGCGTTAATTCGTGTCCCCAATGTACACAACATAAATCTCCTCGTCTGCCTCCTGCAGGGTTACTTCGTCCTCTGCCTATCCCTGTGAGACCCTGGACTCACATTTCCATGGACTTCATCACTGACTTGCCCTGTTCCAAGGGTTGCAACACCGTTTGGGTTATCGTTGACCGTTTTTCGAAGATGGCACACTTTGTGCCCTTGACTGGTCTCCCGACAGCACCGAAACTGGCTCTATTGTTTATCCGAGAACATTTTCGTTTGCATGGGTTGCCACAAGAGATTGTTTCTGACCGTGGAGTACAGTTCACCGCCAGGTTTTGGAAAGCCCTTTGTTCAACTCTACACATTAAACTTAAGTTTTCGTCTGCTTATCATCCCCAAACTAATGGGCAAACGGAACGAGTCAATCAAGATCTAGAGACTTTTCTTCGTTTGTATCTCTCTCCTTCACAGGACAACTGGGTGGAGTTGTTGCCTTGGGCGGAGTTTGCCCATAACCATTTGTTTCATTCTTCCACTGGGGAATCACCATTTTTCGTCAACTACGGGTTCCATCCCCGTGTTCCGGAATTTCCAAGCCTTCCGATAATAGAGGTTCCTGCTGTAGTGTCCACTCTACGACACTTTGGACAAATTTGGAGAAAGGTTCATGCTAATCTTAAGCAGGTTTCTGTTCGGTACAAGTTCTTCGCAGATAAGAAACGGCAAGCCGCACCTCAATATAAAGTTGGGGACAGGGTATGGCTGTCCACACGGAATCTCCGGTTGAAGGTGCCCACCATGAAATTCGCTCCAAGGTTCATCGGTCCTTACCCTGTGCTACAAGTCTTAAATCCTGTGGTCTGTAAACTGGGTTTGCCTGCCCATCTTCGAATACCTAACGCCTTTCATGTTTCTCTACTCCGTCCCCTCATTCTGAATCGGTTCCACTCAGCACTCCCTAGGCCAACGTCCGTAGTGGCAGAAGCTGGAGCGGAGTTTGAAATCAAAACTATTCTTGACTCTCGTTATCTTCATAAAAAATTACAGTACTTGGTGGACTGGAAGGGTTATGGTCCTGAGGAGAGAAGTTGGATTGGGGCTACTGAAGTAACGGCTCCTCGTCTGATTCGGATCTTCCACTCCAGACATCCGGCTAAGCCCGGGAAGTGTCCAGTGGCCACTCCTGGAGGAGGGGGTACTGTCACGAACCTCGGGCAGCGGCGACCGCGCTTGTCCCTGCGGGTGGCCTGGTCTGCCCGGCGCCTCTCTTCCCCTGACGGTCTCCGGCTTCAGCGGCGGGTCGGCGCTGCTCTCCGGTGGCTTCCCGGAAGCAAGGACGCCGCCATCACAAGCGAGGGCAAGGAGGCGGAGCAGGTCTGACGTCACCTGCCTGCTCCGCCAATCAGGCTAGGGCGGGGAATTTAAAATCAGATACCAGGCAGAGATCCGGTGCCTGAGTATCTTCGTTTCTCCTGCGGAAGCTGTGATTCCAGAGCTCCCTCGTCCCTGCAAGCATCCTGTGCTTCCAAGCATCCTGTGCCTCCAAGCATCCTGAGCCTCCAAGCATCCTGTGCCTCCAATTATCTCCGTGCCTCCAATTATCTCCGTGCCTCCAATTATCTCCGTGCCTCCAAGCACCTCGTGTCTCCAAGCACCTCGTGCATCCAAGCACCTCTGTGCCTCCAAGCACCTCCGTGCCTCCAAGCACCTCCGTGCCTCCAGTTACCTCCAAGCACCTCGTGCCTCCAAGTGCCTCATCCCTCCAAACACCTCCGTGCCTCCAAGCACCTCCGTGCCTCCAAGCACCTCCGTGCCTCCAGTTACCTCCAAGCACCTCGTGCCTCCAAGCACCTCATCCCTCCAAACACCTCGGTGTCTCCAAACACCTCCGTGCCTCTAAGCACCTCCGTGCCTCCAAGCACCTCCGTGCCTCCAAGCACCTCCGTGCCTCCAGTTACCTCCGTGTCTCCAAGCACCTCGTGCCTCCAAGCACCTCATCCCTCCAAGCACCTCAGTGTCTCCAAACACCTCCGTGCCCCCAAGCACCTTCGTGCCTCCAAGCACCTCCGTGCCTCCAAGGGCCTCCCTGCACTCCCAGCACCTCAGTGCCTCCAATACCACAGTGTCTCCAATATCTCAGTACCCCAGCCTTCAGTATTTCTACAAGTCTTGTCTTACAGGAGACCTTCAAGAATTCCTCTGGGCCTCCCGCCTGCCGTCTTAGTCCTGCATGAGGAAGACCTACATCCGGCCATCTCTACTACGACCCAGTGGCGGTTCCTCTTCCCGGTCATCGGAAGAAGCCCCGAGTCCACAACACTCCCAAACCAGGTCAGTGACATTGATGTAGAAATGTTTGAATACTAGGGTTGGGAATTGGGATTGAATTACTTGTTTTTGTATTATTTTTTTTAATGGAGGAATTAGTATGTGTATGTATAATTATTTTTTTACATTTTTTTATTTTTTGTAAAAAGCAAAATACTCTTCCACCCGCAAGCCTGGTAATATACGGATAACTGTAGAAAGTGGAGTATTTGGGCTAGATGCATCATCACTTGGAGAGTGATAAATTGGAGAGAGAAAAAGCACCAGCCAATCAGCTCCTAACTGCCATATCACAGGCTCTGTTTAAAAAATGACAGGAGCTGGTTGGCTGGTAGTTTATCATTTTCCATTTTATCACTCTCCAAGCGATGATGCATCTAGCTTTACCTTTGAGAAGAAGAACCATAAAAGTCTAAATTGGAATTTACAATTTTACAAATAATTATTATTGTAACAGTGCTCACATTGCATACTGAGGGGCGTCCAATTATTACAGCAGAGGAGAAGCATCAATGCTGCAGGTGCACCCCACACCTACCTGCACAAATATGGATATACAGTAGCTTTAACACATTCTTTAATGAAGAGAAGCAAGGATTCACTTATTCCATGCCGGCCGGTAATGCCGGCAAAGAATATAGTGGCTGGGACAACTTTTCTTTTGTTTCTTTCTCATCAAAAGAATAAAAGACTATCGGAGCACAAAATATGAACTACCGGCTGGAACTAAAGTGCTGTAAGACTGGGATCTGTGGCCAGTATTGTTTAACAGACTCCCTATACCATTGTCAAAAACAGATGAAAACGCAAAGAGCTAGTTGGGGAAACAAAAGGAAAGATGAGGATGCAGAAAAGGAGATGTGAATGAAAAAGGAGAAAATCAAAGGACAGTCGACAAGATTGTTATGAAAGTAATTAACTGAAGAAACTAAATATAAAAAAATTAGATGAAGAAATCAGAGCACCTATTAGTGTAAAAAACAAGTGTGATAGGTGATCGGGCTCACCCCAGGTGAGACCAAAAAATGTCTTTAGGACAGTGGTTCCCAAACTGCGTGCCGTGGCACCCTGGGGTGCCGCGGGACACTTGCAGGGGTGCCTCAGGTTGGTTGTCAAGGACCAATTCAAACTATTTATTGTCAATTTAATAGGCAAAACCAGTGCTGGTGGCTGCTAATTATAAAATATGTGGACATACAGAAGCAAATCTTGTCCCTCACCACACAACTGACCCTAAGGATGACATAAAAAAATAATTTACTTAATCTAATATTTTTTTCTAAATTTCTCAATAAGAAACTTGTGGCCTAGGGGTGCTGTGAAAAAAAATTCTGACACTCCAGGGTGCCGTGACTCACAAAAGTTTGGGAACCACTGCTTTAGGATAAAAGAGAGAAATGCAACTTATCTCATTTAAAACGTCTTCAGTCTCATGACCAATAGCGATATATGGTTATGAAAAACAAAGAAAGAATATAAATCATAGTGTGTGCCATTTAGACCATTAATATTGCATATCTATACTTTGATTGTATGTCAGGAAAACAGACAGTCCCAAATAAGGATCCGGCACGGATACTCATTTATAATAAAAACAGTATTTTAATAAAATGGTCAAAGAAACAGCAGGTAGCACACATGCAAGATTAAAAAGTCAATAAGGTTTATCTGTCCAATAGGGGAATCAGGTATATACAGTCAGTTTCAGGACCAACGCGTTTCGTCCTAGGTTATGGACTTCATCATGGGGATCCATAAACTACTGTAGGACGAAACGCGAACTGACTGTATATCCCTGATTTCCCCAACGGAGAGATAAGCCTTATTGACTTTTTAATCTTGTACATGTGCTACCTGCTCTGTTTGACCTGTTTATTAAAATACTGTTTTTTGGGGTGAGCCCGATCATCTATCTCACTTGTTTTTCACACTAACAGGCGCTTTCTTCATTGGTTCACAAATTGTATAAACTGTGTCTCACAGTAAATTAGACCAGTGCTGCCACTCATTATTTTGAGGAGTGTTTTTAAAAAGTTGTTTCAAAGGTTTTAAACCACTACACGTGTCACATTGTCACTTTGTGTGTTACTGGTTTACCAGTGCGCGTTTCTACACAGTATACATAAAAAATTTAAAGTACAAATGGTCACCATGAAGAAAATATAAATGAAAAATCCAAAAATCCAAAATGTTGACAATGAGAAAAAAAATAAAAATAAAAATTATTTTTACATTTTTTAGTGCTGTGTTTCCTATACACCTGCAGTCCTAGCATGGCTCCAGCACTGAAACATCAGAAATGATAATTGCAACCAGTAGTGCCATTGCAGGGGGTACAGCAGCTACAGGGCCCAGGAGATGAGATAGGACCCACTGCTGCTGCATTCTGTGTAACAGTGATAGTTCCACAGCTGCCTGCACCTACTATCTTGTCAGTGCAGGTACAGTTAATTAATACCCCTTTCAGATCGCATCCAGGAGCTGTACACGGTGCTTCTCGGATGCAACCCGCCTCAGCCCCTTTCACAGTAGCGTCCTCAACCCAGCATATTGCAGGGTTGGTGACGTCAGCAGTGACACGCGTGGAGGCGGCACTTGGAGAGTGCCGTGGAGGCGGCAATTGGAGATCAGATGATCTCCAAGCACCGACCATCCATACAATGTGAACGGGAAATGGGTCGCATCAACCTGGTAACCTGTTCACACCACACAGCGACCCCTGGGCCCTTTTAGACCACACAGCAACCCGGGTTATGTGCAATAACCCATGTTACAAACTGGCGGTCTGAAAGGGGTATAAGCCAAAACAGGGCATCACTGCACATGCATTTGAGGTCACAGTGTGATGTCCTGCATCTCTAGCTACCCACACCTCCATATTTTGATATTTTTCCCAGGCGCTGTAGTGTTCTACCTCTGGTACAATAGAAAAAACAGGATTTTAATACCTACCGGTAAATCCTTTTCTATAAGTCCGTTGTCAAAGTCAGAAAAATATCTCTATGCACACTGCCATATTTGCACCTCACACAGGTCTGCGCTGCGCATGCGTGCGCTCTCCCGTGCGTGCGCATACTCGCTGTTGCGGGCACCCGCGAGTGCGCGGTATGTGCATTTACGGTAGAGTTCATGTGTTCGTAGCGTGCGACTCAATCGTTACATATTTCCACTATATAATGTATTTTGTAGATCATAGTCCCTTTGATAGATTCTGAAAGTTTGGTTAATGTAGAATGTTCATGAACAGAGAAATCCCTCTTTGTTTGATACGAAGGGTCAGACAGGAGTAATACAGTGGTGTTTAGTACCCATCGGAAGAGTATTTAATTAGCAATATTCCGGTGTTGGTTTGAAGCGGATTAATCGCTCGTGCGAATAGTTATGGACATAAGAAGTTTATGAACATTTACTGTATTTGCACTTACTTATCCATGCGGTGGGAAACCCAGTTTCCCTCCCACCTGAGCTGTTGGAAATAGTCACAGCCCACCTGTATGAATCAACCTATGACCTTTTGTTATAATGCGAGGAGGAATTCCTGTGTCCAATGAACAATGAGATTGTAGGGACCATTGAATTGTATTGTGTGTGGGGCATAAATAGACAAGCCGATCACATCCAGCTCTCACTCTTCAACGGTTATCATTGCTGAAAATCGGGAGCTGGATGTCCAGAGGCGCATGCGATCGTTTCCTTTGTGCGTAAGTTTTCTCCGCAATCATATTGTCTTTCTTGATGTTATGGGCCATTTCTCTCTCTCTCTCTCTTCTCTTCTTTCTCTCGTACTCTCCTAAACGTAATAGTATTGTATTGTATTTCCTGTGTAGTTATCTGGTTAGGTAGTCTATGTTATATTGTAGTGTATGACTTGTATTGTATTAATTCTTTTGCAAGTATAACATTCATAATATATATATTAGGCGTTGGACCCTAAGCACGGTATCTGTGTATTTCTTATAGTGTTAAGTATTCACAGAGCGTCGGTGACGCTCAAACAGCTTTTAAGTTAATAAGGTTACACTGTGTTGCATCTACACCCTATCTCTACACTAAGGTTTTACAGCATATTACATTGTTTATGGTTTAGATTTAAAGGTTTAACATTGTGAGCGTCAGCGCCGCTGGTGATCTCCTCGTGGTCCCGAGCGTCCGCTACGCTATAGCGAATCATTACGTTAGTCGGCAGCCAATAGCGTGCCTGCCTGTGATCTCTCGGCCGTGAGCGAACGTGACGCTTGAGCGTCTCGACCACGGCTAAGCGATCGTTACACAACGAGCGTACCCTTACGGTACTCCATACGTAAATAGCGTACAGTGGCCCTCATTCCGAGTTGATCGGTCGCAAGGCGAATTTAGCAGAGTTACACACGCTAAGCCTACGCCTACTGGGAGTGAATCTTAGCTTCTTAAAATTGCGACCGATGTATTCGCAATATTGCGATTACAAACTACTTTGCAGTTTCTGAGTAACTTCAACCTTACTCTGCCTGTGCGATCAGTTCAGTGCTTGTCGTTCCTGGTTTGACGTCACAAACACACCCAGCGTTCACTCAGACACTCCCCCGTTTCTCCAGCCACTCCAGCGTTTTTTCCGGAAACGGTAGCGTTTTCATCCACACGCCCATAAAACGCCGTGTTTCCGCCCAGTAACACCCATTTCCTGTCAATCACATTACGATCGCCGGAGCGATGAAAAAGCCGTGAGTAAAAATACTATCTTCATTGTTAAATTACTTGGCGCAGTCGCAGTGCGAATATTGCGCATGCGTACTAAGCGGATTTTCATTGCGATGCGATGAAAAATACCGAGCGAACGACTCGGAATGAGGGCCAGTGTTCTTAGACCTCATAAAGGGTTTTATATAAGATAAATATTTAGCTTTATCAATTGGCGGCTCGTCCTGTCCTTCACATATCTCTGCTAGGTAATTTCAGCAGACATTATCCAGCAGCAAAGGGCGGGAGGTCATATTCCTCGTAGTGCTGTTTGGATAAGCGTCTGCTTCGCTTAGTAAAGGGTGCTGAAGGAATCCGGAACCGGAGGTAAGAACAACACGCTAGTGTCTTTTAAAACTGTTTATTTCTGTATTGCGTACACACGCACATATCTGCATTTCTTTTCATTCGTGTATTTTCATATATCACTCTCCTGTTTGCCATTTTATAATTGATAAAACGTGCTAAGAGAGATTTGTCGCTATTTCATAGTTAAAGTGTAAAACCCACATGCAACTCTACCTAAGGTAAAAGGAGAGATTGGTGTGTTGCGCGGTAGACGATCGAGGATCATCTACATTAATAAAAGTGTTAGTTGTGTTGCGGTGGACATTGGTTTTGTGTACACGTGTCTCTAACAAAGGGCTGAGACTCGCGTACGCCAAGGCCGACGCACACAGCGTAAATTACGCAACGGAGCGTCTGGGTACGCCCACGTAACTCAAGTCACACGACAGTGTTGATTTTTAAGTAGCGCAACAGGCGATAAGTAGCGCAACAAGCGATAAATAGCGCAAAATCTATTTTTAGTGTCCGAAATTTAGATTAACAGATCCTTCTCCAAATTCACAACACATCTGGTCTAAAGAAAATTTCTGCGCAGAAATAGAAATAGAAGCAAAAGTGTACGTGTGGTGAGTGAGTGTTTTGTATATATAAGTTTATACAATTTTACAGGTTGAACCACAAGAAGTCGAGTTCTCGCAGAGGTACATACATGTAAGTGACGTGCATGGTGGCTAGGGAGGCATCTCTGGTTAAACATAAAATTTGAGCAGTAGAGAATAGTAGACCAGGAGGTCATACTACAGACCGGGAGGTCCAGGTACAGCAGACTAAGAAGTCTGCCATAAAAGAGAAAAGGGCACAACCCAGGGGGTTGGTGCAAAACCCATATAGGCCAATAAAGCTCTGGCTGAAGGAATTCGCAGCCGAAATTTTCGATTCCACTGGTCGCTCAGTACATAAGATTAGTTGCTTATGTGCTGAACGATTGTACCGCACGTAATTGTGTACATTAGTAAATCTGACCAGTACCATTTGTGTACGATCCCGGTCATAAAACTATTTGTACACTCTGATGTGATTTGTGTAATTTTTTATTTTCTGAAGGGAAGTTCGCTGGTCACTCAGGAATTGTCCAACAACCAATAGTTACTGGAAAGAGTAAGTGTTCTGCGGATATCCCTCGCATGTTCCAGTAAATAGAGGTTCATAGGGGCCCTGGGTCGAGTACGCCAGCACTAAGGCAGTGTGTGGGTCGTATTGGTCGGCGTGGGCGAGTGAGTGGGGTACTCGGTAAACCGCCACCGTCAGCCTATCGTGAACATTTTGGTTTTTGTAAGGGTTCGCTGAAGACCCTGAAATAAGGTCAGAGGTGGTGAAAGCAACGCCTGCAGGTTATGGGGGCCAATTGTTCAGGAAGGGGGCGATCAACCTCGGTTCGGGTTGATTCAGTAAACCGACCAGTCGGGTCGGCAAGGTACGTAATGTGTGAAAAATATGGCTCACATACAGAGGTTTTATGTGATGAATGGGAGAGAATGACAGTGCATGACGGGGAGAAATTCCCAAGAGTAGGTAGCTTTAGATCAGAAGTGTTGCAAAATTTAAGGAGGAGGATATGTCTCATTAAATCAACAAAGAGACGAATCCAACATTATGATTATTTGCAGTTATGGCAACAGGAGGGTGAAATACAGAGAGGATTGGCTCTGGCGGCGGGATCTAATCCTATCAAGAAATTGATAGCGACAGCCCCGCCGCCACCATACATATCAGGAGAGAAATTAGTTGCGGAGAATGACGCACCAGGGTGTAACAAACAAACACTTAGCAACTGTGTAAATGTTAATAAGTTAACTAATGCAAGTATTAACCCGTGCAAGTTGTACCCTGTTTTGAACTTTCCCCAGGAGTGTGATCAAGAAGACGAATCGGCAACAATATCGGCGCTCTCTCTAGCCGCCACCATAGCAGAGACAACAGTAGGCACGGCTCCACCCACGAGATTAGTAACAAAAGCCCCTAGCGGAGGGATAGGTGAGGTCGTATCTACAGGTAAGTACGGCACCATACACTACGCTGAAACCATTTCACCACAGGCTGTAGAACCTACACAGAGTGATGTTAGTAGACTTAATACTGTTAGGGTAATAGCAGTGCCAAATGGGAAAACTGACACAACAGGAATCACTCCTGTTAGGAACATTGCCATGTACAGCCCATTTTCCCGAATGGAATTAAGAACCATAGTGTCTGAGTTCCCTGACCCTAGGAAAGACTTAGTTGCCAGCCAGAAATACATCAGAGACCTAGGGAACACTTTAGAGCCCAATAACAAAGACTGGCAGGTATTGCTGAGGGCATGTTTACCCTCAAATGTCGACGCAGCTCAATTTTTGGCTGACTGTGGATTAGATCAGGATGTACCTCTTACAGATGTGTACAACAAAGATAACGTAAAAAGAATAAGTTTACAGTTAAAGGAGTATTTCCCAGCAGTAGTTAAGTGGAACAAGATTTTCTCCATTAGACAGAAAGAGTCAGAAACTACTGCAGAATATTTTCACAGGGCATTACTAGAAATGGCAAAGTACACAGGTATAGAGGACATTAAAACAAACATAAACCATCGAGAAGTAGCAGTATCTGTACTAATGGATGGGTTAAAAGAGACATTAAAGACAAGAGTACAGACCACGCAACCATGTTGGCGAGGTCTGTCGGTGGCTACTTTGAGAGAGGCTGCTATTGATCACGACCGGAATATCACCCGACACAGGGAGTCACAAGGTGATAAGTTAATGGCCGTAAGTATACAGGCCCTGACCACAAGGCAGCCTTTGTATAAATCACCAAACCCTGTGGGTAAGTCAAATGTGGTAACTTGTTTTTCATGTCATAGACAGGGACACATGGCACGAGACTGTAGAGTGAAAAATTCACAAAACTCATATCAACCCCCTAGACAACGACACGACACACGACATTGGGAGCAAGGTCCGCAGAGACGGAATTATGAGCCACATACAGGGGAAACAAAAAGATACCCCCCGAACAGAGACTGGCAAGCCACTGGTAGTTCCCATTGCACCCCTTCACAAGTAGTTGCTGCCAGCGGGATTCAGGGAGGTCACCATACCCAATAGGGGTGTGGCCATACCTGTAATCTGCAGCCAGTAAAATTGATTGCAAATCTTGGAAGTGAACCAGAAATTGCAATCAATGTAGCTGGCAAATCATTAAACTTTCTTGTAGATACAGGGGCGGCCAAATCAGTGATAAATTCGACAGTGGGCATGAGAACCACTGGTAAGACAATTCCAGCCATAGGGGTAACGGGAGTAGTCCAGCACTACCCTGTTAGCAAACCAGCCGAGATTACAGTAGGGCCGTTACATACCAAGCATTCCTTTTTGCTAGCTGCATCGGCACCGACTAATCTCCTGGGAAGAGACTTATTGTGCAAAATGGGGTGCGTCATTTATTGTACTCCTGAAGGTGTATTCTTGGACATACCTGAGAATCACGCTCAGGAAGTGCGAGACATGTTAGACTCCCCGTCAAAATTAATGTCACATACCATTATGACAAATAGGACTCCATCCCAAGTAGAAGAAATGACATCCCAGATACCAGAGTCACTTTGGACTAAAGATGGACAGGACACTGGATTAATGGCAAACGTAGCTCCGGTAGTTGTACAAGTAAAAGATGGTAGGATAGCTCCAAAAATCCCACAGTACCCTCTGAAGCCAGAGGTGGAGTTAGGAGTTTATCCCGTAATAGAGCGCTTGCTACAACAGGGCATTCTGGTAAGAACGTCCAGCACTGCCAATAGTCCCATCTTCCCTGTTAAAAAGAGTGGGGGGAGGGGTTACCGGCTAGTGCAGGATCTAAGGGGGATTAACAAAATAGTTGAGAGTCAGTTCCCCGTAGTGCCAAATCCAGCTGTCATCCTTATGCAAATCCCTCCCACTGCGAAATTTTTCACTGTTATTGACCTCTGCTCCGCTTTCTTTTCGGTACCTCTGCACCCTGACAGTCAATATTTGTTTGCATTCACATACAGAGGAGTCCAATACACATGGACTCGATTACCACAAGGTTTCATAGACAGTCCAAGTATCTTTTCCCAGGCTTTGCATGATTGTTTACAGTCTTTCCAACCAGAGAGTGGATCAGTATTAATACAGTACGTGGATGATCTACTACTGTGTTCTGATTCATTGGAAGCATCCCTGAAGGATACGAAACAGCTCCTGTTTCATCTTTCAGACACAGGACACAAGGTTTCCAAAGACAAGTTGCAATTATGCCAAGCTAAGGTAAAATATTTGGGACACTGTCTAACACAAGGACTGAGACACCTGACCGCTGATAGAATTCAAGCGATTAGAGACATGACTCTGCCACAAACCCAGGAACAGATCAGAACATTTTTAGGAATGTGTGGGTATTGCCGTAACTGGATCCCAGGGTTTTCCATTCTAGCGTTACCTTTGCAGGAGATGGTCTCCTCAAACAAACCTGAGCGGATTTCGCATACAGACGAGTCCGAGATGGCATTTGAGAGACTTAAACAGTGCCTAACGCAGGCACCAGCATTAGGTATGCCAGACTATGGGAAACCCTTTGAGCTGTACGGAACAGAAAGTGCTGGTTGCGCGGCAGGCGTCTTAACCCAAAAGCACGGTGATGCCAGCAGGCCGGTAGCATACTACAGCGCTCAGCTAGACACGGTAGCGCGATCCCTCCCCACATGCTTGCGAAGCGTTGCTGCGATAGCATTGCTAGTAACGAAAAGCGAAGATGTAGTGCTAGGTCACAACCTCACAATTCATACACCACATGCAGTGTCAGCCTTGCTAAATTCTGCCCAAACCAGGCACGTCTCATCAGCGCGGTTTACAAGATGGGAATTGGCACTAATGGCCCCCGTAAACATCACCATAAGGAGATGCAGTGCATTAAATCCTGCAACATATCTCCCAGGTGTGCCTGGACAGGCACAAAGGGTGGAGGATGAGAGTGGTGGGGAAGGAGAATTTAACACAAAGGAAGACACACATGATTGTATGGAATATTTGACCCAAAATTTTACCGCAAGGCCTGACATCAGTGACAATCCACTGGAAGATGTAGATCTAACTTTCTACACGGATGGTAGTTGTCACAGACAGTCAGACTCGGGAGACTTGTGTACTGGATACGCAGTCGTAGATGACCAAGGCACCATAGAAGCGGAACCGCTAGGCCCACCTCACTCAGCCCAGGTTGCTGAACTGGTCGCCCTAACCAGAGCATGTGAATTGGCTAAGGGCAAATCAGCCAATATCTACACCGACTCTAGATACGCATTCGGGGTAGTCCATGATTTCGGAGCCCTATGGCGCCTCAGAAATTTCATGACGGCAGCTGGTACACCGGTAGCGCATGCAGCCCACATCAAAAGGCTTCTAACAGCGATACAGGAACCCGACAGAGTGGCTGTTATCAAGTGTAAAGCACACACATATAGCCAAGACCCAGTATCACTTGGTAACAGCCGAGCAGACGAAGCAGCTAAGTTAGCAGCTGGTACCCCCAGACAGACAGACACCACACAACTGATGGTATTTAATACCATCAACACACAGAAGTTGTGTGAGATGCAAAATTTGTGTTCCACACAGGAAAAGGCAGTCTGGAAGGCAAAGGGATATGGCCAGGAGTCCTCAGGACTCTGGACGGATGGACAAGATAAACCGGTGGCCCCCAGAGCATATCTCCCATGTTTAGCTGAGGCAGCTCACGGGCTGACTCATCTGGGCAAGGAGGGAATGTGCAAGTTGGTAAGAGCATATTGGTGCGCCCCAGGATTTTCATCTCATGCAGGTAAGAGAGCAATGTCATGCCTTACCTGTTTGAGAAAGAACATCGGAAAAGCAATACCAACAGAACCATCTCATATCCCACCTGCAGGCGGCCCTTTCCAGGTAATACAGATTGACTTCATTCAATTACCCCCTTGTCGAAATTTGAAATATGTACTTGTTTGTATAGATGTTTTCTCAAATTGGGTCGAAGAATTTCCTGCGGCCACAAATACCGCTATGTTTACTGCTAAGAAAATTGTGCAGGAATTTGTATGTAGATATGGTATCCCTAGAATAATTGAAAGTGATAGGGGGTACCCATTTCACAGGTGATGTCTTTCAAGGAATGTGTAAGTTGATGGGAATTGATAGCAAGCTGCACACTCCATACCGTCCACAGGCGAGTGCGAAGGTAGAAAGAGTGAACAGCACTATTAAAAATAAACTGAGCAAAGTTATGGCAGAGACAGGATTGACATGGCCAGAAGCTCTACCCATTGTACTGTACAGCATCAGAACCACTCCCAGGTCCCCTCTTAATCTGTCTCCCTTTGAAATCTTGTTTGGTCGACAACCGCATGTTATGATTAACCCTCAGGATGATTTGAAGTGTAACAATGAAGTGACTGTAAAGTGCTTGATTAACATGAGTAAACAGCTAAGGAATCAAAATGATAATTTGAAGTTGGTGATTCCTGATTTACCAGATAGTAATTGTCATGACAATGAACCTGGGGATTATGTAATGATACGGAATTTTCTACGCTCAGGTTGCCTTATTGACAGATGGGAAGGACCATACCAAGTCTTATTGACTAGCACTACAGCATTGAAAGTTGCCGAGAGAGAGACTTGGGTTCATTCGTCCCATTGTAAGAAGGTTGCTGATCCAGAGAGGTCCCGTGATAAGGAACAGACGGTAGAGGAAGTTGTATCACTGGAGTGTCTGTTCCAGGAGGACTGAGGCGGCACCTGAGCATTGAGAATCACAAGATCAAAAGCAGTTGTCGATTCCCTGTTCCCTTTTATTGTTTTTCTCCACTTCCCATCCCCCCTCCCTCAAATTATTTTTCCCCCTTCTCATTCTTCTTCGTTTCCTCCTATAAGATGGACTTGCTCCAAGAGACTGTGATCCGGATTTTCCTGTTGACCATGATGTTGACCAGAGCAGTCTGTTCCGGCGAGAGTACCATGGAGGTCGAGAGAGGTTCTGGAATGGGTTCTGATGACAGAGATGGAGGCGTAGTTTCCCAAGAACAACATAATCAACAAGCAAAGGCGAGTATCAGAAAACGATCCGATAGCATTGACCATAGAAGGAATTGTGAAGGATTGTTAGCTGAAGAAAACTGTATCTGTAGGCTCTGTGACAACGTAGTTGAGGATGGGTGCATCAAGAAATGCCAATCCAGTTTTAATATCCACATGGACCGGCATCCATTGAGTGACTATCACTCCTTAGTGGGTAGTGTGTTAAATCAAACAGATTGTTGGGTATGCTCTCAAGTACCTCAAGGTCATAGCAAATCAGGACTAGTACCATTTCCTTTAACGATAGGGGAGGTACTTGAGCTAAGTGGTGGGAGGCCGGTGGACAGGAGGTTTAATATCTCCAGTCCTCCTAGTTTGAAGCTCCACCAATATCATGTGGATAGATCCCTCATATGTTTTAACATTTCCAATCCCCGAAAGCCGGGAAATTGGGAAGTGTCATGGAGTAACCAAACCATGACCTTTTCATATAGAGCAGATAGAATGCCGACAGATACAGAGCTTGTACGCCACATAGCCAGTAGAGGAAAATCTTTCCGATATAGGTATACCCTAGGAAATAGGATTACGAGAGTTGGAGAGGTATCACCAGGATACTGTGCACATATCGTACAAGCTGGTACGTGTACTAGACAGATGGGAGAATTAGGGTTAGGAGATTTCACATGGAAGATGTGTAATATGGTTATGTCCTACTCCGTCCCATATGTTCTCCCCGATGATGCATATTTCATATGCGGGAGGAAGGCGTATAAGTGGCTTGCCCCAAACTCTGAAGGATTGTGTTATATTGGAAAAGTACTGCCTGAAGTAATGACTGTATCACATGCCAAAATGAAAGATATACACCGTGTTGCCCAAGCTCCTTATACTCACACCCATTACGAGCACGTAGTTAAACGGCACCTGATAGAAAGAACAGAGCATCCGGCCTCTGACATGATCCATGAATCCACCGGGATTCAGGTTCTAATCGCGTTAGATTTCACTCGCACCGCCAGAGGAGTGTTGAATTATAAATACATATCTGCGCTCGCAAATTTGTTAGACAATATCACAGAAATGTATGATGACACGTTTAGGTATACTGGAAGAGAACTTCAAGCTTATAAAACAGAACTAGTTCAGCATAGAATGATTCTCAATTATCTCACGGCAGTAACAGGTGGATATTGTGTCACACTGGCAACGCAGTACGGCGTGAAATGTTGCACATATATTACAAATAGTACCGAGGACCCGGTCGAGGTCATAGACCAAAAGATGGACGACATTCTCCAATTGAAGTGGGAATTTCGCAGGAGACACAATCTCACCCTTGCTGCTGTGAGTAATGAGCTGACTGGTTGGGTGTCATGGTTGAACCCGCGAAACTGGTTCTCCGGTTTAGGAGAATGGGCTCAAGGAGTCATAATGGATGTAGGGAAGTTTCTCCTATGTATCTTAGGTGTTATCATAACGATTGGCTTGATATTTAGATGCGGTCAGGCTTTAACGAAGTGCAAACGAAGTACCAGGGTGATGAGTTTAAGGAGTGAGGAAATTGTAATTCCAATGGATTTGATTTATGACCCAAATGTAGAAACAATGATGTGATGAAAATGCGATTTCTACGGTCCGTTTCTTTCACCTGTTTTTCCGTTTTCCCCAAGGTAAAAAGACCCACTTGGACGAGGAATTTGATGAGCCGATATACAGACAACGGATGGATTAAAGAAGAAGTTTTGACAACCTGATACACAGATTTTTGATAAACTTTGCCATAGATCCCCAGTTTCCCTAGAAATTTTAAAATTACGCTAGCCCAACACTTTTGTAAATCTATGGACATTGACAAAGCTTTTGCTCGCACCTTATGAGCAAAAGCACAAAGAAGACTGCATTCAACAGACACCGAACAAGACTTCAACCGACAAATGTTCATTTACCTGACATAGAATACCACTGCATTTACCGTAATTATGTCTTTTCTTCATCTCTACAACCTTCAGGTAATTACACACATAGTATAGGGAATACAGGCACAGATACCAGCAATCACATATTCCCCCATTCATGTATCATCAACTAAAATGTGCTCCCCATTTTGTTCAAAATCCGAAAAGAGCTCGGTAAAGTTTGACAGCCCATCCACAGACCCGTACCACGGGATAAGAAGGAATTCAAATGTATACTTCGCAATGCCTCGAAGCTTGATTTAAAACACGTACGGCACGATGATACATGACCCCCAAGCACGGATTCATACACACATGCTTCTGCTATCACAGTAGGTCATACCCTTTTCCCACCTTCTCCTCTCCTCCCCTACCCAACCATGTAAATGTATTAACCCCTGACATATATTTTTCTCTTTTTGAAATGTTTTAGGAAGTGGCAGTTATTGTTGACTGCCAAAGGGTGGACTGTCAAAGTCAGAAAAATATCTCTATGCACACTGCCATATTTGCACCTCACACAGGTCTGCGCTGCACATGCGTGCGCTCTCCCGTGCGTGCGCATACTCGCTGTTGCGGGCACCCGCGAGCGCGCGGTATGTGCATTTACGGTAGAGTTCATGTGTTCGTAGCGTGCGACTCAATCGTTACATATTTCCACTATATAATGTATTTTGTAGATCATAGTCCCTTTGATAGATTCTGAAAGTTTGGTTAATGTAGAATGTTCATGAACAGAGAAATCCCTCTTTGTTTGATACGAAGGGTCAGACAGGAGTAATACAGTGGTGTTTAGTACCCATCGGAAGAGTATTTAATTAGCAATATTCCAGTGTTGGTTTGAAGCGGATTAATCGCTCGTGCGAATAGTTATGGACATAAGAAGTTTATGAACATTTACTGTATTTGCACTTACTTATCCATGCGGCGGGAAACCCAGTTTCCCTCCCACCTGAGCTGTTGGAAATAGTCACAGCCCACCTGTATGAATCAACCTATGACCTTTTGTTATAATGCGAGGAGGAATTCCTGTGTCCAATGAACAATGAGATTGTAGGGACCATTGAATTGTATTGTGTGTGGGGCATAAATAGACAAGCCGATCACATCCAGCTCTCACTCTTCAACGGTTATCATTGCTGAAAATCGGAAGCTGGATGTCCAGAGGCGCATGCGATCGTTTCATTTGTGCGTAAGTTTTCTCCGCAATCATATTGTCTTTCTTGATGTTATGGGCCATTTCTCTCTCTCTCTCTCTCTTCTCTTCTTTCTCTCGTACTCTCCTAAACGTAATAGTATTGTATTGTATTTCCTGTGTAGTTATCTGGTTAGGTAGTCTATGTTATATTGTAGTGTATGACTTGTATTGTATTAATTCTTTTGCAAGTATAACATTCATAATATATATATTAGGCGTTGGACCCTAAGCACGGTATCTGTGTATTTCTTATACTGTTAAGTATTCACAGAGCGTCGGTGACGCTCAAACAGCTTTTAAGTTAATAAGGTTACACTGTGTTGCATCTACACCCTATCTCTACACTAAGGTTTTACAGCATATTACATTGTTTATGGTTTAGATTTAAAGGTTTAACATTGTGAGCGTCAGCGCCGCTGGTGATCTCCTCGTGGTCCCGAGCGTCCGCTACGCTATAGCGAATCATTACGTTAGTCGGCAGCCAATAGCGTGCCTGCCTGTGATCTCTCGGCCGTGAGAACGTGACGCTTGAGCGTCTCGACCACGGCTAAGCGATCGTTACGCAACGAGCGTACCCTTACGGTACTCCATACGTAAATAGCGTACAGTGTTCTTAGACCTCATAAAGGGTTTTATATAAGATAAATATTTAGCTTTATCACCGTAGAGGATGTTGGGGACACCAAAAGAACCATGGGATATAGACGGATCCACAGGAGACATGGGCACTTTAAGACTTTCAAAGGGGGCGTGACCTGGCTCCTCCCTCTATATCCCTCCCCAGACTCAGTTTGGAACTGTGCCCGGAGAGATGGACATTTTGAGGAAAGGAATTAACAACAAGGTGAGCATCATACCAGCTCACGCCATAAACATGCCGAATAACATGGCATTCAACTGAACACATGCCAACGGACATGAACAAAATTCAGCAACAAGCTGAAGAAAGCATAACACAACCTGTGTGTAACCAGAACTAAACTGCAGATACAGTACGCACTGGGACGGGCGCCCAACATCCTCTACGGACTTATAGAAAAGGATTTACCGGTAGGTATTAAAATCCTGTTTTCTATTACGTCCTTGAGGATGTTGGGGACACCAAAAGAACCATGGGATTATACCAAAGCTCTATACCGGGCGGGAGAGTGCAGATGACTCTGCAGCACCGATTGATCAAACTTTAGGCCTTCATCGGCCAAGGTATCAAACTTGTAAAACTTAGCAAACGCGTTTGACCCCGACCAAGTAGCAGCTCGGCAAAGTTGTAATGCCGAGACACCCCGGGCAGCCGCCCAGGACGATCCCACCTTCCTAGTGGAATGGGCTTTTACCGATTTAGGTAATGGCAAACTTGCCGTGGAATGAGCCTGCTGTATCGTGTGACATATCCAGCGGGCAATGGTCTGCTTGGAAGCATGATACCCAAGTTTATTGGGAGCATACAGCACAAACAGAGACTCTGTTTTTCTAACTGGAGCCGTTCTGGCAACGTGAATTTTCAAAGCTCTGACGACATCCAGAGACTTTTCCTCAGCCAAAGTGCCAGTAGCCACTGGCACCACAATAGGTTGGTTAATATGAAAAGAGGAAACCACCTTTGGCAGAAATTGTTGCTGAGTTCTCAATTCTGCCCTATCTTTATGGAAGATCAAATAAGGGCTCTTGTGAGACAAGGCCGCCAATTCAGACACCCGCCTTGCGGATGCCAATGCTAACAAAATGACAACCTTCCAAGTGAGGAATTTCAACTCCACTTTACTTAAAGGTTCAAACCAATGTGATTTTAGGAATGTCAAAACCACATTAAGGTCCCAAGGTGCCACAGGTTGCACAAAAGGAGGTTGGATGTGCAGGACCCCTTTTACAAAGGTCTGCACCTCAGGAAGTGAGGCCAATTGTTTCTGAAAGAAAACTGACAAAGCAGAAATCTGCACTTTTATGGAGCCTAATTTAAGGCCCGCATCCACTCCATTTTGTAGAAAATGGAGAAAACGTCCAAGGTCAAACTTCTCCACTGGAGCTTTCTTGGACTCGCAACAGGAAATATATTTCCTCCAAATACGGTGATAGTGTTTCGACGTCACACCCTTCCTAGCAAGGATAAGAGTGGAGATGACCTCATCGGGAATATCTTTGTGGCTTCTGCCATTGCTGTTCTGCTCTTTGTGCCGCCTTGGCGGTTTATGCACGCTACTGCTGTCACATTGTCCGATTGGATCAGGACAGGCCGGTTTCGAAGAAGATGCTCCGCTTGTAGAAGGCCGTTGTAAATGGCCCTCAACTCCAGCACGTTTATGTGAAGAAGAGTTTCCTGACTTGACCATCTTCCTTGGAAGGTAACCCCTTGTGTGACTGCTCCCCAACCCCGGAAACTTGCATCCGTGGTCACTAGGTACCAGTCTTGGATCCCGAATCTGCATCCTTCTAAGAGGTGAGAGCTGTGTGGCCACCACAGGAGTGAGATTCTGGTGTTGGGGGATAGAACTATCCTCCGGTGCATATGGGTGGGATCCGGACCATTTGTCCAACAGGTCCCACTGAAACACTCTGGCATGGAACCTTCCGAATTGGAGGGCCTCGTATGCCGCTACCATCTTCCACAGCAATCGAATGCATTGATGAATGGAGACAGTTGGTGGTTTCAGAATGAGTTTTACCAAACTCTGAATTTCCTGTGCTTTCTCCGGAGGGAGGAACACTCTCAGCTGGACCGTGTCCAGAAACATACCCAAAAATGCCAACCGGGTTGTTGGAATTAAGTGTGATTTCGGCAGGTTCAAGAGCCAGCCGTGCTGTTGTAGAAACGACAGAGACAGTGCAATGTCCTGTACCAGTTTTTTCTTGGACCTCGCCTTTATCAGGAGATCGTCCAAGTACGGGATAATTGTAACTCTTCTTTTTCTGAGGAGAACCATAATTTCTACCATGACTTTTGTGAAAATCCTCGGAGCCGTGGCCAGGCCAAACGGCAACGTCTGAAATTGGTAATGAGTATCCTGGATTGCAAACCGGAGATAACTCTGATGAGGGGGATAAATGGGAACATGAAGGTAGGCATCCTTTATGTCCAAAGACACCATGAATTCCCCCTCCTCCAGGCTGGAGATCACCGCTCAGAGAGACTCCATCTTGAATTTGAATTTCTTCAGGAAAAAACTTACGAGATTTTAGGTTGAGGATTGGTCGTACCGAGCCATCCGGCTTCGGCACTACAAATAGGCTTGAATAAAACCCTTCCCCTTGTTGCGCCCGGGGGACCGGGATCACAACCTGATTTTGACATAATTTTTGTATTGCTCCACAGACTAGAACTCCGTCTGGAAGCGAAACTGGTAAGGGTGATTTGAAAAAACAGCGAGGGGGAATGTCTTGGAATTCCAGTTTGTACCCTTGGGTCACGATTTGTAACACCCAAGGGTTCAGGTCCAAGCGAACCCAAACCTGACTGAAAAGCCTTAGACGTGCCCCCACCGGTGCGGTCTCCTGTAAGGGAGACCTGGCGTCATGCGGTGGATTTGGCGGAAGCCGGGGAGGACTTCTGCTCTTGTGAACTCGAGGAGGTGGGAGTTCTCTTGCCCCTTCCTCTACCTCTGGTAGCGAGGAAGAAGTTACCTCTGCCTTTTCTATATTTATTTGGACGAAAGGACTGCATTTGATAGTGCGGTTTCTTCTGTTGCGCAGGAGCATTAGGTAAATAAGTAGATTTACCCACTGTGGCCGCTGATACTAAATCAGTAAGGCCGTCACCAAACAGTTCCCCACCCTTAAAGGGAAGGGACTCCATATTTTTCTTGGAATCAGCGTCAGCATTCCATTGATGAGTCCATAGCGCACGCCTAGCCGCAATTGACATAGCATTAGCCTTAGCCCCCAGGAGGCCAGCATCTCTTGCAGCCTCTTTCAAGTATGCAGCCGCGTCCCTGATATAACCAAGCGTCACTAGGATGCTATCCCTATCCAGAGTATCTAAATCCGCAGATAAACTTTCAGCCCATTTTTCAATGGCGCTACTAACCCACGCTGATGCAATAAGCAGTCTAAGCTGCGTCCCCGTGGTAGTAAAAATAGCTTTTAACGTAGCCTCCTGTTTACGATCAGCTGGCTCCTTAAGAGTTCTCGACTGAGCCGCAGGGAGCGCTACCTGTTTAGACAAGCGTGCTAGGGCTTTGTCTACTCGGGTGGTATTTCCCACTTATCCCTATCCGCTGTGGGAAAGGGGTATGCCACCTTGATCCTATTAGGAATGAGAAATTTCTTATCAGGTGTATTCCAAATGCCATCAAAAAGGTCATTTAGTTCAAAACAAGGAGGAAAAGAAACCGAGCGTCTCTTTTCTTTGTAAATAAGGACCCTCGTTTCTGGTGTAAAGGGGTCCTCGTCAATACGTAATATGTCTTTGACAGCCACAATCATATATTGAATACTCTTAGCCAATTTAGGATCTAACCTAGAATCAGCAAAATCGGCACCGGTATCAGAGTCCGTGTCGGTATCTGTTTCATCTAATTGGTCAACACTACGTTTCAGTGACCCTTGAAATAAAGCGTCATCTACTGATTTCTTCCAAATCCGCAGTTGAGAGTCAGATTCAGTAAACTTTTGATTTAACAGTGTAACATTAGCATTTAAAGCATTTAAATAAGATTTTACTTACCGATAAATCTATTTCTCGTAGTCCGTAGTGGATGCTGGGGACTCCGTCAGGACCATGGGGATTAGCGGCTCCGCAGGAGACAGGGCACAAAACTAAAGCTTTAGGATCAGGTGGTGTGTACTGGCTCCTCCCCTATGACCCTCCTCCAAGCCTCAGTTAGGATACTGTGCCCGGACGAGCGTACACAATAAGGAAGGATATTGAATCCCGGGTAAGACTCATACCAGCCACACCAATCACACCGTATAACTTGTGATCTAAACCCAGTTAACAGTATGACAAATGTAGGAGCCTCTGAACAGACGGCTCACAACAAATAACAACCCGATTTTTTTGTAACAATAACTATGTACAAGTATTGCAGACAATCCGCACTTGGGATGGGCGCCCAGCATCCACTACGGACTACGAGAAATAGATTTATCGGTAAGTAAAATCTTATTTTCTCTGACGTCCTAAGTGGATGCTGGGGACTCCGTCAGGACCATGGGGATTATACCAAAGCTCCCAAACGGGCGGGAGAGTGCGGATGACTCTGCAGCACCGAATGAGAGAACTCCAGGTCCTCTTTAGCCAGGGTATCAAATTTGTAGAATTTTACAAACGTGTTCTCCCCCGACCACGTAGCTGCTCGGCAGAGTTGTAATGCCGAGACCCCTCGGGCAGCCGCCCAGGATGAGCCCACCTTCCTTGTGGAATGGGCCTTGACAGATTTAGGCTGTGGCAGGCCTGCCACAGAATGTGCAAGTTGAATTGTGCTACAAATCCAACGAGCAATCGTCTGCTTAGAAGCAGGAGCACCCAGCTTGTTGGGTGCATACAGTATAAACAGCGAGTCAGATTTTCTGACTCCAGCCGTCCTTGAAATGTATATTTTCAATGCCCTGACAACGTCCAGCAACTTGGAATCTTCCAAATCGCTAGTAGCCGCAGGCACCACAATAGGCTGGTTCAGGTGAAACGCTGACACCACCTTAGGCAGAAACTGAGGACGCGTCCGCAGTTCTGCCCTGTCCGAATGGAAAATCAGATATGGGCTCTTATACGATAAAGCCGCCAATTCTGATACTCTCCTGGCTGAAGCCAGGGCCAGTAGCATGGTTACTTTCCATGTAAGATATTTCAAATCCACCGATTTGAGTGGCTCAAACCAATGGGATTTGAGAAAATCCAAAACTACATTCAGGTCCCACGGAGCCACTGGGGGCACAACCGGGGGCTGTATATGTAGTACTCCTTTTACAAAAGTCTGGACTTCAGGAACTGAAGCCAATTCTTTCTGGAAGAAAATCGACAGGGCCGAAATTTGAACCTTAATGGACCCCAATTTGAGGCCCATAGACAATCCTGTTTGCAGGAAATGTAGGAATCGACCCAGTTGAAATTCCTCCGTGGGGGCCTTCCTGGCCTCACACCACGCAACATATTTTCTCCAAATGCGGTGATAATGTTGTGCAGTCACCTCCTTCCTGGCTTTAACCAGTGTAGGAATGACCTCTTCTGGAATGCCTTTTTCCTTTAGAATTCGGCGTTCAACCGCCATGCCGTCAAACGCAGCCGCGGTAAGTCTTGGAATAGACACGGTCCCTGCTGAATCAGGTCCCGTCTTAGAGGTAGAGGCCACGGATTTTCCGTGAGCATCTCCTGAAGTTCCGGGTACCAAGTTCTTCTTGGCCAATCCGGAGCCACGAGTATCGTTCTTACTCCCCTTTGCCGTATAATTCTCAGTACTTTGGGTATGAGAGGCAGAGGAGGAAACACATACACTGACTGGTACACCCACGGTGTTACCAGAGCGTCCACAGCTATTGCCTGAGGGTCTCTTGACCTGGCGTAATACCTGTCCAGTTTTTTGTTGAGGCGAGACGCCATCATATCCACCTTTGGTTTTTCCCAACGGTTCACAATCATGTGGAAGACTTCTGGATGAAGTTCCCACTCTCCCGGGTGTAGATCGTGTCTGCTGAGGAAGTCTGCTTCCCAGTTGTCTACTCCCGGAATGAACACTGCTGACAGTGCTATCACATGATCTTCCGCCCAGCGAAGGATCCTTGCAGCTTCTGCCATTGCTCTCCTGCTTCTTGTGCCGCCCTGTCTGTTTACGTGGGCGACTGCCGTGATGTTGTCCGACTGGATCAACACCGGCTGACCCTGAAGCAGGGGTTTTGCCAGGCTTAGAGCATTGTAAATTGCTCTTAGCTCCAGGATATTTATATGAAGAGACATCTCCAGGCTTGACCATACTCCCTGGAAGTTTCTTCCCTGTGTGACCGCTCCCCAGCCTCTCAGACTGGCATCCGTGGTCACCAGGACCCAGTCCTGTATGCCGAATCTGCGTCCCCTCTAACAGATGAGCACTCTGCAACCACCACAGAAGAGACACCCTTGTCCGTGGCGATAAGGTTATCCGCTGATGCATCTGCAGATGCGATCCGGACCATTTGTCCAGCAGATCCCACTGAAAAGTTCGTGCGTGGAATCTGCCGAATGGAATTGCTTCGTAAGAAGCCACCATCTTTCCCAGGACTCTTGTGCATTGATGCACAGACACTTTTCCTGGTTTTAGGAGGTTCCAGACAAGTTCGGATAACTCCTTGGCTTTCTCCTCCGGAAGAAACACCTTTTTCTGAACCGTGTCCAGAATCATTCCCAGGAACAGCAGACGTGTTGTCGGGGTCAACTGAGATTTTGGAAAATTCAGAATCCACCCGTGTTGTTGCAGCACTACTTGGGTTAGTGCTACTCCGTCCTCCAGCTGTTCTCTGGACCTTGCCCTTATCAGGAGATCGTCCAAGTAAGGGATAATTAATACGCCTCTTCTTCGCAGAAGAATCATCATTTCGGCCATTACCTTGGTAAAGACCCGAGGTGCCGTGGACAATCCAAACGGCAGCGTCTGAAACTGATAATGACAGTTTTGCACCACGAACCTGAGGTACCCTTGATGTGAAGGGCAAATTGGGACATGCAGGTAAGCATCCTTTATGTCCAGGGACACCATAAAGTCCCCTTCTTCCAGATTCGCTATCACTGCTCTGAGTGATTCCATCTTGAACTTGAATTTTTGTATGTACAGGTTCAAAGATTTCAGATTTAGAATAGGTCTTACCGAGCCGTCCGGCTTCGGTACCACAAATAGCGTGGAGTAATACCCCTTTCCCTGTTGTAGGAGGGGTACCTTGACTATCACCTGCTGAGAAAACAGCTTGTGAATGGCTTCCAATACCGTCGCCCTGTCTGAGGGAGACGTTGGCAAAGCAGACTTTAGGAACCGGCGAGGGGGAGACTTCTCGAATTCCAACCTGTAACCCTGAGATACTACCTGCAGGATCCAAGGGTCCACCTGTGAGCAAGCCCACTGTGCGCTGAAATTCCTGAGTCGACCCCCCACCGCTCCTGAGTCCGCTTGTACAGCCCCAGCGTCATGCTGAGGGCTTTGCAGAACCCTGGGAGGGCTTCTGTTCCTGGGCAAGGGTTGCTTGCTGCCCTCTCTTACCCCTTCCTCTGCCCCGGGGCAGATATGACTGTCCTTTTGCCCTCTTGTTCTTATAGGACCGAAAGGACTGCGGCTGAAAAGACGGTGTCTTTTTCTGTTGGGAGGGGGTCTGAGGTAAAAAGGTGGATTTTCCGTCAGTTGCCGTGGCCACCAGATCCGATAGACCTACGCCAAATAATTCTTCCCCTTTATACGGCAATACTTCCATATGTCGTTTGGAATCCGCATCACCTGACCACTGTCGCGTCCATAAACTTCTTCTGGCAGATATGGACATCGCACTTACTCTCGATGTCAGAGTGCAAATATCCCTCTGAGCATCTCGCATATAAAGAAAAGCATCCTTTAATTGCTCTATAGTCAATAAAATACTGTCCCTATCCAGGGTATCAATATTTTCAGTCAGGGAATCCGACCAGACCACCCCAGCACTGCACATCCAGGCTGAGGCGATGGCTGGTCGCAGTATAACACCAGTATGTGTGTATATACTCTTTAGGGTAGTTTCCAGCCTCCTATCAGCTGGATCCTTGAGGGCGGCCGTATCAGGAGACGGTAACGCCACTTGTTTTGATAAGCGTGTGAGCGCCTTATCCACCCTAGGGGGTGTTTCCCAGCGCGCCCTAACCTCTGGCGGGAAAGGGTATAATGCCAATAACTTTTTTTTTTTTTTAAATTAGCACTTTTCTATCTGGGTTAACCCACGCTTCATCACATACATCATTCAATTCCTCTGATTCAGGAAAAACTACAGGTAGTTTTTTCACCCCCCACATAATACCCCTTTTTGTGGTACTTGCAGTATCAGAGATATGCAAAGCCTCCTTCATTGCCGTGATCATATAACGTGTGGCTCTACTTGAAAATACGTTTGTTTCTTCACCGTCGACACTAGATTCAGTGTCCGTGTCTGGGTCTGTGTCGACCGACTGAGGTAAAGGGCGTTTTACAGCCCCTGACGGTGTCTGAGACGCCTGGGCAGGTACCAACTGGTTTTCCGGCCGTCTCATGTCGTCAACTGATTTTTGTAATGTGCTGACATTATCACGTAATTCCATAAACAAAGCCATCCATTCCGGTGTCGACTCCCTGGGGGGTGACATCACCATTACCGGCAATTGCTCTGCCTCCACACCAACATTGTCCTCATACATGTCGACACACACGTACCGACACACAGCAGACACACAGGGAATGCTCTTATCGAAGACAGGACCCCACTAGCCCTTTGGGGAGACAGAGGGAGAGTTTGCCAGCACACACCCAAGCGCTATAATATATATGGGAACAACCTTATATAAGTGTTGTATCCTTATAGCAGCTTAAATATATAAAATATCGCCATAAAAAGTGCCCCCCCTCTCTGTTTTACCCTGTTTCTGTAGTGCAGTGCAGGGGAGAGTCCTGGGAGCCTTCCTCACAGTGGAGCTGAGCAGGAAAATGGCGCTGTGTGCTGAGGAGAATAAGCCCCGCCCCCTATTCCAGCGGGCTTTTCTCCCGTAGTTTGTAATATCTGGCAGGGGTTAAATACATCCATATAGCCTCAAGGGCTATATGTGATGTATTTTTTAGCCATAAAAGGTATTTACATTGCTGCCCAGGGCGCCCCCAGCAGCGCCCTGCACCCTCCGTGACCGTTGGTGAGAAGTGTGTGACAAACAATGGCGCACAGCTGCAGTGCTGTGCGCTACCTTCAAGAAGACTGAAGAGCCTTCTGCCGCCGGTTTCTGGACCTTCAATCTTCAGTATCTGAAAGGGGGGTCGGCGGCGCGGCTCCGGGACGAACCCCAGGGTGAGACCTGTGTTCCGACTCCCTCTGGAGCTAATGGTGTCCAGTAGCCTAAGAAGCCAATCCATCCTGCACGCAGGTGAGTTGAACTTCTCTCCCCTAAGTCCCTCGATGCAGTGAGCCTGTTGCCAGCAGGACTCACTGAAAATAATAAACCTAAAAACTTTTTCTAAGCAGCTCCTTAAGAGAGCCACCTAGATTGCACCCTGCTCGGACGGGCACAAAAACCTAACTGAGGCTTGGAGGAGGGTCATAGGGGGAGGAGCCAGTACACACCACCTGATCCTAAAGCTTTAGTTTTGTGCCCTGTCTCCTGCGGAGCCGCTAATCCCCATGGTCCTGACGGAGTCCCCAGCATCCACTTAGGACGTCAGAGAAAAGTAGTTAACCAATCAGCCGTCGGCAGTGCCGACAGGACCCCCAAAACATTTGGTGTGCCCAATAAATTATCCACTTGAGGGGAAAATTCTGCCTCAGACATGTTGTCTCCCTAACAGCACCCAAAAAAAAGTCTGTGAGGGAACAAAAGGAAAGGAGCCAGCTCACACCCCAGCGCCAAAGTGCAGGTCTGAAAACACCCTCAAGTGTCACAGAGCTGCAGCGCTATATATCTGTATAGAAATAATCTGCCCCTCCTCGTTTTTATAGCCCCTGGTACTTGTCTGCTGTGAGGAAGGACCAGCGCTGCTGCTTGGAGGAGGAAATGGCGCCGAGTGAGCCTGGATGAAGAAGCCCCGCCCCCAACATGGCGCGCTTCTTTTCGCTTATTTTTACATATTTATCCTGGCGGGGGTTTGCGGGCAGTGCCAGGGCACTGTACAGATATGCCAGCCTTATTTATGAGGTATTTTTAGCTCCCCAGGGCTGGGGGGAAATCTACCTTTCTTTCTTGTTTAAAATAACCCCTCCCTTTCATGCACCTGAGAATGATTACTAAACTGATTGAGAAGCTACCATTTTATGTATGTACTATTCTCCTCTCACAACTAGCTATACTTTCCTCATACTTGTCTACTTTTGAAAACTAGAATCAGGGAGATTACAGTAGCATGTCCGCGCAAAGTGTGGCGTGCCGCCAAGGGGGCGTGTCGAACTCTACCCAAAGGGTGTGTC
Source organism: Pseudophryne corroboree (assembly GCF_028390025.1). NCBI lineage: Eukaryota > Metazoa > Chordata > Amphibia > Anura > Myobatrachidae > Pseudophryne > Pseudophryne corroboree. The sequence continues at coordinate 152,890,108 of NC_086448.1, read as the reverse complement.
TAGTTCCACAAATTGGCGTGTCTATGCTTAAATGCTTGTTGTTGCAAGATATTTCTATATAACATTAGTAACAATATATTTTGGGAAGTTTTGCAAGTATTGATACTAACATAACTGCCTGAAATACGGGGTTTCTTATTTGTAATATGTTTTCGCTGTGATATTTATTTTCTTCTCACTCAGGACAATATACATGGTAAATGTGATGCCTACTGTATGCAATCAATTCCAAATGCAAGTTGACCATGTGTGAATTCATCCCTAAACATATAAGTAAATGATTATTTTGGTGTAGTAGATGTTATTTTATTGTGAACACTGGATTGTCTGCGTCTTGTAGGCACTGCCTATATTTATTGGATGTGCTATTTTCCATTCCATTACAACATTAACCAAATCATTACAGACACCAACTACTCTAATTAAACAAATGTGTTTAACTACAGAAAGATTACTAACAACAATTCTTACACGAACACCACCACCAGCAGCAGCAGCAGCAGCAGCAGCACAGGCACCTATGGATCAGTGCACTCCAGCACAGATAAGAGGTGTGTGTGATCATGTGCTGCTGTCTCTCTCCCTCTCAGGGGTTACACAAGGGGGGTAATGAGAGCCGTCAGCAGTGATTCCTGAGCAGCTACAGCAAATCACTGTTCTTGCAAAGAAACTCCTTAGTGTCACCCCTGACAGAATCTGAAGAATCCGGGAGAATTCACCTATAAAGCAGGGCACCAGGAGATTTATGGCTGAAACGGGAGGCTCCCGCAGGATGCGGGAGGGTAGGCAACTATGACTTTCCTCATACAACTGTTTAGCAGTGCCTACTATAGCAGGCTTTGCACTGTTCCCAATTCCTTTCTGTATGATTCTTAGGGGTCTATTTATTAAACACAGGCCATATTCACAGTACTTTTATATATGTTGTTTTCAGGGCCGGCTCTAGGCACGTTCGACTAGAGCGGCCGCGCGGGGCGCCACCCTTAATGGGCGCCGCGCGCTGGCTCCACCATAGTCGTACCTGGAGCCGGCCCTGTACACTGCAGGCAGCTCTCCCCGCCGTCCCCGGCCTTTCACTATGTGTGCGCTGCGCGGCGCCGGCGTCTGACGTCAGACGCCGGCGCCGCGCAGCGCGCATTGAGCGCTCAAGCGGCCGGGAACAGTCGGTGCCCTCAGGCTCAGACGGCAGCTCTTCCCCTCCCAGCGCCGCCGCAGGTATTGTTGTTGGGATCGTCGGGGCCGGGCACTGTGTGGGTGCATATCTGTCACTGTGGGGTCATCTGCACTGTGGGGGCACTGGCACTGTGTGTGGGGGCATATCTGTCACTGTGGGGTCATCTGCACTGTGGGGGCACTGGCACTGTGTGTGGGGGCATATCTGTCACTGTGGGGTCATCTGCACTGTGGGGGCACTGGCACTGTGTGTGGGGGTATATCTGTCACTGTGGAGGCACTGGCACTGTGTGGGGGCATTGGCACTGTGTGGGGGCATATCTGCACTGTGGGGGCACTGGCACTGTGTGGGGGCATATCTGTCACTGTGGGGTCATATCTGCACTGTGGGGGCATTTATATATCTTGCACTGTGGGGGCATTTATGTATCTGGCACTGTGGGGGCATTTATCTGGCACTGTGGGGGGCATTCATTTATCTGGCACTGCGGGGGGGGACATTTATCTGTGCACTGTGAGGGGGCATTAATGTATCTGGCACTGTGGGGGCATTTCTGGCACTGTGGGGGCATATCTGCGCTGTGGGGGCATTTATGTATCTGCACTGTGGGGGCATTTCTGGCACTGTGGGGGCTTATCTGCACTGTGGGGGCATTTATGTATCTGCACTGTGGGGGCATGTATGTATCTGGCACTGTGGGGGTATATCTGCACTGTGGGGGCACTTATTTATCTGGCACTGGGGGCATTTATTTATCTGGCACTGTGGGGGCATTTATTTATCTGGCACTGTGGGGGGCATTTATTTATCTGGCACTGTGGGGGGCATTTATTTATCTGGCACTGTGGGGGCATATATGGCACTGGGGGCATTAATGTATCTGGCACTGTGGGGGCATTAATGTATCTGACACTGTGGGGGGCAATAATGCATCTGGCACTGTGTGGGCACTTATGCATCTGGCACTGGGGGCATTTATGCATCTGGCAATGTGTGGGCATTTATGTATCTGGCACTGGGGGCATTTATGTATCTGGCCCTGTGGGGGCATATCTGGCACTGTGGGGGCAATTTTATATATGGCACTGTGGGCACATATCTGGCACTGTGTGGGCATTTTTATATCTGGCACTGTGGGGGCATTTATGTATCTGGCACTGTGTGGGCACTTATGTATCTGGCACTGTGTGGCCATTTATGTAGCTGGCACTGCTGGGGGGCATGTCACGTGTAGCTGGCACTGCTGGGGGGGGCATGTCGCGTGTAGCTGGCACTGCTGGGGAGCATGTCGCGTGTAGCTGGCACTGCTGGGGGGCATGTCACGTGTAGCTGGCACTGCTGGGGGGCATGTCACGTGTAGCTGGCACTGCTGGGGGGCATGTCACGTGTAGCTGGCACTGCTGGGGGGCATGTCACGTGTAGCTGGCACTGCTGGGGAGCATGTCATGTAGTGTTCCCGCTAGGCGTCTGTGGCTAGGCAATGTGTCTCAGTGCTCTCCCTGGTGCAATGCGTCTCAGTGCTGTGCCTGGCGCAAAGTGTATAGGAGGTTCTACCTGGTGCAGTGTGTATTAGCTGCACTACTGTGTGGTGTAATGCAAATTGCCACTATTATGTGGCCACGTACCTTCCCCACGAAGTAACTCCCCTTAATTTTTTCTGCGCGCCTTCGGCGCTCACTGTCCATTCTTTGACATATAGGTATGGGAACAACAAGCAGTATGTACATCATTTTGCCCTCCTAACTTAAAAATGTGCCCTCCCTGTGATCAGCACCATGCCCTAAAAAGTGAACACTATCATGTGTAGCTGGCACTGCTGGGGGGCATGTCATGTGTTGCTGGCACTGCTGCGGGGCATGTCATGTGTAGCTGGCACTGCTGCTGGGCATGTCATGTGTAGCTGGCACTGCTGCGGGGCATGTCATGTGTAGCTGGCACTGCTGCGGGGCATGTCATGTGTAGCTGGCACTGCTGCGGGGCATGTCATGTGTAGCTGGCACTGCTGGGGGGCATGTTATGTCTATCTGGCACTGCACATTATGTGTATCTGGCACTATACTGGAGACATTGTGTGTAAGGAACACTACTGTGGCTATGTGTAAGGCTGCTAATTGTGTGAAAATATGTTTATAGTTTGATGATATGAAGTTATGAGGCCACGCCCACTTTTCAAGAGGCCACACCCACTTTTCCTTCGGCGCGCGCGCATGGGGGGGGGGGGCTGTTACATTTTCTCGCTCAGGGTGCTAGTAGGCCTGGAGCCGGCCCTGGTTGTTTTGTATAGTGCAGTTTGTTTATGTTTCTTGAATACTGCAATGTGTTTCTCGTACTATTTATCTTAACATTTTTCCATTTTGTCAATTTTATGGCCTGTACCATTGTATTTTGTTTTGTATCTTCTTTTTACTTGTGTTTTGAAAATTGTAAATAAATCCATTTAAAGACAAAAAATAGATTTGCGGCCAATCCTCCAAATACATCTGCTTTTGTAGGCTTGCTGCTTTTTTAATGTGGCCATTTATTATGAAGGTACCGCAGCAGGGATGAGGGGACAAAGAGAAATAGGCGTGAAATGATAATGTGATTTGTGTCTTCAGTGAGTGGGACTGCGAGGTATGTTTACTAAAACTCGATTTTGGTCGATGTTGGTCGATTCTTGATTGATTTTGTGTTTCAGGGTCTCTAAATCACACATTTACTAACAGATGATTTTTGACATCCTTTTACAAAAAATATGTCATAAATCATCTGTTAGTAAATGTGGGAGTTAAGGGTAAATTTACTAAGACTCGATCTGGTTCGTTTTTTGGTCGATGTTTGGGCAATTTTGTATTTCAAGGTCTACATACCACATTTACTAACATGATTTTTATTTAATTTTTTTTAAACAGTGTCAAAATCATATGTTGGTAAATGTGTGATTTAGGGGGAGATGTACTAAGCATTCAAAAGAGTGGAGAAGTTGTCCATGGCAACCAATCAGCATTGAAGTAACATTTATAATTTGCATACTGCTTTTTTTTTAACAAAGGAGATATACTCATGCCTGCTGGAATTGGCCACACCCCTGGGCCCCCCAGAGCTCTCTACGGCTCTGCACATGCACACTTTTGTTAATAGACAAAACATTTAAAAAGAGAATAATTCCTTTGAGGTTACATAATTTTCCTTAAATTTTACAATAAATACCTTTATTATGTGCTATTTTTTGCATAATTCTTACGGGCTGTAGAGAGCTGAGCTGGGCCCCTGTCACCTGCACTTTTCAAGGTGGTGGTGGGGTTGGGAGCATGCCTCCATGCCTCCTTCGAAAGAAAAAAAATTGGAGAATAAGACAAGATCATCCCAGCCAGGGGAAAATCCGGGGGGGAGGGGCACTGGACTGGGAACGGGGCTGCCACTAAGGTAACACTTTTTACCATACTAATTATTATCTCTCAACTATAGTGTAGACAAATACAGCACCCATAGTAACACTATTTCATACCTCCAGGTGCCAAAGGCGCCCGTGCCCTCGGACAATGGGATGAAGCCTCAAGAAAGGGGAGGAGCCTCATGGAACTCCCCGATCGCATCACTGTGGGGGCGTGGCCAGCACTCTCTGAGATGCTGGGCTGCCCCCAGGCTCCACCAGCACTGTGAATAGAAGAAGTAGCAGCTTTGTGTAGAGTGTTATTGTAAAATAGCATACCTTCCAACTATCCCGCATTTAGCGGGATAGTCCTGTTTTTCTGGGACTGTTCAGCTGTCCCACCCGTGACCGACAGTATCCCGCGGCGGGGGGAGGGAGGAAGTTGGGCATCTATTCTCCTCATCTCCTGCTGCTCTGCCATTCAGAGTAGTGATGTGTGCAGTCCCCTCAACTCCCCCCCCCCCCCCCCCTGCGTGCCACGGGACACTGCCGACCGCATTTCGGACAGGGGGACAGTCCCAGGAAAATGGGACAGTTGGGAGGTATGCTATTTTACAATAACGTATGTAACCCTCTTTACATATAGCTGCTACTTCTTACTATTATCATATTAAGTACAACATTTAGCATTTTGATGATATGTTAGGACGTATTCTTGCATTGACCAATGGTATTAACTTTCTTGGACCTGAATGCTTCATAATTTAAAATATTTGCAGTGTCTAATTTCAGCAAACTAGTATCATGCAGATGGGGAGGCCTACCCAAATAGCAAGCGCTTTCCTGCCAACAAAAACAATGGCACTGATTGGGAGACAGCTGAGGAAGAACTGGAAGAGATGAATTAATTGCAGAAGATGAGAAAATGTACTCACAGTTTTACAATGTGATATTTCAGTCTGTCACAATGATGCATTCTACATAGCAGGGAAGACGCAGAGGCTGTGTCTACAATAACATTCACAGATTATATATATTATATATATATAATTGTAACAAATAGCTCGCACATCCAGGGTTAATGCTCAGACAAATTTCATATATCTATAAACCAATATATAATAAGTCTTCGAGTGCTGCTTGTTCAAAGTCAATGTATTAATCCACATAAGTGCATAAAAGACAATGTTTCGCTGCACAACTGCCCAGAGCCATCACAGAGTGTGGTAATACCTGCTGCGTACCCCTGATCTACCGGTGCGATTGCGGCAAAAATGGTGTGTGTCCTTATACACAGGGGGCGTGGCCTCGCGGGGATCCATAAATCGTTACTCTGGGGGCGTGCCCAGCATCTCCGGACAGTAGTGAGTACCCAGAAACCTCCCCTAACAGACCAAATTCTTTTTCCAGAGACGGAGACAACCTTCTCTACGTCTCTGCACCAGCCATGCACCCCATTGCCGCTACCCGGCCACTGCCAATTTAGTTGTCAGCGCTTCTGCGTCAGGTGACTTTCTAATCCATACCATTTCTAAGCTGAATCGGTAATGGCCGGACATCACACTGCGCGCACAATATTATAGCCCTGCCTGACAGTGAGGAAGAGCTCCTGCACCGGACAGCACGGCCAGCAGTCACGGAGGAGCTCCTGCTGCAACAAAGAAACTACGTATGACGTATGGAGGAAAGGGGGGGGGGGGGGGGTTATTGTATGCCCTGTGTTTTTTTTAGTGATGTGCACCGGAAATTTTTCGGGTTTTGTGTTTTGGTTTTGGATTCGGTTCCGCGGCCGTGTTTTGGATTCGGACGCGTTTTGGCAAAACCTCACCGAAATTTTTTTGTCGGATTCGGGTGTGTTTTGGATTCGGGTGTTTTTTCAAAAACCCCTAAAAAACAGCTTAAATCATAGAATTCGGGGGTCATTTTGATCCCATAGTATTATTAACCTCAATTACCATAATTTCCACTCATTTCCAGTCTATTCTGAACACCTCACACCTCACAATATTATTTTTAGTCCTACAATTTGCACCAAGGTCGCTGGATGACTAAGCTAAGCGACCCAAGTGGCCGAAACAAACACCTGGCCCATCTAGGAGTGGCACTGCAGTGTCAGACAGGATGGCCGATTTAAAAAATAGTCCCCAAACAGCACATGATGCAAAGAAAAAAAGAGGCGCACCAAGGTGGCTGTTTGACTAAGCTAAGCAACACAAGTGGCCGACACAAACACCTGGCCCATCTAGGAGTGGCACTGCAGTGTCAATCAAGACAGGATGGCACTTCCAAAAAATTGTCCCCAAACAGCACATGATGCAAAGAAAAAAAGAGGCGCACCAAGGTGGCTGTTTGACTAAGCTAAGCAACACAAGTGGCCGACACAAACACCTGGCCCATCTAGGAGTGGCACTGCAGTGTCAATCAAGACAGGATGGCACTTCCAAAAAATTGTCCCCAAACAGCACATGATGCAAAGAAAAAAAGAGGCGCACCAAGGTGGCTGTGTGACTAAGCTAAGCGACACAAGTGTCCGACACAAACATCTGGCCCATCTAGGAGTGGCACTGCAGTGTCAATCAAGACAGGATGGCACTTCCAAAAAATTGTCCCCAAACAGCACATGATGCAAAGAAAAAAAGAGGCGCACCAAGGTGGCTGTGTGACTAAGCTAAGTGACACAAGTGTCCGACACAAACACCTGGCCCATCTAGGAGTGGCACTGCAGTGTCAATCAAGACAGGATGGCACTTCCAAAAAATTGTCCCCAAACAGCACATGATGCAAAGAAAAAAAGAGGCGCACCAAGGTGGCTGTGTGACTAAGCTAAGCGACACAAGTGGCCGACACAAACACCTGGCCCATCTAGGAGTGGCACTGCAGTGTCAGGCAGGATGGCACTTCCAAAAAATTGTCCCCAAACAGCACATGATGCAAAGAAAATAGAGGTGCACCAAGGTGGCTGTTTGACTAAGCTAAGCGACACAAGTGGCCGACACAAACACCTGGCTCATCTAGGAGTGGCACTGCAGTGTCAATCAAGACAGGATGGCACTTCCAAAAAATTGTCCCCAAACAGCACATGATGCAAAGAAAAAAAGAGGCGCACCAAGGTGGCTGTGTGACTAAGCTAAGCGACACAAGTGGCCGACACAAACACCTGGCCCATCTAGGAGTGGCACTGCAGTGTCAGGCAGGATGGCACTTCCAAAAAATTGTCCCCAAACAGCACATGATGCAAAGAAAAAAAGAGGCGCACCAAGGTGGCTGTTTGACTAAGCTAAGCGACACAAGTGGCCGACACAAACACCTGGCCCATCTAGGAGTGGCACTGCAGTGTCAATCAAGACAGGATGGCACTTCCAAAAAATTGTCCCCAAACAGCACATGATGCAAAGAAAAAAATAGGCGCACCAAGGTCGCTGTGTGACTAAGCTAAGCGACACAAGTGGCCTACACAAACACCTGGCCCATCTAGGATTGGCACTGCAGTGTCAATCAAGACAGAATGGCACTTCCAAAAAATTGTCCCCAAACAGCACATGATGCAAAGAAAATAGAGGCGCACCAAGGTGGCTGTGTGACTAAGCTAAGCGACACAAGTGGCCGACACAAACACCTGGCCCATCTAGGAGTGGCACTGCAGTGTCAATCAAGACAGGATGGCACTTCCAAAAAATTGTCCCCAAACAGCACATGATGCAAAGAAAAATGAAAGAAAAAAGAGGTGCAAGATGGAATTGTCCTTGGGCCCTCCCACCCACCCTTATGTTGTATAAACAGGACATGCACACTTTAACGAACCCATCATTTCAGCGACAGGGTCTGCCACACGACTGTGACTGAAATGACTGGTTGGTTTGTGCCCCCACCAAAAAAGAAGCAATCAATCTCTCCTTGCACAAACTGGCTCTACAGAGGCAAGATGTCCACCTCATCATCATCCTCCGATTCCTCACCCCTTTCACTGTGTACATCCCCCTCCTCACAGATTATTAATTCGTCCCCACTGGAATCCACCATCTCAGGTCCCCGTGTACTTTCTGGAGGCAATTGCTGCTGGTGAATGTCTCCACGGAGGAATTGATTATAATTCATTTTGATGAACATCATCTTCTCCACATTTTCTGAAAGTAACCTCGTACGCCGATTGCTGACAAGGTGAGCGGCTGCACTAAACACTCTTTCGGAGTACACACTGGAGGGAGGGCAACTTAGGTAGAATAAAGCCAGTTTGTGCAAGGGCCTCCAAATTGGCTCTTTTTCCTGCCAGTATACGTACGGACTGTCTGACGTGCCTACTTGGATGCGGTCACTCATATAATCCTCCACCATTCTTTCCATGGTGAGAGAATCATATGCAGTGACAGTAGACGACATGTCAGTAATCATTGGCAGGTCCTTCAGTCCGGACCAGATGTCAGCACTCGCTCCAGACTGCCCTGCATCACCGCCAGCGGGTGGGCTCGGAATTCTTAGCCTTTTCCTCGCACCCCCAGTTGCGGGAGAATGTGAAGGAGGAGATGTTGACGGGTCACGTTCCGCTTGACTTGACAATTTTCTCACCAGAAGGTCTTTGAACCTCTGCAGACTTGTGTCTGCCGGAAAGAGAGATACAACGTAGGTTTTAAATCTAGGATCGAGCACGGTGGACAAAATGTAGTGCTCTGATTTCAACAGATTGACCACCCGTGAATCCTGGTTAAGCGAATGAAGGGCTCCATCCACAAGTCCCACATGCCTAGCGGAATCGCTCTGTTTTAGCTCCTCCTTCAATGTCTCCAGCTTCTTCTGCAAAAGCCTGATGAGGGGAATGACCTGACTCAGGCTGGCAGTGTCTGAACTGATATCACGTGTGGCAAGTTCAAAGGGTTGCAGAACCTTGCACAACGTTGAAATCATTCTCCACTGCGCTTGAGTCAGGTGCATTCCCCCTCCTTTGCCTATATCGTGGGCAGATGTATAGGCTTGAATGGCCTTTTGCTGCTCCTCCACCCTCTGAAGCATATAGAGGGTTGAATTCCACCTCGTTACCACCTCTTGCTTCAGATGATGGCAGGGCAGGTTCAGGAATGTTTGGTGGTGCTCCAGTCTTCTGTACGCGGTGCCTGAATGCCGAAAGTGGCCCGCAATTCTTTGGGCCACCGACAGCATCTCTTGCACGCCACTGTCGTTTTTTAAATAATTCTGCACCACCAAATTCAATGTATGTGCAAAACATGGGACGTGCTGGAATTTGCCCAGATGTAATACACGCACAATATTGCTGGCGTTGTCCGATGTCACAAATCCCCAGGAGAGTCCAATTGTGGTAAGCCATTCTAAGATGACCTTCCTCAGTTGCCGTAAGAGGTTGTCAGCTGTGTGCCTATTCTGGAAAGCGGTGATACAAAGCGTAGCCTGCCTAGGAACGAGTTGGCGTTTGCAAGATGCTGCTACTGGTGCCGCCGCTGCTGTTCTTGCTGCGGGAGGCAATACATCTACCCAGTGGGCTGTCACAGTCATATAGTCCTGAGTCTGCTCTGCTCTACTTGTCCACATGTCCGTGGATAAGTGGACATTGGGTACAACTGCATTTTTTAGGACACTGGTGAGTCTTTTTCTGAGGTCTGTGTACATTTTCGGTATCGCCTGCCTAGAGAAATGGAACCTAGATGGTATTTGGTACCGGGGACACAGTACCTCAATCAAGTCTATAGTTGCCTCTGAATTAACGATGGATACCGGAACCACGTTTCTCACCGCCCAGGCTGCCAAGGCCTTAGTTATCTGCTTTGCAGCAGGATGACTGCTGTGATATTTCATCTTCCTCGCAAAGGACTGTTGGACAGTCAATTGCTTACTGGAAGTAGTACAAGTGGTCTTCCGACTTCCCCTCTTGGATGACGATCGACTCCCAGCAGCAACAACAGCAGCGCCAGCAGCAGTAAGCGTTACACTCAAGGATGCATCGGAGGAATCCCAGACAGGAGAGGACTCGTCAGACTAGACAGTGACATGGCCTGCAGGACTATTGGCTTTCCTGGGTAAGGAGGAAATTGACACTGAGGGAGTTGGTGGTGTGGTTTGCAGGAGCTTGGTTACAAGAGGAAGGGATTTAGTGGTCAGTGGACTGCTTCCGCTGTCACCCAAAGTTTTTGAACTTGTCACTGACTTATGATGAATGCGCTGCAGGTGACGTATAAGGGAGGATGTTCCGAGGTGGTTAACGTCCTTACCCCTACTTATTACAGCTTGACAAAGGCAACACACGGCTTGAGACCTGTTGTCCGCATTTGTGTTGAAATAATTCCACATCGAAGAGCTGATTTTTTTAGTATTTTGACCAGGCATGTCAATGGCCATATTCCTCCCATGGACAACAGGTGTCTCCCCGGGTGCCTGACTTAAACAAACCACCTCACCATCAGAATCCTCCTTGTCAATTTCCTCCCCAGCGCCAGCAACACCCATATCCTCATCCTGGTGTACTTCAACAGTGACATCTTCAATTTGACTATCAGGAACTGGACTGCGGGTGCTCCTTCCAGCACTTGCAGGGGGCGTGCAAATGGTGGAAGGCGCAAGCTCTTCCCGTCCAGTGTTGGGAAGGTCAGGCATCGCAACTGACACAATTGGACTCTCCTTGGGGATTTGTGATTTAGAAGAACGCACAGTTCTTTACTGTGCTTTGGCCAGCTTAAGTCTTTTCTTTTTTCTAGCGAGAGGATGAGTGCTTCCATCCTCATGTGAAGCTGAACCACTAGCCATGAACATAGGCCAGGGCCTCAGCCTTCCTTGCCACTCCGTGTCGTAAATGGCATATTGGCAAGTTTACGCTTCTCCTCATTTTACTGAACTTTTGTGTTTTGGATTTTACATGCTCTCTACTATGACATTGGGCATCGGCCTTGGCAGACGACGTTGATGGCATTTCATCGTCTCGGCCATGACTAGTGGCAGCAGCTTCAGCACAAGGTGGAAGTGGATCTTGATCTTTCCCTATTTTAACCTCCACATTTTTGTTCTCCATTTTTTAATGTGTGGAATTATATGCCAGTATCAATAGCAATGGCCTACTACTATATTTACTGCGCACAACTAAAATGCACCACAGGTATAGAATGTAGATGGATAGTATACTTAATGGATGACGAGTGACGACAAAGAGGTTGGTACAGCAGTGGCCTACCGTACTGCTATAAGTATATATATAGTATACTGGTGGACACTGTCAGCAAACTGCAAAACTAAAATGCACCACAGGTATAGAATGTAGATGGATAGTATACTTAATGGATGACGAGTGACGACACAGAGGTAGGTACAGCAGTGGCCTACCGTACTGCTATAAGTATATATATAGTATACTGGTGGACACTGTCAGCAAACTGCAAAACTAAAATGAACCACAGGTAGATGGATAGTATACTTAATGGATGACGAGTGACGACACAGAGGTAGGTACAGCAGTGGCCTACCGTACTACTATAAGTATATATATAGTATACTGGTGGACACTGTCAGCAAACTGCAAAACTATAATGCACCACAGGTATAGAATGTAGATGGATAATTTACTTAATGGATGACGAGTGACGACACAGAGGTAGGTACAGCAGTGGCCTACCGTACTGCTATATATAGTATACTGGTGGACACTGTCAGCAAACTGCAAAACTAAAATGCACCACAGGTATCGAATGTAGATGGATAGTATACTTAATGGATGACGAGTGACGACACAGAGGTAGGTACAGCAGTGGCCTACCGTACTGCTATATATAGTATACTGGTGGACACTGTCAGCAAACTGCAAAACTAAAATGCACCACAGGTAGATGGATAGTATACTTAATGGATGACGAGTGACGACACAGAGGTAGGTACAGCAGTGGCCTACCGTACTGCTATAAGTATATATATAGTATACTGGTGGACACTGTCAGCAAACTGCAGAACTAAAATGCACCACAGGTAGATGGATAGTATACTTAATGGATGACGAGTGACGACACAGAGGTAGGTACAGCAGTGGCCTACCATACTGCTATAAGTATATATATAGTATACTGGTGGACACTGTCAGCAAACTGCAAAACTAAAATGCACCACAGGTATAGAATGTAGATGGATAGTATACTTAATGGATGACGAGTGACGACACAGAGGTAGGTACAGCAGTGGCCTACCGTACTGCTATATATAGTATACTGGTGGACACTGTCAGCAAACTGCAAAACTAAAATGCACCACAGGTATAGAATGTAGATGGATAGTATGCTTAATGGATGACGAGTGACGACACAGAGGTAGGTACAGCAGTGGCCTACCTTACTGCTATAAGTATATATATATAGTATACTGGTGGACACTGTCAGCAAACTGCAAAACTAAAATGCACCACAGGTAGATGGATAGTATACTTAATGGATGACGAGTGACGACACAGAGGTAGGTACAGCAGTGGCCTACCGTACTGCTATAAGTATATATATAGTATACTGGTGGACACTGTCAGCAAACTGCAAAACTAAAATGCACCACAGGTATAGAATGTAGATGGATAGTATACTTAATGGATGACGAGTGACGACACAGAGGTAGGTACAGCAGTGGCCTACCGTACTGCTATATATAGTATACTGGTGGACACTGTCAGCAAACTGCAAAACTAAAATGCACCACAGGTATAGAATGTAGATGGATAGTATACTTAATGGATGACGAGTGACGACAGAGAGGTAGGTACAGCAGTGGCCTACCGTACTGCTATAGTATATATAGTATACTGGTGGACACTGTGTCAGCAAACTGCAAAACTAAAATGCACCACAGGTATAGAATGTAGATGGATAGTATACTTAATGGATTACGACACAGAGGTAGGTACAGCAGTGCACTCTGCACTGTACTCCTCCTATATAATATTAATTATACTGGTGGTCCCCAGTCCCCACAATAAAGCAGCACACTGAGGACAGATATGGAGTGTTTTTCAGGCAGACAACGTATACTGGTGGTCACTGTCAGCAAAACTCTGCACTGTACTCCTGCTATAGCTGCTCCCCAGTCCCCACAATTAAGCAGTGTGAGCACTCAGCACAGATATATTATGCAGCACACTGAGCACAGATATGGTATGGAGCGTTTTTTTCAGGCAGAGAACGGATAAAAACTGGTGGTCACTTATCAGCAAAACTCTGCACTGTACTCCTCCTAACAGCTGCTCCCCAATCCTCCCCACAAATAAGAAATAAACCAATCAACTTCTACAATAAACGGAGAGGACGCCAGCCACGTCCTCTCCCTATCATCTCCAATGCACGAGTAAAAATTGCGGCGACGCGCGGCTGCTTATATAGAATCCGAATCTCGCGAGAATCCGACAGTGGGATGATGACGTTCGGGCGCGCTCGGGTTAGCCGAGCAAGGCGGGAAGGTTCTAACCTGCCTCAAACCCGTGTAAAAAAGGTGAAGTTCGGGGGGGTTCGGTTTCCGAGAAACCGAACCCGCTCATCACTAGTTTTTTTTTACAACTGGTGTGTGTGTGTTTGTGTGAGTGTGCAATAAGTATGCTATGTGTGTGTGTATATGCCCCCTATGTGTCTTTAAGCATGCTGTGTGTGTGCATTCTACATGTATGTGTGCATGTATGCTGTGTGTTTCTAAGAATGCTGTGCGTATGCTGGGTGCCACACATACTGTATACTCTCTCTCACTGTGTGTGTGTGTGTGTGTGTGTGTGTGTGTGTGTGTGTATGTGTATCTATACTGTATATATATATATATATATATATATATATATATATACACACATACATACACACGTAGTTGGATGCTGGATGGTATGGCCCTTTTTTAAGACGTGTACATTTCTTGAGGAAAGGCAGTTGATATTCTTGGACTAACTTCTTAACATATACTGTATGTATATATGTATGTATGTATGTATGTATGTATATATATATATATATATATATATATATATATATATGCAGTAGATACAGTGGGGCAAAAAAGTATTTGGACAGCCACCGATTGTGCAAGTTGACCCACTTAAAAAGATGAGAGAGGTCTGTAATTTCCATCATAGGTACACTTCCACTGTGAGAGACAGAATCTGAAAAAAATAAACAGGAAGGCAATCACATTGTATGATTTTAAAACAATTTATTTGTATATTCTTGTGGAAAATTTTGTACAATCAAAAAGTTTGCGCTGAAGCTTTTGCTGCTCCCATTCATGCGAAATGGGTGCACAAACATCTTAGACATCCAGACATACGCGGCACGGTAGCGCCTAACAAGGCGCAATTGCGCTATGATGTAGCCACGACGAGATTGGCTACATTTGTACAATTATAACTTCCTGTTAGCATCAGAGACGAGTGCTGTGGTGGTAATGACTGTCCCCCTCCCCCCTATCCATCTCTTGCTCTCTTTTTTTACTCTCTCACCATCGACTGTAGGTGTGTTCTTCACTGGCCGGGTAAAAGGTAAAAATAGCAGATTTTAGTTGACAGAAAGGATGACTGGGTTAGGCAAGGTTAGTGGGTGGGTGGGTGGTCTGGGCAAACTCTGCATAGTCTAATGCCTAGAGGGACGGGCAGTCCTTCAGCCATGGGTCCCCAGAGGTTTTCTCCACAAGGGTTTTTTTCCTCTCCTGAGTGCTGAAGGATGACTCTTCATGAGTCATGAGGCTCCTGCCTTCTTGCTCCTCTTATAGGACAAGTTTGTAAGATTTCTGGACCAGTCCGAAATTCCCTTTTTTATAATGCAGAGTAAATAATAATAATAATTACAAAATAATAATAATAATAATAAGAAGAAGAAGAAGAAGAAGAAGAAGAAGAAGAAGAAGAAGAAGAAGAAAAAATGGCTATATTTTACTTAAAATAAAAATAGACATTTATTTTTTAAATATATTTTGTTTGAAGTTACCTCTATTTTTATTAATAAATCCTCTCAAAAGGTGAAGAAATTACACATATTTGGGGAGACAAAATTATTAGGAGAGTTCAGAATCATGCATTGTTTATTCTACACAAGAGAGTACCAGGCGAGGCAGCCATGTTGGGCCCGCTACATAGGTTACACTGTGCGATTAGCAAAACATGGCAATGAGGCATACAAGGGTAAAATGAAAAGCAACTAACAGGACACCTAGGGGGTAATTCAGACCTGATCACTGCTGTGCGTTTTTGCACAGCGGGCGATCAGGTCCAAACTGCGCATGCGTATGTACCGCAATGCGCAGGCGCATCGCAAGGGTACAATGTCGCCGCTCAGTGATAGGTTTGTGCGACGGATCTCACCTCGCCACGGCCCGGGTTATATTATCCTCGTTATTAGAGATCTGCCCACAGCCGTGGCGTCCTGCTGCTGAGTATTCTGCTGCTGCCGTCTGATTTTCCCCTCATTTGGGCTTGTGCAGGCGTGGCTGGGCGAATGCAGTCCGTGTTTGTGACATCAAAACAGGAACTGAACAGTCTGAAGTGATCGCAAGCGCTGAGTAGGTTTTGAGCTGCTCTAAAACTGCACAAAAAAACTTTGTAGCCGCTCTCCGATCCTTTCGTTCGCACTTCTGCTAAGCTAACTTACACTCCCAGTGGGAGGCGGCATAGAGTTTGCACGGCTGCTAAAAACGGCTAGCGAGCAAACAACTTGGAATAACCACCCATGTGCACTGCAGGGGGAACAGATATAACATGTGCAGAGAGAGTTAGATTTGGGTGAGTTATTTTGTTTCTGTGCAGAGTAAATACTGGCTGCTTTATTTTTACACTGCAATTTAGATTTCAGTTTGAACACACCCCACCCAAATCTAACTCTCTCTGCACATGTTATATCTCCAGCACCATGGTTGCCGGGTACTTAAAGCGGAGGGCTCCGGTCACTTCAAGGGCACACACACTCTCCGCCGCTCTCCTGGATCACGTGGCCGCACATCTAGGGAGGAGGTAAGAGGGTCCTCCAGATGGGACCCGCTGAAATCGCGATCCGGCGCGGTCTATGGGAGGCAGACCGCGAGAGCTGGCATGGACACTGTGGCCGTACAGGGACCCCACTAGACTACCAGGGCAAGGGCACAGGTTGTATTAAGGTATAATCTGTTTTACATAGGCCCGCAGTACCCGGTGGTGAAGTCCAACAAGGGGATAAGGCTCTGACCTGTAGCCCCTCCCCCAGCCCCAGGCGCCATTTATTGCAAATGTTCCCGCCCTGGAGCTGCATCTCTCTCTCTCCCTCACTCCCTGTCAGCATTTGGGCACCATTACACACACAGATGCGCTGACTCTGGGACTACTGGGTGATGCCTCCTCTGTAAAGCCACCTGCATCATCAGCGCTGTGCATTTACAGGACACTTAAGTATTCTACATGTCATTTAGACAGTGTTAGTTAAGAACAAGTGCAATTATATAGGGATATTTTGTACAAGTATCCTGTGATATACATCCAGTCTTTACTGTGCATTGTTATATCTATATTAAATGTTTCATACATACCTTTACTTGGTAGTACAGTTACTTAGTATTGCTAGTCCAGTGCAGTTTTATTGTTGTTTGTAATAATTTCTGCATTGTACATGTGACTGTGTGTGTGCCAATAGCTGGTGTGTGGTCTATACTCCTTGTATCTCACACATATTGCTATCCCTATATTCTGCACCCTGAAGGGGGCTAAGTGCAGTGTCGTCACAAGGCGGGTACGGGGGGTGTGGCCCGCACCCGGGTGTGACACCTGGAGGGGGTGACACCAAATGTCAGCTCCTCCGCAGTGACAGGAGCCAGGTGCTGCAGTGAGAAAGTCTCCTACAGCACCCAGCTCCTGTCATAGAAAAGGAGCCGACAGCGCACGGAGACTGTCTCTGGGGGAAGCCCAGCATCTCCGGAGATGCTGGGCATGCCCCCAGAGTGACGATTCCAGGATCCCCGCGATGCCACGCCCCCTAAGTGATCAGGGGTGCGCACCGGGTGTCACCACACCCGGTGACGCCTCTGGCTAAGTGCGTCAGGGTTCTCATATATTATAGGTTGAGTATCCCTTATCCAAAACGCTTGGGACCAGAGGTATTTTGGATATCGGATTTTTCCGTATTTTGGAATAATTGCATATCATAATGAGATATCATGGCGATGGGACCTAAATTTAAGCACAGAATGCATTTATGTTTCATATACACCTTATACACACAGCCTGAAGGTCATTTTAGACGAAATTTTTTATAACTGTGCATTAAACAAAGTGTGTGTACATTCACACAATTCATTTCTGTTTCATATACACCTTATACACACAGCCTAAAGGTCATTTAATACAATATTTTTAATAACTTTGTGTATTAAACAAAGTCTGTGTACATTGAGCCATCAAAAAACAAAGGTTTCACTATCTCACTCTCACTCAAAAAAGTCTGTATTTCGGAATAATCCGTATTTCGGAATATTTGGATATGGGATACTAAACCTGTATAGTGTTTCACAGGATATACTATTTTAGTATTTTCTCTGTGTGTTTCAGTCACCATATACCTCTTAAATTCTCTGTTTGTGCTCTGCTCTGCAGTCACACTATACAGGGGATTTTTGTCAGGTACTTTGCTTATATTGTACTGTTACGCCCTAAGGTTACACTTTCATATTATGTCAGCTAAAAAGGGTGGTAAATCCATGGCTGATCCTGCACCATGCAGTGCTGAAGCCATGGATCTTTCAGAGGAAAACATTGCAGCTGAGGGTTCAGGTGCTGGGGATTCTATGCCCCCCAGTCAGTCTGCAGCAACAGGGGCAAATCAAGACCCACCTTGGGCTGCTTTATCTAATTTACTGACTACGCTAGTTACTAGACTTGCACCCCCTGTGGGACCTCCTGTGCTACTACAGCCACATATTGTCCCTGCAGTTAATCCGCCATGGGCGGATACTCTGTCCTCTCAGTTACAGCAATTAAATCAGTCTTTGACTAAGCAAAATCCTAACCCTCGCCCGCCTAGGACCAAGGGGTCATCTAAGCAGGCCATTACTTCCGCACAATACACACATGTTTCAGATACTTCATCCAATGAAGATGGCGCATATACTGACCCATCAGACACTGATGCAGATGCTTCTGATGGGGAATCTATTACACAAGTGGATGTTCCTGACCTATTGGAGGCTATCAGGTTGATTCTTCAGATTGATGAAGAAGAACCTCCCGCTACCTCTAAGAAACCAGATAAATTCAAGCGTCAGAAGGTTACTAAATTAGTTTTACCTCATTCTGACCACTTAGTTGATATACGTCAGGAATCCTGGGAATATCCAGGAAAGAAATTCTCCCTGTCTAAAAAGATGCTAGCTCGTTATCCCCTCGTTGCAGAGTTAAGTAAAAATTGGGAAACACCGCCGCTGGTGGATTTGCAAGTCGCACGTTTGGTGGTGTCTTCTGCTCTGCCTGCCACTACCGTCACCTCTCTGAAGGAACCGATGGATAAGCGTGTGGAGGGTTGCGTGAAGTCTATTTACACTCTTGCAGGACCTATGCATAGGCCCACTATAGCGGCTTCTTGGGCCGCAAAAGCTATTGAGGCCTGGGTTCAGGAGTTGAAGCGCAGCTACCTTCTGATTTTCCTGATAGTGCTAGACAGTGTCTCTCATATATTATTACAGCCTCTCATTATATTCAGGAGGCAGCATCTGATGCCGGGGTCCTGGCAGCCAAAGCGTCTACTACTTCCATTCTGGCTTGCAGGATTCTCTGGTTGCGGTCCTGGTCTGTTGATCTGGACTCTAAAAAGACCTTGGAGGTGATCCCTTTTAAGGGAAACATACTTTTTGGGGAAGACCTCAACAAGATTGTTGCTGACTTGACATCAGCTAAGACTGCATGTCTGCCTAGTACTACTCCTTCGGCTCCAAAGGCTAAGAGTACTTCCTTTCGTTACATTCGACCTCCAGGTAGAGCAAAGGGTCAGGCATACCCAAAACAGGCTCGCACTTCCAAATCCACTAAGCCTAAACCTAAACGTGCCTGGGCTGCCCGTCAGCCTACTTCCAAAACAGACAAGCCTGCTGCTTGATGGGGTGGGAGGCCGACTTCTACGGTTTGCCCAGGTGTGCTTACAGACCACTTTGGACGCCTGGGTACGGGAAGTCGTCAATCACGAATACGCGATCTCTTTCAAGAAACGTCCCCCTCGCCCAGTGGCGGAACTAGCGAGTGGTGGGCCCAGGTGCGACAAAATGCTTTGGGCCCCCCTCATCCCGTTCAAGTCCACCCCCTCACCCCTGGAGAGGATCTGGTGAGGGGGGACCTGCTCAGGGCCAGGGAAATGGCAACAGTGCTGTAACTAGACATTTTAGCGCTGTGTGCAAGAAACGGCATTGGAGCCCCCCCACTATGTAAAACAGGGGCAGTGCGCGCCATAGGCGTGCGCAAAAAATATAGGGGCATGGCTTCATGGGGAAAGGGTGTGGTCACAAAATAATACCAATTCATATAACAGTGCACAGTAGTCTCCATTATTCAAATTACGTCGCACAGTAGCACCACTACACCAGATAGAGCCCCTTTTACACCTTACGGCGGACAGATTCCCCTTTTTACACATTACGGCAGACAGCATCCCGTTTTTACACATTACGGCAGACAGCGTCCCCTTTTTACACATTACGGCAGACAGCGTCCCCTTTTTTACACATTACGGCAGACAGTGCCCCCTTTTTACACATTACGGCAGACAGCGTCCCCTTTTTACACATTACGGCAGACAGCATCCGCTTTTTACACATTACGGCAGACAGCGTCCCCTTTTTACACATTACGACAGACAGCATCCGCTTTTTACACATTACAGCAGACAGCGTCCCTGTTGTAGACATTACGGCAGACAGCATCCCCTTTTTACACATTAAGACAGACAGACAGAATAGATAGATAGATACTGTAGATAGATAGATAGATATACACACAAACAGACGCACAGAAATATGGATTGCCCCCCCCCACCCACAAGATTTTTTAAACACAACTGTGGGAGTGTCGTCGTGGTCCTGATAGCTGTTAGCCATGCTGCGGACTTAATAGAGTGGCAGCAGCTTCTGGACAGGACGGGCGAAGGGGGTGTATGTGACAGTTATCACCGGGGAGACAGGGAGGGATAGATTACAGCCTTCCTGTATGACCCAGGGATGGTGGTAAAAAAACGGAACAGTACGGACCATACAGGGAGGCTGTAATCTCTCCCCGTCTCCTTGGTTACTGCTGTCTCATACACCCCCTGGACTGGGATGGACAGGGACACGCAATTCCAACTGTACAATGGCTGATATTGCTGTAGGGGTCCAGACCGCTCTGGTTTTTACCAAATCTCCACCCACCAACAGTCAGGACTGACAGAACCATGCTTAGACAGGAAGTAGTCAGTAGTATATATACAAAAGAAATTTACTTTATTTACTTTTATTAAATTATACTTACTTTTATTGAAGTTGATCCTGGTTTACAGTGGCAGTGGTCACTGGCAGCTACTCTTGCTGCTCCATGCATTTTCCTGCCTGAGGCTCCAGTCCTTGTCCCTTGTAGAAGGAGGCTGGGGAGGGGGCGGAGCTTCACGGACTGACTGGATGAAAAGCAGGGAAGGGAGTGGTGCTGCTGCTCCTGCCTGGCTTCCTGGTGCTACCAGCCAGAACTGTCAGTGACACTGTTGTCACACTCTGTAGAGTAGCCAATCCAGTGAAGTAAGGGGGCGGAGCCATGGCGGCATGCAGCATCCGAGGCAACCAGCTCAGCCTCAGCTGCATCATTCACCCAGGTAGCAGCACAATAAACCAGGCAACTGTACTTACCCCCCCCCCCCCCGCCCCCTTTCTTTAATCCGGCTCTCAGAGACTCTGCATGGACTGACACAGCTGCGTCAGCCTCCTCTCTCTCCTCCCGCACTGTCTCTCCCAGCTGGCTCCTCGGTAGGCTCTGGGTCAAGATCGAATGTTACTGACGCCGCCCGCGACCAGAGCACAGAGGAGGTGAGCCGCTGCAATCCCCCCCATACACCTCCCATACACACACACTCCCGTGGCTGCTGCGTCCCGGCTGATCTTCTCCTCGGCAGGCGGCGGTGGCCCGCAGCACACAGGGGCATGTAATGAGTCAGTTTGACTCATTACATGCCGCGGTGGCTTTGGGCCCCTTGACAGGGGTGGGCCCCAGTGCAAGGCACTGCTTGCACTGGCGGTAGTTCCGCCTCTGCCCTCGCCAGTTTTGCTCAACAAACATCCCTTCAGATCAGGTAAAAGCAAAAACTATCCATTTGGTGGTACAATCTTTCCTGGATACAGGAGTGATAGTGCCGGTGCCGGCTCAGAGAGGCAGGGGGTACTATTCAACACTGTTCCTAGTCCCGAAACCGAATGGGTCCTCCCGGCCCATTCTCAACCTCAAGTCTTTGAACAGATTTGTGAAAGTTTCCAAATTCCGTATGGAAACTCTTCGCTCTATTGTTCTGGCTTTGAAGCTCAAGGACTATATGGTATCCCTGGACATACAGGATGCTTAGCCAGGGCCGAAACTAGGATTTTCGTCACCCGGGGCAAAGCAATAGTTTGCGCCCCCCCAAAAAAAACAAAAAAACAAAAACACCAAACAACAGTAAAACAAATTCTGGCAGACTAAAATGTCAGATTACCAGGAAATTTGAAAAAAGGGATACTATTGGACAATGGCCTTCATTCCGAGTTGTTCGCTCGCAAGCTGCTTTTAGCAGCTTTGCACACGCTAAGCCGCCGCCTACTGGGAGTGAATCTTAACTTAGCAAAATTGCGAACGTAAGATTCGCAATATTGCGAAAAGACTTCTCTACAGTTTCTGAGTAGCTCGAGACTTACTCTGCCAGTGCGATCAGTTCAGTGCTTGTCGTTCCTGGTTTGACGTCACAAACACACCCCGCATTCGCCCAGACACTCCTCCGTTTCTCCAGCCACTCCCGCGTTTTTCCTAGAAACGGTAGCATTTTTTCACACACTCCCATAAAACGGACAGGTTCCGCCCAGAAACACCCACTTCCTGTCAATCACATTACGATCACCAGAACGAAGAAAAAACCTCGTAATGCCGTGAGTAAAATTCCTAACTGCATAGCAAATTTACTTGGCGCAGTCGCATTGCGAACATTGCGCATGCGCAATAAGCGGAAAATCGCTGCGATGCGAAGAAATTTACCGAGCGAACAACTCGTAATGACCACCCATATTCCCCTATGTGCCTCAAATGCCCTACAGTATGCGTCACATGCCCTGCCAGCGTGTTCATCTACATGCTCCACTGTGTGTCCCCATACATTGCACTATATCATAACACTTCGTCAATGCACTACATTCCCCTATCCCCTGCACTACATCACTATACTACATCCCCTACACGCTGAACTACATCACTACACTACATGCCCCTATTCACTGCACTACATACCCTATATGCTACAATACATCACTACACTACATGCCCTTATATGCTACACCACATCATTTCACTACATGCCCCTATATACTGCAGTACATTACTACACTACATACCCTATATGGTACACTACATCACTACACTACATCCCCCTATAAGCTACACCACATCCCCCATCTGGGAGGCAAAGTGGAGCTTGATACTGCTAACTGAGAGCTCAGTGCGCTTCTATAGCTGGTACAGTGCACCGCACGCTAGTCGTAGCACTGCTTGTCAAAGAAGAGAGTCTAAGACAGTAGCCGGCATAGAAGAGATCCCAGGTACTGGAGCTCACCTGCACAGCGTTGGAGCCAGCTGTGGGCAGACAGGTGGGTCAGAGACATTGCCAAGGGTGCTGTCTTCTGCCTCACTGGAGCAGCACAGCACTGCCGGTTTAAAAAAAAACCCTTTTTCTCTGTAACTACTTGGCACCCCCTCAAATCCTGCACCCGGGGCGCATGCCCCCTTAGCCCCCCCCCCTAGTTACGGCCCTGGCTTAGCTACATATTCCTATTGCCGTGGCGCATCAGCAATACCTGAGGTTTGCTATTGGCAACCTACATTTTCAATTCCAGGCCTTGCCGTTTGGGCTGACCACGGCTCCACGAATTTTCACCAAGGTCATGACGGCTCTCCTCCACTGTCAGGGCATCAGGATCCTGCTGTATCTGGATGACTTGTTGATCCTGGTGAACTCACTAGAGGTTCTCCTTCGTCATCTGGAACTGACGGTCCAATTCCTACAAGCCAACAGGTGGCTCATCAACTGGAAGAAATCCTCCCTGATCCCTGCTCAGAGCATGGTGCACCTGGGGGCATTGTTGGACACCCACAACTAGCGGTTGTTTTTGTCTCTGGAGAAGGTCCTGAAACTTCAGGACAAAATAAGACACTTCCTATCCCGCCCATGTGTGTCGATACACTCGGCGATGCAAGTACTGGGCCTAATGGTGTCGGCTTTCGACATGGTGGAGTATGCTCAATTTCATTCCCACCCTCTGCAGAGGTTAATCCTTTTCAAGTGAGATGGCCTGCCTCACCGGATCAGATCTCACATGATCTCCTTGACTTCAGAGGTTCGTCTGTCACTGAGCTGGTGGCTACAGGACCAACAATTAAGCAGGGGTCGTCCCTTCTGGATCTCCAACTGGGTCCTCATAACGACGGATGCCAGTCTGCGGGGTGGGGGCGTCGAGTTGGAGGAACACTCTCTTAAGGGGCGGTGGACCAGGGAGGAATATCTCCTCCCGATAAACATTCTGGAATTGCAGGCAGTGTTCAATGCATTGAACAGCCTGTTCAAGTACAGTCAGACAACGCCACCACAGTGGCACACATAAATCATCAAGGCGGAACTCGAAGCCGCATGGCAATGAGGGAAGTGTCAAGGATGCTTCAATGGGTGGAACGCCATCTGCCAGCCATATCGGCAGTGTTCATTCCGGGCGTCCTCATTCCGAGCGTCCTCAACTGGGAAGCGGACTTCCTCAGTCGTCAGGACATACATGCTGGAGAATGGAGCCTTCATCCAGAAGTATTTCAACTCCTAGTGGTCAAGTGGGGCATACCAGATGGAGACCTGATGGCGTCTCGACACAATCACAAGGTTCGGAGCAAGGGCAAGGGATCCTCAAGCAGCATTTGTGGATGCAGTGGCAATTCCATGGAACTTTCGGCTGCCCAGGTGTCACTCCTGCCCAGGGTAATAAGGAAGTTCAAGCAAGAGGGAGAAATACTGCTTCTGATAGCTCCAGCATGGTGCAGACGGCATTGGTTCTCAGACCTGCAGGGTCTCTCGATAGAGTGTTCTCTTCTACTTCCACAACTCCCAGACCTCCTCGTTCAGGGCTCTTGTGTCTACCAGGATCTGGCCCGACTGGCCTTGGCGGCGTGGCTCTTGAAGCTTCAGTTCTGAGGACCAAAGGATTTTCTGAGGCGGTCATTCAAACTATGTTGAAAGCCCGTAAACCGTCTTCGGCTCGGATTTATTATAGGGTCTGGAATTCTTAATTCAGCTGGTGTGCGGCTAAGAGTTATGATGCATACAAATTCAGTACTTGCAAGCTCTTGACTTTCCTGCAACAAGGCCTGGACTTAGGCCTTCGTCTGGCCTCCCTCAAGGTTCATATTTCTGCCTTGTTGATATGGTTTCAGAGAAAAATTGCGACTGTTCATACATTCACTCAGGGTGTTTTGCGGATTCAACCTCCCTATGTCCCTCCTGTGGCTCCTTGGGATTTGTTGGTTGTTCTAGATGCCATTTGAACTAGAGATGAGCGGGTTCGGTTTCTCTGAATCCGAACCCGCCAGAACTTCATGTTTTTTTTCACGGGTCCGAGCGACTCGGATCTTCCCGCCTTGCTCGGTTAACCCGAGCGCGCCCGAACGTCATCATGACGCTGTCGGATTCTCGCGAGGCTCGGATTCTATCGCGAGACTCGGATTCTATATAAGGAGCCGCGCGTCGCCGCCATTTTCACACGTGCATTGAGATTGATAGGGAGAGGACGTGGCTGGCGTCCTCTCCGTTTAGAATTAGAATAGATTAGAGAGACACTTGATTTACTAATTTTGGGGAGCATTAGGAGTACTCAGTAGTGTACAGTGCAGAGTTTTGCTGATAGTGACCAGTGACCACCACTTTTATTTATAATCCGTTCTCTGCCTGAAAAAAGCGATACACAGCACACAGTGACTCAGTCACATACCATATCTGTGTGCACTGCTCAGGCTCAGGCCAGTGTGCTGCATCATCTATATATATTATATATCTGTCTGACTGCTCAGCTCACACAGCTTATAATTGTGGGGGAGACTGGGGAGCACTACTGCAGTGCCAGTTATAGGTTATAGCAGGAGCCAGGAGTACATAATATTATATTAAAATTAAACAGTGCACACTTTTGCTGCAGGAGTGCCACTGCCAGTGTGACTAGTGACCAGTGACCTGACCACCAGTATATAATATTAGTAGTATACTATCTCTTTATCAACCAGTCTATATTAGCAGCAGACACAGTACAGTGCGGTAGTTCACGGCTGTGGCTACCTCTGTGTCGGCACTCGGCAGCCCGTCCATAATTGTATATACCAGTGACCTAACCGTGGTTTTTTTTTCTTTCTTTATACATACATACTAGTTACGAGTATACTATCTCTTTATCAACCAGTCTATATATTAGCAGCAGACACAGTACAGTGCGGTAGTTCACGGCTGTGGCTACCTCTGTGTCGGCACTCGGCAGCCCGTCCATAATTGTATATACCACCTAACCGTGGTTTTTTTTTCTTTCTTTATACATACATACTAGTTACGAGTATACTATCTCTTTATCAACCAGTCTATATATTAGCAGCAGACACAGTACAGTGCGGTAGTTCACGGCTGTGGCTACCTCTGTGTCGGCACTCGGCAGCCCGTCCATAATTGTATATACCACCTAACCGTGGTTTTTTTTTCTTTCTTTATACATACATACTAGTTACGAGTATACTATCTCTTTATCAACCAGTCTATATATTAGCAGCAGACACAGTACAGTGCGGTAGTTCACGGCTGTGGCTACCTCTGTGTCGGCACTCGGCAGCCCGTCCATAATTGTATATACCACCTAACCGTGGTTTTTTTTTCTTTCTTTATACATACATACTAGTTACGAGTATACTATCTCTTTATCAACCAGTCTATATATTAGCAGCAGACACAGTACAGTGCGGTAGTTCACGGCTGTGGCTACCTCTGTGTCGGCACTCGGCAGCCCGTCCATAATTGTATATACCACCTAACCGTGGTTTTTTTTTCTTTCTTTATACATACATACTAGTTACGAGTATACTATCTCTTTATCAACCAGTCTATATATTAGCAGCAGACACAGTACAGTGCGGTAGTTCACGGCTGTGGCTACCTCTGTGTCGGCACTCGGCAGCCCGTCCATAATTGTATATACCACCTAACCGTGGTTTTTTTTTCTTTCTTTATACATACATACTAGTTACGAGTATACTATCTCTTTATCAACCAGTCTATATATTAGCAGCAGACACAGTACAGTGCGGTAGTTCACGGCTGTGGCTACCTCTGTGTCGGCACTCGGCAGCCCGTCCATAATTGTATATACCACCTAACCGTGGTTTTTTTTTCTTTCTTTATACATACATACTAGTTACGAGTATACTATCTCTTTATCAACCAGTCTATATATTAGCAGCAGACACAGTACAGTGCGGTAGTTCACGGCTGTGGCTACCTCTGTGTCGGCACTCGGCAGCCCGTCCATAATTGTATATACCACCTAACCGTGGTTTTTTTTTCTTTCTTTATACATACATACTAGTTACGAGTATACTATCTCTTTATCAACCAGTCTATATATTAGCAGCAGACACAGTACAGTGCGGTAGTTCACGGCTGTGGCTACCTCTGTGTCGGCACTCGGCAGCCCGTCCATAATTGTATATACCACCTAACCGTGGTTTTTTTTCTTTCTTTATACATACATACTAGTTACGAGTATACTATCTCTTTATCAACCAGTCTATATATTAGCAGCAGACACAGTACAGTGCAGTAGTTCACGGCTGTGGCTACCTCTGTGTCGGCACTCGGCAGCCCGTCCATAATTGTATACTAGTATCCAATCCATCCATCTCCATTGTTTACCTGAGGTGCCTTTTAGTTGTGCCTATTAAAATATGGAGAACAAAAATGTTGAGGTTCCAAAATTAGGGAAAGATCAAGATCCACTTCCACCTCGTGCTGAAGCTGCTGCCACTAGTCATGGCCGAGACGATGAAATGCCAGCAACGTCGTCTGCCAAGGCCGATGCCCAATGGCATAGTACAGAGCATGTCAAAACCAAAACACCAAATATCAGTAAAAAAAGGACTCCAAAACCTAAAATAAAATTGTCGGAGGAGAAGCGTAAACTTGCCAATATGCCATTTACCACACGGAGTGGCAAGGAACGGCTGAGGCCCTGGCCTATGTTCATGGCTAGTGGTTCAGCTTCACATGAGGATGGAAGCACTCAGCCTCTCGCTAGAAAACTGAAAAGACTCAAGCTGGCAAAAGCACCGCAAAGAACTGTGCGTTCTTTGAAATCCCAAATCCACAAGGAGAGTCCAATTGTGTCGGTTGCGATGCCTGACCTTCCCAACACTGGACGTGAAGAGCATGCGCCTTCCACCATTTGCACGCCCCCTGCAAGTGCTGGAAGGAGCACCCGCAGTCCAGTTCCTGATAGTCAGATTGAAGATGTCAGTGTTGAAGTACACCAGGATGAGGAGGATATGGGTGTTGCTGGCGCTGGGGAGGAAATTGACCAGGAGGATTCTGATGGTGAGGTGGTTTGTTTAAGTCAGGCACCCGGGGAGACACCTGTTGTCCGTGGGAGGAATATGGCCGTTGACATGCCAGGTGAAAATACCAAAAAAATCAGCTCTTCGGTGTGGAGGTATTTCACCAGAAATGCGGACAACAGGTGTCAAGCCGTGTGTTCCCTTTGTCAAGCTGTAATAAGTAGGGGTAAGGACGTTAACCACCTCGGAACATCCTCCCTTATACGTCACCTGCAGCGCATTCATAATAAGTCAGTGACAAGTTCAAAAACTTTGGGTGACAGCGGAAGCAGTCCACTGACCAGTAAATCCCTTCCTCTTGTAACCAAGCTCACGCAAACCACCCCACCAACTCCCTCAGTGTCAATTTCCTCCTTCCCCAGGAATGCCAATAGTCCTGCAGGCCATGTCACTGGCAATTCTGACGAGTCCTCTCCTGCCTGGGATTCCTCCGATGCATCCTTGCGTGTAACGCCTACTGCTGCTGGCGCTGCTGTTGTTGCTGCTGGGAGTCGATGGTCATCCCAGAGGGGAAGTCGTAAGCCCACTTGTACTACTTCCAGTAAGCAATTGACTGTTCAACAGTCCTTTGCGAGGAAGATGAAATATCACAGCAGTCATCCTACTGCAAAGCGGATAACTGAGGCCTTGGCATCCTGGGTGGTGAGAAACGTGGTTCCGGTATCCATCATTACTGCAGAGCCAACTAGAGACTTGTTGGAGGTACTGTGTCCCCGGTACCAAATACCATCTAGGTTCCATTTCTCTAGGCAGGCGATACCGAAAATGTACACAGACCTCAGAAAAAGAGTCACCAGTGTCCTAAAAAATGCAGCTGTACCCAATGTCCACTTAACCACGGACATGTGGACAAGTGGAGCAGGGCAGGGTCAGGACTATATGACTGTGACAGCCCACTGGGTAGATGTATGGACTCCCGCCGCAAGAACAGCAGCGGCGGCACCAGTAGCAGCATCTCGCAAACGCCAACTCTTTCCTAGGCAGGCTACGCTTTGTATCACCGCTTTCCAGAATACGCACACAGCTGAAAACCTCTTACGGCAACTGAGGAAGATCATCGCGGAATGGCTTACCCCAATTGGACTCTCCTGTGGATTTGTGGCATCGGACAACGCCAGCAATATTGTGTGTGCATTAAATCTGGGCCAATTCCAGCACGTCCCATGTTTTGCACATACCTTGAATTTGGTGGTGCAGAATTTTTTAAAAAACGACAGGGGCGTGCAAGAGATGCTGTCGGTGGCCAGAAGAATTGCGGGACACTTTCGGCGTACAGGCACCACGTACAGAAAACTGGAGCACCACCAAAAACTACTGAACCTGCCCTGCCATCATCTGAAGCAAGAAGTGGTAACGAGGTGGAATTCAACCCTCTATATGCTTCAGAGGTTGGAGGAGCAGCAAAAGGCCATTCAAGCCTATACAATTGAGCACGATATAGTAGGTGGAATGCACCTGTCTCAAGTGCAGTGGAGAATGATTTCAACGTTGTGCAAGGTTCTGATGCCCTTTGAACTTGCCACACGTGAAGTCAGTTCAGACACTGCCAGCCTGAGTCAGGTCATTCCCCTCATCAGGCTTTTGCAGAAGAAGCTGGAGGCATTGAAGGAGGAGCTAACACGGAGCGATTCCGCTAGGCATGTGGGACTTGTGGATGCAGCCCTTAATTCGCTTAACAAGGATTCACGGGTGGTCAATCTGTTGAAATCAGAGCACTACATTTTGGCCACCGTGCTCGATCCTAGATTTAAAGCCTACCTTGGATCTCTCTTTCCGGCAGACACAGGTCTGCTGGGGTTGAAAGACCTGCTGGTGACAAAATTGTCAAGTCAAGCGGAACGCGACCTGTCAACATCTCCTCCTTCACATTCTCCCGCAACTGGGGGTGCGAGGAAAAGGCTCAGAATTCCGAGCCCACCCGCTGGCGGTGATGCAGGGCAGTCTGGAGCGACTGCTGATGCTGACATCTGGTCCGGACTGAAGGACCTGACAACGATTACGGACATGTCGTCTACTGTCACTGCATATGATTCTCTCAACATTGATAGAATGGTGGAGGATTATATGAGTGACCGCATCCAAGTAGGCACGTCACACAGTCCGTACTTATACTGGCAGGAAAAAGAGGCAATTTGGAGGCCCTTGCACAAACTGGCTTTATTCTACCTAAGTTGCCCTCCCACAAGTGTGTACTCCGAAAGAGTGTTTAGTGCCGCCGCTCACCTTGTCAGCAATTGGCGTACGAGGTTACATCCAGAAAATGTGGAGAAGATGATGTTCATTAAAATGAATTATAATCAATTCCTCCGCGGAGACATTGACCAGCAGCAATTGCCTCCACAAAGTACACAGGGAGCTGAGATGGTGGATTCCAGTGGGGACGAATTGATAATCTGTGAGGAGGGGGATGTACACGGTGATATATCGGAGGGTGAAGATGAGGTGGACATCTTGCCTCTGTAGAGCCAGTTTGTGCAAGGAGAGATTAATTGCTTCTTTTTTGGGGGGGGTCCAAACCAACCCGTCATATCAGTCACAGTCGTGTGGCAGACCCTGTCACTGAAATGATGGGTTGGTTAAAGTGTGCATGTCCTGTTTTGTTTATACAACATAAGGGTGGGTGGGAGGGCCCAAGGACAATTCCATCTTGCACCTCTTTTTTCTTTTCTTTTTCTTTGCATCATGTGCTGATTGGGGAGGGTTTTTTGGAAGGGACATCCTGCGTGACACTGCAGTGCCACTCCTAGATGGGCCCGGTGTTTGTGTCGGCCACTAGGGTCGCTAATCTTACTCACACAGTCAGCTACCTCATTGCGCCTCTTTTTTTCTTTGCGTCATGTGCTGTTTGGGGAGGGTTTTTTGGAAGGGACATCCTGCGTGACACTGCAGTGCCACTCCTAGATGGGCCCGGTGTTTGTGTCGGCCACTAGGGTCGCTAATCTTACTCACACAGTCAGCTACCTCATTGCGCCTCTTTTTTTCTTTGCGTCATGTGCTGTTTGGGGAGGGTTTTTTGGAAGGGACATCCTGCGTGACACTGCAGTGCCACTCCTAGATGGGCCCGGTGTTTGTGTCGGCCACTAGGGTCGCTAATCTTACTCACACAGTCAGCTACCTCATTGCGCCTCTTTTTTTCTTTGCGTCATGTGCTGTTTGGGGAGGGTTTTTTGGAAGGGACATCCTGCGTGACACTGCAGTGCCACTCCTAGATGGGCCCGGTGTTTGTGTCGGCCACTAGGGTCGCTAATCTTACTCACACAGCTACCTCATTGCGCCTCTTTTTTTCTTTGCGTCATGTGCTGTTTGGGGAGGGTTTTTTGGAAGGGCCATCCTGCGTGACACTGCAGTGCCACTCCTAGATGGGCCCGGTGTTTGTGTCGGCCACTAGGGTCGCTAATCTTACTCACACAGCTACCTCATTGCGCCTCTTTTTTTCTTTGCGTCATGTGCTGTTTGGGGAGGGTTTTTTGGAAGGGACATCCTGCGTGACACTGCAGTGCCACTCCTAGATGGGCCCGGTGTTTGTGTCGGCCACTAGGGTCGCTAATCTTACTCACACAGTCAGCTACCTCATTGCGCCTCTTTTTTTCTTTGCGTCATGTGCTGTTTGGGGAGGGTTTTTTGGAAGGGCCATCCTGCGTGACACTGCAGTGCCACTCCTAGATGGGCCCGGTGTTTGTGTCGGCCACTAGGGTCGCTAATCTTACTCACACAGCTACCTCATTGCGCCTCTTTTTTTCTTTGCGTCATGTGCTGTTTGGGGAGGGTTTTTTGGAAGGGCCATCCTGCGTGACACTGCAGTGCCACTCCTAGATGGGCCCGGTGTTTGTGTCGGCCACTAGGGTCGCTAATCTTATTCACACAGCTACCTCATTGCGCCTCTTTTTTTCTTTGCGTCATGTGCTGTTTGGGGAGGGTTTTTTGGAAGGGACATCCTGCGTGACTCTGCAGTGCCACTCCTAGATGGGCCCGGTGTTTGTGTCGGCCACTAGGGTCGCTTATCTTACTCACACAGCGACCTCGGTGCAAATTTTAGGACTAAAAATAATATTGTGAGGTGTGAGGTATTCAGAATAGACTGAAAATGAGTGTAAATTATGGTTTTTGAGGTTAATAATACTTTGGGATCAAAATGACCCCCAAATTCTATGATTTAAGCTGTTTTTTAGTGTTTTTGGGAAAAAACACCCGAATCCAAAACACACCCGAATCCGACAAAAAAAATTCGGTGAGGTTTTGCCAAAACGCGTTCGAACCCAAAACACGGCCGCGGAACCGAACCCAAAACCAAAACACAAAACCCGAAAAATTTCAGGCGCTCATCTCTAATTTGAACCTCTTGAGTCTGTGGACCTTAAGTTGCTTACTCTTAAGGTCTTGTTTTTACTGGCTATTGCTTCTGCTAGACGGGTTTAAGATTTGGGTGGCTTGTCCTGTCGATACCCTTTCTGATTTTTCACCGTGACTAGGCGGTTCTAAGAACTCGCCCTGGTTATCTGCTGAAGGTGGTGTCATCTTTCCACCTTAACCAGGAGGTTGTGGTTCCGGCCTTTACCTGTCCCGGTTTATACTGCAAAGAGCGGTCTTTGGATGTAGTACGGGCTCTCCATATTTATGTGAAGAGAACAGCTTCGCTTCGGAGATCTGATTCTCTCTTTGTTCTGTTTGGTTTTCACAAACATGGCTGGCCTGCTAATAAGCAGACCTTGGCCAGATGGATTAGAATGGTGATTGCACATGCTTATGTACAGGCTGGCCTTCCAGCTCCTGCTACCATCAAAGCCCATTCTACTCAGTCTGTTGAACCTTCTTGGGTGGCCTGCCGTGGTGCGACCCTTGAACAATTGCGCAAGGTGGCTACGTGGTCCTCAGTGAACACGTTAATAAGGTTCTATGCCTTCGATACTTCCACTTACCAGGATGCATCCTTTGGACGCTGCGTTCTTGTGCCCGCTGCAGTGCATCCCCTCCCATGAGGAACTGCTTTAGGACATCGTCGATGTTATTCCCTGTGAAATACCAGTGTACACCGCTGCAGAAAAGGATATTTATGGTAAGATCTTACCTTTGTCAAATCTCTTTCTGCAAAGTACACTGGATTCCACAGGGCACCCACCCTGACGTACTTAGCTTCTTTGGGTTTGTATGGCATTAGCCGCTGGTACCTTCTCCTGTCGTGAGAATGTGGTTTGCTGTGGCTACTAACTGTTGTCGTCTCTCTTACATGCTACTGCATTGGACTGGTTAACAAAACCGAGCTCCAGTGCCTGGAGGCAGGGATATAAAGGAGGCGGCGCTATGCATCCTGGGAATAGTCAAAGCTTTTAGCCTGTTGGTGCCTCGGATCAAGATCCAACTCTACACCCCGATGTTATTCCCTGGGTAATCCAGTGTACCTTGCAGATAGATATTTAACAAAGGTAAGTTCTTACCATAAATCTCCTTATCTATTAATCTATTACACATACACACACACACACACACACACACACACACACACACACACAAACACACACACACACACACACACACACACACACACTTGCAGTGGGTTGGAGGTTTTCTATTTTTCTCTATCTATCTTCTATCTGTAACCCCCCCTAAAAATCCTTCATTTTCCCCTGTGGGGGGGGATCGGGCATTATTGTCTGCGGCTCAGTTTAACCTCCCATCAGGTGGAGGGCATGTCTGGGCTCCGGCAGTGGGGATGGGGTGCGATTGGACATTGCTGCCCGCAGCTGCACAGCACTCTAACACCAGAAGGGGACTCTCTGCCTGCCGTACTGTGTTAAAGGGGACTCTGCCTGCCATACTGTGTAAAAGGGGGCTCTACCTGGAGTAATGTGTAAATGGTAGTCTACCTGGCGTAAGGTGTAACAGGGGCTCTACCTGCCGCAATGTGAAAAAGTGGCTGTACCTGGAGTAATGTGTAAATGGGACTCTACCTGGCATAATGTGTGACAGGGGCTCTACCTGCCGCAATGTGTAAAAGGGGCTGTACCTGGTGTAATGTGTGTAAGTGGCGCTACTGTGCAGCATAAATTGAATAATGGAGGCTTCTGTACAGCGTAATATGAATTGGCATTATTTTGTGGCCACGCCCCTTCCTCATGAAGCCACACCCCTACATAACAGATGCTATTTCTTACACACAGCGCTAAAATGTCTAGTTACAGCACTGATTAGGGGGCTGGCTGGGCAGGGGGGCAGGGTGCCATCTTACCCCCGAGCCAGTGCAATTTAAGTGTTCCAGGGCTGCCTGACTGTGGATGCAGCAGAGGATGCTCTTGCTTCCCCTGGCCATTGCACAGCTAGACAAAGATATAGGACCCGAATCAGTAAGGATTGCAAATTCTGCTAAGTAGCACAATTTGCAATCCTGTTGATCGCATGCTGGGGGCCGCCCAGCATGCTATACGCTGCCCCGCCTTGAGATCAGTGCGACCACAATTTCAGCGTGATCGCTTAATATAGGGTAGCCTGTTGGCGCAGCCTGGCTGCGACCACAGGAGGCCCAATATCATATTTGTGATCGCAGGCAGAGGCGTTCGCATTTACTGCGGGGTGTCTACAGAAAATGTGGGCGCATGCACAGGATGGGTTCTGTGCATGTGCCGTGCATCCTCTTTGTAATTTTTGTGGTTGGATCAGGTTTTCAATCTGAATGAGGTACATAGAGTAATACATGTACAAGAGATTTTTTGTAAACTCACACTTAATTGAATGTATATACAGTATATACTGTAGGTACTGCCCATATGGGTGGGTGGGAGGACCCAAGGACAACTCCATCTTGCACCTCTTTTCTTTCTTTCCATTATGTGCTCTTTCTCTCATACAGCGAACTTGGGGCAACATTTTGGCCTAAAAACAAGGTGTGAGGTGTTCAGAATAGTCTGGAAATGAGTGAAAATTAATGTTATTGAGGTTAATAATATTATAGGAACAAAAAGACAATAAACAAATTCTGTGATTTTAGCTATTTTTATGGGGGTTTTTCCCCCAAAAAAATACAGATCCAAAACCAAAACCCGAAAGGGTGGTTTTGGCAAAACCAATCCAGATGCAAACCATGAAAGGAGATCCAGATCCGAAAACAAAACACAAAACCGGAAAAATGTGTCCTGGGGAACATCTCTAATATATATATATATATATATATATATATAGTTACATAGTGAGGCAAAATGCCCATCGGGGCAACCTGTATTCTTTGTTAAGCTGTTCCTATTATAATGCGGCTGCTGAAGTAATGGTTTAGTACCAAATGACAACTAAGATTCTTACCACTCACAGATATTTAATGTCAATATATTAAATGCTATAGCCCTGGATACATTTTCCAGTTAGAAATTTGTCCAATCGGTTTTTAAATGCATTTACAGAGTCTGCCATTATTACCTTCTCTGGCAGGGAGTTCCAAATCTTTATTGCCCTTACCGTGAAGAACCCTTTCCTACTGTACATTGTGTACAGAATTTTTTCTCCTCTAGCCTCAGCGTGTGCCACGTGTCTTATACAGAGTTCTTTTAATAAACAAATCCCCTGCTAACTCCTTGTAATGACTCTTTACATATTTGAAGGTATTAATAATATCTCCTCTTAGACGCCTCTTTTCTAGTGTATACATATTTAACCTAGTAAGCCTTTCCTCATACTCCAGTGTCTCTAACCCTTTAATCAATTTAGTAGCTCGCCTTTGAACTCTTTCTAGTTCCCCGATATCTTTTTTATAATATGGTGCCCCAAATTGAACACAATATTCCAGGTGCAAACATACCAATGATTTATACAGCGGCAGGATTACATCCTCGTCCCTTGTCTCAATTCCCCGTTTTATCAGGGCCGGTGCAAGGTTTCTCGGCACCCTAGGCAAAATTTCTGCCTACACCCCCCCTTGGCAGTGACGTGCGGTGAGGTCATTGGCTATATATATATATATATATATATATAGTGTTCATTCTAGCACCCTGCACCTTTCAAATACTGTGCAGTTCCTCTTTCCTGCCTGGGGTGTCGCTCTCTGCTGTGGTGCTTCTCCGCACACTCTGATCTGTTACTCAGTGCTGTGATACAGACCTGTGTGTGCTGAGAAACACCAGAGCAGAGAGTGACACCCCAGGCAGGAAAGGGGAACTGCATGGATTTTGAAAGGTGCAGGGTGCTAGAATGAATACTATATATATATATATATATATATATACACACACATACATATACAGTGGTCGAAGTAGACATTTTGAAGTGGGGGTATGGAAAAGTGAAGGTTGCAATTATGTGCGCGCCTCCGGAAGAGGGGGTGTGGCCACTCAAATGGGGGCGTGTCCTTCAGTGTATTAGGACCCCTTATACTATCTAGAAATTCTTATACTATCTAGAAATTCACATTACAGCACACGGAATGAGCCGAAATTCACACTACAGCACATGGTATGAGCCAAAATTCACACTACAGCACATGGTATGAGCCAAAATTCATATTTTACCACACAGTATGAGCCGAAATTCACATTACAGCACACCGTATGAGCCGAAATTCATATTACAGCACACCGTATGAGCCGAAATTCACATTACAGCACACCGTATGATCCGAAATTCATATTTTACCACACAGTATGAGCCGAAATTCACATTACAGCACACGGTATGAGCCGAAATTCACATTACAGCACACGGTATGAGCCGAAATTCACATTATAGCACACGGTATGAGCCGAAATTCACGTTACAGAACACGCTATGACCCAAAATTTCAGATTTTACCACACTGTATGAGCCGAAATTCACATTATAGCACACGGTATGACCCGAAATTCACATTACAGCATACTGTATGAGCCAAAATTCTGATTTTACCATATGGTATGAGACGAAATTCACATTATAGCAAACGGTATGACCCACAATTCAGGGACAGGGATAGAGAGTGACAGCAAGGACTGAGAGAGTGACAGCAGGGACTGAGAGAGTGACAGCAGGGACTGAGAGCGTGACAGCAGGGACATAGGGTAACATTACCTGATATGTGCAGCGGAGGTGCGGAAGGGACTGTGGTTGTTGGTGGCGTATGAGCCCATGGTCTGCGGGGGATGCGGCGGTTCTAAGCTGTCCTTCTTCGCTGCGGCGTTGATGTCCCTCTGACCACCGCCAGTTGTGGTCTGCGGTGGTCAGCTTTCAATGGCGGTGCAGCGTGCAGAAGTGAGCGCTGGTCAGCGGTGGGAGGCAGGCAGCTGTGATATAAATATATAATTTTTTTACATTTATTTTATTTATTTTTCCCTGTCCCTGCGTCCAAGTGATCTGGGGGTGTGCTGCAGTCCAAGTGATCTTGCCCAGATCACTTGGACTGCAGCTCACCCCCAGATCACTTGGACTGCAGCTCACCCCCAGATCACAAGGCGGGGAGCTGCAGTCCAAGTGATCTGGGGGTGAGCTGCCCAGACACTTGCCACCAAGCACAACTCCCCCCACCCCTCGCCTTAGTGGTCCTGGTTCCTCAGTCCCGGAGGAAGCAGATGCTGCCGGAGATGCTGAGGGCACGGAAATAGAGGTAACAGCGCTGCCTGTTGTCTCCGGAGCTGCCGCTGCTGTAGGCAACTCCAACATCGGGCGGTGCGGGGCGGCAGGGAGGGAGGGGATAGGGAGACGTGGAGTGGGAGGGAGAGGATAGGGAGACGCAGGGCTGCAGGGAGGGAGGGGATAGGGAGACGTGGGGTGGGAGGGAGGGGATAGGGAGACGCGGGGTGGAAGGGAGGGGATAGGGAGATGCGGGGTGGGAGGGAGGAGATAGGGAGGCGCGGGGCGGCAGGGAGGGAGGGAGGGGATAGCGAGATGTGGGGCGGCAGGGAGGGGATAGCGAGACGCGGGGTGCGAGGGAGGGGATAGGGAGACGCGGGGCAGCAGGGAGTGAGGGGATAGGGAGGCGCAGGGCAGCAGGGAGGGAGGCGCGGGGAGGGAGGGGATAGCGAGACGCGGGGCGGCAGTGAGGGGACAGTGAGACGCGGGTGGGAGGGAGAGGATAGGGAGACGCGGGGCGGCAGGGAGTGAGGGGATAGGGAGACGTGGGGTGGAAGGGAGGGGATAGGGAGATGCGGGGTGGGAGGGAGGAGATAGGGAGGCGCGGGGCGGCAGGGAGGGAGGGGATAGCGAGACGCGGGGCGGCAGTGAGGGGATAGTGAGACGCGGGTGGGAGGGAGAGGATAGGGAGACGCGGGGCGGCAGGGAGGGAGGGGATAGGGAGACGTGGGGTGGGAGGGAGGGGATAGGGAGACGCGGGGTGGAAGGGAGGGGATAGGGAGATGCGGGGTGGGAGGGAGGAGATAGGGAGGCGCGGGGCGGCAGGGAGGGAGGGGATAGCGAGACGCGGGGCGGCAGTGAGGGGATAGTGAGACGCGGGGTGCGAGGGAGGGGATAGGGAGACGCGGGGCGGCAGGGAGTGAGGGGATAGGGAGGCGCGGGGCAGCAGGGAGAGAGGCGCGGGGAAGGAGGGGATAGCGAGACGCGGGGCGGCAGTGAGGGGACAGTGAGACGCGGGTGGGAGGGAGAGGATAGGGAGACGCGGGGCGGCAGGGAGTGAGGGGATAGGGAGACGTGGGGTGGAAGGGAGGGGATAGGGAGATGCGGGGTGGGAGGGAGGAGATAGGGAGGCGCGGGGCGGCAGGGAGGGAGGGGTTAGCGAGACGCGGGGCGGCAGTGAGGGGATAGTGAGACGCGGGTGGGTGGGAGAGGATAGGGAGACGCGGGGCGGCAGGGAGGGAGGGGATAGGGAGACGTGGGGTGGGAGGGAGGGGATAGGGAGACGCGGGGTGGAAGGGAGGGGATAGGGAGATGCGGGGTGGGAGGGAGGAGATAGGGAGGAGCGGGGCGGCAGGGAGGGAGGGGATAGCGAGACGCGGGCCGGCAGTGAGGGGATAGTGAGACGCGGGGTGGGAGGGAGAGGATAGGGAGACGCGGGGCGGCAGGGAGGGAGGGGATAGGGAGACGTGGGGTGGGAGGGAGGGGATAGGGAGACGTGGGGTGGGAGGGAGGGGATAGCGAGACGCGGGCGGCAGTGAGGGGATAGTGAGACGCAGGTGGGAGGGAGAGGATAGGGAGACGCGGGGCGGCAGGGAGGGAGGGGATAGCGAGACGCGGGGCGGCAGTGAGGGGATAGTGAGACGCGGGTGGGAGGGAGAGGATAGGGAGACGCGGGGCGGCAGGGAGGGAGGGGATAGGGAGACGTGGGGTGGGAGGGAGGGGATAGGGAGACGCGGGGTGGAAGGGAGGGGATAGGGAGATGCGGGGTGGGAGGGAGGAGATAGGGAGGCGCGGGGCGGCAGGGAGGGAGGGGATAGCGAGACGCGGGGCGGCAGTGAGGGGATAGTGAGACGCGGGGTGGGAGGGAGAGGATAGGGAGACGCGGGGCGGCAGGGAGGGAGGGGATAGGAAGACGTGGGGTGGGAGGGAGGGGATAGGGAGACGTGGGGTGGGAGGGAGGGGATAGCGAGACGCGGGGCGGCAGTGAGGGGATAGTGAGACGCGGGTGGGAGGGAGAGGATAGGGAGACGCGGGGCGGCAGGGAGGGAGGGGATAGGGAGACGTGGGGTGGGAGGGAGGGGATAGGGAGACGCGGGGTGGAAGGGAGGGGATAGGGAGATGCGGGGTGGGAGGGAGGAGATAGGGAGGTGCGGGGCGGCAGGGAGGGAGGGGATAGCGAGACGCGGGGCGGCAGTTAGGGGATAGTGAGACGCTGGGTGGGAGAGAGAGGATAGGGAGACGCGGGGCGGCAGGGAGGGGATAGGGAGGCGCGGGGCGGCGGGGAGGGAGGGGATAGAGAGACTTCTCTTGTCTTTCAGATGCTCCAATTAAATATATTTTACACAAAAAAATATATATTTTGATAAGTAAGCCCAGACCAGGGGCGGCCGCGGCGAGGGTCTAGCCTGCCACAGCCATCAGTCACCTCACCTACGCCAGTGTGATTTCCCTGCGGCTGCTCCATGTCTCTAACAGAAATAGACGGAGCCGCGCGTATGAGAGAGCAGGTCAGGAGACGGGCGCCACACAAGCGCTGACGTTCGTGCTGACGGCGCCTAGCAGGATGCGTGTTAGGCTGTCAGTGTGGGCGGCGCCCGTCTCCTGACCTGCTCTCTCATAGGCGCGGCTCCGTCTATTTCTGTTAGAGACATGGAGCAGCCGCAGGCCCGCAGGGAAAGCAATACACTGGGCCGGTGAGGTGACTGACGGCTGTGGCAGGCTAGACCCTCGGCGCGGCCGCCCCTGGTCTGGGCTTACTTATCAAAATATATATATTTTTTTGTAAAATATATTTAATTGGAGCCTGCCGCCCTCCAGTGGCCAGCGCCCATAGGCAGCTGCCTAAAGCTGCCTAATGGTAGCGCCGGCCCTGCGTTTTATGCACGCAAGCTCTTTACTTGCCTTCTTTGCTGCATTTTGACATTGTGTACTGTTATTAAGCCTATTATCTATGAGCACCCCCAAATCTTTTTCCACTACAGTTACCCTTATATTTTCCCCATTTAGAGTGTAGGATGCAAGTGTGTTTTTTGTCCCAAAATGCATAACTTTTTTCTATATTGAACCTCGTATATATATATATATATATATATATATAAATAAAATGTGATATAATCTAGTCAGATACAAAGTCCCAAACAAACATCAAAACTGTCTCTGAAACCAGAGACGACTCCCTCTGTGAATAAAAACTTCAGGCGGCAGCTTTAATGGGGAGGATCCTATGGTTCACACGGGAAACAGATCTGGGGAAAAAGGGACAAAAGAGCACCTGCTAGTGTAAGAGATCAGTGAAAAATAAGTGAATCCCAAGTGCACACGTTCCGTGTATTGATGGCAAATATATATACATATACAGTGTTGCCTACAAAGTTTTTGTATATACTTTTTGCGAATGAATAGCTAGCTTTTCTAGGCTCCAATCATATTTAGGATAGTAATAACAGTATATGGTGTAATACGTTTAAGATAAAGTTATTACACACACATAAAATGTACATCTAAAGAAGAATATGTAGAGCTTATCTGTTCATCAGGAATTCTAACAACACAGTAGGTAGAAACAGTCCAACAGGAGTCCAACCTCAAACAATAAGGAGGATGTTTTATTGTCACGAAACGCGTTGAGCTGCACTCCTGTTGGACTGTTTCCATCTACCTTGTTATTCCTAATACAGGTCAGAAAATAATCTAACTAGTGACATGGTTTCATGTGGTTACAAGTTCAGAACCTATGTTAGTGTCAAATAAACTCACTCCACCTGTATAAATATGCAAGCTTCTTATTTCCTGTTCAATAAGTGAGGGATCATTAGATACAATCATTTTTATATTCGATCTTATAGCTGGTGCTGTTGTAAAATAGAGTTGTAGAAAACAGAAGAAGGAATATACATACATATATTTTTTTTAATACTAAGGAGCCCACTTCTAGCCATACTCCCTGTGATTGGCCTCCTGCCTGTAGAAGCACAGGGAGGGGCACATTAGTAAAATATTTGACCCAGATCAGGGGTGGGCTGCGCGCACGCCGTCGGTATGCTGACCTCCGGGATCCCGACCACCGGCAAAACAATCCCAACCCCTCGCTTCCAGTGATTTTGCTATAGGATAGGGCTACTAACAGATAATCGACTGATCTGTGACCGGCACTGCATCTTTGTACTCAGCCGATCGGACTCGCAAAGCTGCCGGTGGGCATTTTTGGTATAAATACATTTGCAGCGCCGGCAGCATAGCATACAACTGTGAATCAGGCCCATAGATCAAGAAGTCCTTAGCATAGTAGGGGTATATGCAATTGCGGTCGAATTCCCGAAAATGTTGAAAAACGGGACATTTTCGGCAAAAAAAAAAAATTCGACAATGCAATTCAGTACTTTTCGGCAAAAAAACGGACTTTCAAAATTCGACTTTTTGAAATTCGACATTTGTCAAATTCGACATTTCTGCAATGGTACAAATGCGGCAATTCGACAAAAGTATATTCAATTGAAGATTGTAAATTCGACAACAGTGCTTTTAG
The DNA here is from genome assembly GCF_028390025.1 of Pseudophryne corroboree. Taxonomy (NCBI): domain Eukaryota; kingdom Metazoa; phylum Chordata; class Amphibia; order Anura; family Myobatrachidae; genus Pseudophryne; species Pseudophryne corroboree. The sequence continues at coordinate 152,847,723 of NC_086448.1, read as the reverse complement.
ACAGTAAATTCGTCATTTTCAATCCGCCACACTTTGCTGGCGGAATCAAAATTTTTTTTTTAAAAACATGTTTTTTTTTGTTGTTTTTTTTTTTGGTAATAGCATATCTATTTATATTAGAAGGGATTAGGTACTTGGTTTGTCTATTTTGGAGGCACAAGTATTATTTATATATTTTTAAAAATATTATTATTATTATTATTATTATTATTATTTTTAAATGGAATGGTAAAAATCAGAAAAAAAAATGCGTGGGGTCCCCCCTCCAAAGCATAACCAGCCTCGGGCTCTTCGAGCCGGTCCTGGTTCTAAAAATCCGGGGGAAAAACTGACATGGGATCCCCCGTATTTTTAAAACCAGCACCGGGCTCTGCGCCTGGTGCTGGTGCAAAAAATACGGGGGACAAAAAGCGTAGGGGTCCCCCATATTTTTTACACCAGCATCGGGCTCCACTAGCTGGGTAGATAATGCCACAGCCGGGGGTCACTTTTATACAGCGCCCTGCGGCCGTGGCATTAAATACGCAACTAGTCACCCCTGGCCGGGGTACACTGGAGGAGTGGGGACCCCTTCAATCAAGGGGTCCCCCCCTCCAGCCACCCGAGGGCCAGGGGTGAAGCCCGAGGCTGTCCCCCCCATCCAAGGGCTGCGGATGGGGGGCTGATAGCCTTGTGAAAATTGAAAGAATATTGTTTTTTCCAGTAGTACTACAAGTCCCATCAAGCCTCCCCCGCAAGCTGGTACTTGGAGAACCACAAGTACCAGCATGCGGGAGAAAAACGGGCCCGCTGGTACCTGTAGTTCTACTGGAAAAAAAATACCCAAATAAAAACAGGACACGCACACCATGAGAGTAAAACTTTATTTCACACATGTCGACACACACATACTTACCTATGTTCACACGCCGACCTCTGTCCACTTGTCCAAGTAGAATCCATGGTGTACCTGAAAATAAAATTATACTCACCTGATCCAGTGTCCTGTGGTCTTTTATTATAATCCACGTACTTGGCAAAAAAAAAAACGAACACCCGGACCAGGCGGACTGAAAGGGGTCCCATGTTTACACATGGGACCCCTTTCCCCGAATGCAGAGACCCCCCCGTGACTGCTGTCACAGAAAGGTCTCTTCAGCCAATCAGGAAGCGCCACTTCGTGGCACTCTCCTGATTGGCTGTATGCGCGTCTGCTGGCAGACAGCGCATCGCACAGCTCCCTCCATTAGTTTCAATGGTGGGAACTTTGCGGTCAGCGGTGGAGTTACCCGCGGTCAGCCGCTGACCGCGGGTGACCTCACCGCTGACCGCAAAGTTCCCACCATTGAATATAATGGTAAGGCTTTGCGATGCGCTGTCTGACAGCTCAGACGCGCATAGCCAATCAGCAGAGTGCCACGACGTTGCGCTCGCTGATTGGCTGAAGGGACCCTCTGTGACAGGAGTCACGTGGGGTCCCATGGGACCCCTTTCAGTCCGTTTGGTCCGGGTTGCCGTTTTGTTGTTTTGCCAAGTACGAGGATTATTTTAAAAGATCCGGACACTGGATCAGGTGAGTATAATTTTATTCACAGGTACCCCGGATTCTTCAATGATGAGGGGGGCGTGGCAGTCGGCGGGTCAACATAGGTAAGTATGTATGTGTCGGCATGTATGAAATAAACTTTTACTTTCACGGTGTGTGTCTCCTGTTTTTATTTGGGTATTTTTTTTCCAGTAGAACTACAGGTACCAGCGGGCCCGTTTTTCCACCCGCATGCTGGTACTTGTGGTTCTCCAAGTACCAGATTGCGGGGGAGGCTTGCTGGGACTTGTAGTTCTTCTGGAAAAAACAATATTCTATCATTTTACTCAAGGCTATCAGCCCCCCATCCGCAGCTCTTGGATGGGGGGGACAGCCTCGGGCTTCACCCCTTGCCCTTGGGTGGCTGGGGGGGACCCCTTGATTGAAGGGGTCCCCACTCCCCCAGGGTACCCCGGCCAGGGGTGACTAGTTGGATATTTAATGCCACGGCCGCAGGGCGCTGTATAAAAGTGACCCCCGGCTGTGGCATTATCTGTCCAGCTAGTGGAGCTCGATGCTGGTGTAAAAAATACAGGGGACCCCTACGCTTTTTGTCCCCCAGATTTTTTGCACCAGCACCAGGCGCAGAGCCCGGTGCTGGTTTTAAAAATACGGGGGATCCCCTGTCAGTTTTTCCCCAGATTTTTAGAACCAGGACCGGCTCGAAGAGCCCGAGGCTGGTTAGGCTTAGGAGGGGGGACCCCACGCAATTTTTTTTTGTGGTTTTTCCCGTTTTTCCCGTTTTTTTTTACATTTTTACAAGTCTAATCAAAATCCGTCAAATCGGCCGTTTTTCGACAGCGGGACTGTCGAATCCGTTTTTTATTGAATATGTTGAATTCCGGCACCCACTTGCCGAAATTCGACGGTCGAATTATGTCGAATTAACAAACGGGCGAAAAATTGCCGCGATTCGCCGGCAATTGCATATACCCCTATGTGTCTTATTGTAAAGCCAGTCCTAGATTTAACAGTATCCAGACTCTAGGTCGACACTGTCTAGGTCGACACACATTAGGTCAACATTGAGTATGTCAACACATGAAATAGGTCGACACTGCTATTAGGTCGACATGAACAAGGTCAACATGGAAAAAGGTCAACAAGAGTTTTTCACTTTTTTTAATTTTTTTTTTACTTTTTCATAATTTACGATCCACGTGGACTACAATTGGGAACGGTAACCTGTGCCGAGCACAGCGGTAGCAGAGCGAGGCACCTTGCCCGGAGCATGGTGAGCAAAGCGAGCCATGCAAGGAGAAGCGGTGCACTAACTGGGGTTCCTGATCACTCTACGAAGAAAACGCCACCATAAAAACAAAAAACTCATGTCGACCTTTTCCCATGTCAACCTATTGGCCATGTCGACCCATTTCCTGTGTCGACCTAGTCATTGTCGACCTATAGATGTTGCCCTAATGTGTGTCGACCTAGACACTGTCGACCCTAAGTCCCATACCCGATTTAACAGTGAAAAATAAATAAATCTTTCTGTTTGTTATGCTTGCCTTCTACATTTATAAATAAAGAGATTTAAAAAAAAAATAGATGTAACTTGAAGCGTCACATTATTATGTTGCCTACCTGCGCAGATAAATCCGGAGCAAACATTTGTTACACGGGCTTACTGTATTATTTAGTAATCTATTATTTGTTGACATTTGCTATTACTACTGATTCATGCTTTTATTTTTCCTTGTATTGCTCTAAAGCTAACAATGTCTATCTGTTCCTTAATAAAATATGAAGTAAGTAAAACTTATAGTCACGCAGCTCATAAAATAAAAAGAATGATACACTCTGACAGTGTTTTGAATCTACTTGTTAAATAGGAAACAGCAGTTTTAATCACCTAATGAAAGTACAGAGTGTATACAAATGCAGTACAGTACTGTGTTCTTCTCACAGTGTGCGCGTTTTCCTATTATCCAGAATGTGTGTCTGGAACAAGAAAGCACATCTTGTACACCTATTGCGACAGACTCATAAGCTACTTGCTTCATTACAGAAATGAAAGTTTAAAAAGCAGCTGGTTGGAGTCCAACTTCTAGAGGTTATGTAAACTTAAGGGAAGAAACGATTATTACAAGAATAATTGTCTGGCACTGCAAAACCTGTAAAGCGAGTTAATAGCATTTTGCCTGCAGTAAAATATCAACCTGGAGACACAAATCTAAATGTCTTTTTCTGCAGAAAGCAATAGCAAAATCTCCATTTTTTTTCGTGCACCTTAAAGTAAATGTTAAAGTTTCAGTGAACTATTGTGAAGTCAGGGTTGAAAATGTTTACAACAGTACAAAGTGTCTATATTTTCCATGGAAGTACCCCATATTGGGGGTAATTCTGAGTTGATCGCAGCAGTAATTTTGTTAGCAGTTGGGCAAAACCATGTGCACTGCAGGGGGGGCAGATATAACATGTGCAGAGACAGTTAGATTTGGGTGGGTTATTTTGTTTCTGTGCAGGGTAAATACTGGCTGCTTTATTTTTACACTGCAATTTAGAGTTCAGTTTGAACACACCCCACCCAAATCTAACTCTCTCTGCACATGTTATATCTGCCACACCTGCAGTGCACATGATTTTGCCCAACTGCTAAAAAATTTCCTGCTGCGATCAACTTGGAATTACCCCCCATGTGCACTGCAGGGGAGGCAGATATAACATGTGCAGAGAGAGTTAGATTTGGGTGTGGTGTGTTCAATCTGCAATCTAAAATTGCAGTGTAAAAATAAAGCAGCCAGTATTTACCCTGCACAGAAACAAAATAACCCACCCAAATCTAACTCTTTCTGCACATGTTGTATCTGCCACACCTGCAGTGCATATGGTTTTGCCCAACTGCTAACAAAATTCCTGCTGCGATCAACTCAGAATTACCTCCTTTGTTCCTTCTTCATGCTTAGGCTTACCATACTATCCCTTTAAAGCGGAACACTCATAAGTTACACAGATTCTGTGGCTGGCTAAAGGTGTGTACACACGGTGAGATTTCGGCTATGCCCGATTCTCACTGTGTGATAGGGATTGTGTTCGGTATCGCAAGCCTAGATGACTGTGCTTGCGATACTGGCTATGTGCGATTTTGGCTAAGTGTCAATTTTGACTATACTTTTATACTGGATAGTCAAAATTGACTTGCCTGCACAGTCTGTCTAGGGACCACGCATCGGTATCGCATTGGGATCGCAAGGTGACTTTTACATTGCGATCTGCACTAACTTTCCTTGCGATTTTGACTATATAGTAGAGATGTGCACTTGAAATTTTTCGGGTTTTGTGTTTTGGTTTTGGGTTCGGTTCCGCGGCCGTGTTTTGGGTTCGACCGCGTTTTGGCAAAACCTCACCGAATTTTTTTTGTCGGATTCGGGTGTGTTTTGGATTCGGGTGTTTTTTTCAAAAAACACTAAAAAACAGCTTAAATCATAGAATTTGGGGGTCATTTTGATCCCAAAGCATTATTAACCTCAAAAACCATAATTTCCACTCATTTTCAGTCTATTCTGAATACCTCACACCTCACAATATTATTTTTAGTCCTAAAATTTGCACCGAGGTCGCTGGATGACTAAGCTAAGCGACCCTAGTGGCCGACACAAACACCTGGCCCATCTAGGAGTGGCACTGCAGTGTCACGCAGGATGGCCCTTCCAAAAAACACTCCCCAAACAGCACATGACGCAAAGAAAAAAAGAGGCGCAATGAGGTAGCTGTGTGAGTAAGATAAGCGACCCTAGTGGCCGACACAAACACCTGGCCCATCTAGGAGTGGCACTGCAGTGTCACGCAGGATGGCCCTTCCAAAAAACACTCCCCAAACAGCACATGACGCAAAGAAAAAAAGAGGCGCAATGAGGTAGCTGTGTGAGTAAGATAAGCAACCCTAGTGGCCGACACAAACACCTGGCCCATCTAGGAGTGGCACTGCAGTGTCACGCAGGATGGCCCTTCCAAAAAACACTCCCCAAACAGCACATGACGCAAAGAAAAAAAGAGGCGCAATGAGGTAGCTGTGTGAGTAAGATAAGCGACCCTAGTGGCCGACACAAACACCTGGCCCATCTAGGAGTGGCACTGCAGTGTCACGCAGGATGGCCCTTCCAAAAAACACTCCCCAAACAGCACATGACGCAAAGAAAAATGAAAGAAAAAAGAGGTGCAAGATGGAATTGTCCTTGGGCCCTCACACCCACCCTTATGTTGTATAAACAGGACATGCACACTTTAACCAACCCATCATTTCAGTGACAGGGTCTGCCACACGACTGTGACTGAAATGACGGGTTGGTTTGGACCCCCACCGAAAAAGAAGCAATTAATCTCTCCTTGCACAAACTGGCTCTACAGAGGCAAGATGTCCACCTCATCATCATCCTCCGATATATCACCGTGTACATCCCGCTCCTCACAGATTATCAATTCGTCCCCACTGGAATCCACCATCTCAGCTCCCTGTGTACTACTTTGTGGAGGCAATTGCTGCTGGTCAATGTCTCCACGGAGGAATTGATTATAATTAATTTTAATGAACATCATCTTCTCCACATTTTCTGGAAGTAACCTCGTACGCCGATTGCTGACAAGGTGAGCGGCGGCACTAAACACTCTTTCGGAGTACACACTTGTGGGAGGGCAACTTAGGTAGAATAAAGCCAGTTTGTGCAAGGGCCTCCAAATTGCCTCTTTTTCCTGCCAGTATAAGTACGGACTGTCTGACGTGCCTACTTGGATGCGGTCACTCATATAATCCTCCACCATTCTTTCAATGGGGAGAGAATCATATGCAGTGACAGTAGACGACATGTCCGTAATCGTTGTCAGGTCCTTCAGTCCGGACCAGATGTCAGCATCAGCAGTCGCTCCAGACTGCCCTGCATCACCGCCAGCGGGTGGGCTCGGAATTCTGAGCCTTTTCCTCGCACCCCCAGTTGCGGGAGAATGTGAAGGAGGAGATGTTGACAGGTCACGTTCCGCTTGACTTGACAATTTTGTCACCAGCAGGTCTTTGAACCCCAGCAGACTTGTGTCTGCCGGAAAGAGAGATCCAAGGTAGGTTTTAAATCTAGGATCGAGCACGGTGGCCAAAATGTAGTGCTCTGATTTCAACAGATTGACCACCCGTGAATCCTTGTTAAGCGAATTAAGGGCTCCATCCACAAGTCCCACATGCCTAGCGGAATCGCTCCCTTTTAGCTCCTCCTTCAATGCCTCCAGCTTCTTCTGCAAAAGCCTGATGAGGGGAATGACCTGACTCAGGCTGGCAGTGTCTGAACTGACTTCACGTGTGGCAAGTTCAAAAGGTTGCAGAACCTTGCTCAACGTTGAAATCATTCTCCACTGCGCTTGAGACAGGTACATTCCACCTCCTATATCGTGCTCAATTGTATAGGCTTGAATGGCCTTTTGCTGCTCCTCCAACCTCTGAAGCATATATAGGGTTGAATTCCACCTCGTTACCATTTCTTGCTTCAGATGATGGCAGGGCAGGTTCAGGCGTTTTTGGTGGTGCTCCAGTCTTCTGTACGTGGTGCCTGTCCTCCGAAAGTGTCCCGCAATTCTTCTGGCCACCGACAGCATCTCTTGCACGCCCCTGTCGTTTTTTTTAAAATTCTGCACCACCAAATTCAAGGTATGTGCAAAACATGGGACGTGCTGGAATTTGCCCATATTTAATGCACACACAATATTGCTGGCATTGTCCGATGCCACAAATCCACAGGAGAGTCCAATTGGGGTAAGCTATTCCGCGATGATCTTCCTCAGTTGCCGTAAGAGGTTTTCAGCTGTGTGCGTATTCTGGAAACCGGTGATACAAAGCGTAGCCTGCCTAGGAAAGAGTTGGCGTTTGCGAGATGCTGCTACTGGTGCCGCCGCTGCTGTTCTTGCGGCGGGAGTCCATACATCTACCCAGTGGGCTGTCACAGTCATATACTCCTGACCCTGCCCTGCTCCACTTGTCCACATGTCCGTGGTTAAGTGGACATTGGGTACAACTGCATTTTTTAGGACACTGGTGAGTCTTTTTCTGACGTCCGTGTACATTCTCGGTATCGCCTGCCTAGAGAAGTGGAACCTAGATGGTATTTGGTAACGGGGGCACACTACCTCAAGAAATTGTCTAGTTCCCTGTGAACTAACGGCGGATACCGGACGCACGTCTAACACCAACATAGTTGTCAAGGCCTCAGTTATCCGCTTTGCAACAGGATGACTGCTGTGATATTTCATCTTCCTCGCAAAGGACTGTTGGACAGTCAATTGCTTGGTGGAAGTAGTAAAAGTGGGCTTACGACTTCCCCTCTGGGATGACCATCGACTCCCAGCAGCAACAACAGCAGCGCCAGCAGCAGTAGGCGTTACACGCAAGGATGCATCGGAGGAATCCCAGGCAGGAGAGGACTCGTCAGAATTGCCAGTGACATGGCCTGCAGGACTATTGGCATTCCTGGGGAAGGAGGAAATTGACACTGAGGGAGTTGGTGGGGTGGTTTGCGTGAGCTTGGTTACAAGAGGAAGGGATTTACTGGTCAGTGGACTGCTTCCGCTGTCGCCCAAAGTTTTTGAACTTGTCACTGACTTATTATGAATGCGCTGCAGGTGACGTATAAGGGAGGATGTTCCGAGGTGGTTAACGTCCTTACCCCTACTTATTACAGCTTGACAAAGGCAACACACGGCTTGACAAATGTTGTCCGCATTTCTGTTGAAATACTTCCACACCGAAGAGCTGATTTTTTTGGTATTTTCACCAGGCATGTCAACGGCCATATTCCTCCCACGGACAACAGGTGTCTCCCCGGGTGCCTGACTTAAACAAACCACCTCACCATCAGAATCCTCCTGGTCAATTTCCTCCCCAGCGCCAGCAACACCCATATCCTCCTCATCCTGGTGTACTTCAACACTGACATCTTCAATCTGACTATCAGGAACTGGACTGCGGGTGCTCCTTCCAGCACTTGCAGGGGGCGTGCAAATGGTGGAAGGCGCATGCTCTTCACGTCCAGTGTTGGGAAGGTCAGGCATCGCAAACGACACAATTGGACTCTCCTTGTGGATTTGGGATTTCGAAGAACGCACAGTTCTTTGCGGTGCTTTTGCCAGCTTGAGTCTTTTCATTTTTCTAGCGAGAGGCTGAGTGCTTCCATCCTCATGTGAAGCTGAACCACTAGCCATGAACATAGGCCAGGGCCTCAGCCGTTCCTTGCCACTCCGTGTGGTAAATGGCATATTGGCAAGTTTACGCTTCTCCTCCGACAATTTTATTTTAGATTTTGGAGTCTTTTTTTTACTGATATTTGGTGTTTTGGATTTTACATGCTCTGTACTATGACATTGGGCATCGGCCTTGGCAGACGACGTTGCTGGCATTTCATCTTCTCGGCCATGACATGTGGCAGCAGCTTCAGCACGAGGTGGAAGTGGATCTTGATCTTTCCCTAATTTTGGAACCTCAACATTTTTGTTCTCCATATTTTAATAGGCACAACTAAAAGGCACCTCAGGTAAACAATGGAGATGGATGGATACTAGTATACTTATGGATGGACCAGCGACTGCCGACACAGAGGTAGCTACAGCCGTGGACTACCGTACTGTGTCTGCTGCTAATATAGACTGGATGATAATGAGATGAAATTAATATATATATATATATATATATATATATATATATAATATCACTAGTACTGCAGCCGGACAGGTATATATATTTATTATGTAATGACTGATGACGGACCTGCTGGACACTGTCAGCTCAGCAGCACCGCAGACTGCTACAGTAAGCTACTATAGTAGTATGTATCAAGAATAAAGAAAAAAAAAAAACACGGGTAGGTGGTATACAATTATGGATGGACCAGCGACTGCCGACACAGAGGTAGCTACAGCCGTGGACTACCGTACTGTGTCTGCTGCTAATATAGACTGGATGATAATGAGATGAAATTAATATATATATATATATATATAATATCACTAGTACTGCAGCCGGACAGGTATATATATTTATTATGTAATGACTGATGACGGACCTGCTGGACACTGTCAGCTCAGCAGCACCGCAGACTGCTACAGTAAGCTACTATAGTAGTATGTATCAAGAAGAAAGAAAAGAAAAAAACCATGGGTAGGTGGTATACAATTATGGATGGACCAGCGACTGCCGACACAGAGGTAGCTACAGCCGTGGACTACCGTACTGTGTTTGCTGCTAATATAGACTGGATGATAGTGAGATGAAATTAATATATATATATATATATATAATATCACTAGTACTGCAGCCGGACAGGTATATATATTTATTATGTAATGACTGATGACGGACCTGCTGGACACTGTCAGCTCAGCAGCACCGCAGACTGCTACAGTAAGCTACTATAGTAGTATGTATCAAGAAGAAAGAAAAAAAAAAAACACGGGTAGGTGGTATACAATTATGGATGGACCAGCGACTGCCGACACAGAGGTAGCTACAGCCGTGGACTACCGTACTGTGTCTGCTGCTAATATAGACTGGATGATAATGAGATGAAATTAATATATATATATATATATATATAATATCACTAGTACTGCAGCCGGACAGGTATATATATTTATTATGTAATGACTGATGACGGACCTGCTGGACACTGTCAGCTCAGCAGCACCGCAGACTGCTACAGTAAGCTACTATAGTAGTATGTATCAAGAAGAAAGAAAAAAAAAACACGGGTAGGTGGTATACAATTATGGATGGACCAGCGACTGCCGACACAGAGGTAGCTACAGCCGTGGACTACCGTACTGTGTCTGCTGCTAATATAGACTGGATGATAATGAGATGAAATTAATATATATATATATATATATATAATATCACTAGTACTGCAGCCGGACAGGTATTTATATTTATTATGTAATGACTGATGACGGACCTGCTGGACACTGTCAGCTCAGCAGCACCGCAGACTGCTACAGTAAGCTACTATAGTAGTATGTATCAAGAAGAAAGAAAAAAAAAAACACGGGTAGGTGGTATACAATTATGGATGGACCAGCGACTGCCGACACAGAGGTAGCTACAGCCGTGGACTACCGTACTGTGTCTGCTGCTAATATAGACTGGATGATAATGAGATTAAATTTATATATATATATATAATATCACTAGTACTGCAGCCGGACAGGTATATATATTTATTATGTAATGACTGATGACGGACCTGCTGGACACTGTCAGCTCAGCAGCACCGCAGACTGCTACAGTAAGCTACTATAGTAGTATGTATCAAGAAGAAAGAAAAAAAAAAAACACGGGTAGGTGGTATACAATTATGGATGGACCAGCGACTGCCGACACAGAGGTAGCTACAGCCGTGGACTACCGTACTGTGTCTGCTGCTAATATAGACTGGATGATAATGAGATGAAATTAATATATATATATATATATATATATATAATATCACTAGTACTGCAGCCGGACAGGTATATATATTTATTATGTAATGACTGATGACGGACCTGCTGGACACTGTCAGCTCAGCAGCACCGCAGACTGCTACAGTAAGCTACTATAGTAGTATGTATAAAGAAGAAGAAAGAAAAAAAAAAACGGGTAGGTGGTATACAATATTATATATATATTATATACAATTATATATATATATATATATATATATATATATATTAAACTGGTGGTGATTATTAAACTGGTGGTCAGGTCACTGGTCACACTATCAGCAACTTGCAAGTAGTACTCCTAAGCAGACAATCACAATATATATTATACTGGTGGTCAGTGTGGTCACAATGGCAGTGTGGCCCTCTGGCAGCAAAAGTGTGCACTGTACGTTATATGTACTCCTGAGTCCTGCTCTCAGACTCTAACTGCTCCCCACTGTCAGTGTCTCCCCCACAAGTCAGATATACATTATACAGTCACACTATCTATCTATCACTTCAGCAAGTAGTAGTACTCCTCCTAATGCTCCCCAAAATTACTACTGTGTCTCTCTCTACTCTAGTCTCACTCTCTTCTCTATAAACGGAGAGGACGCCAGCCACGTCCTCTCCCTATGAATCTCAATGCACGTGTGAAAATGGCGGCGACGCGCGGCTCCTTATATAGAATCCGAGTCTCGCGATAGAATCCGAGCCTCGCGAGAATCCGACAGCGGGATGATGACGTTCGGGCGCGCTCGGGTTAACCGAGCAAGGCGGGAAGATCCGAGTCGCTCGGCCCCGTGTAAAAAAAAATGACGTTCGGGCGGGTTCGGATTCCGAGGAACCGAACCCGCTCATCTCTACTATATAGTCAAAATCGCAAGCAAAAATCTCACTGTGTGTACACATCATTAATTCGAGCCAGCATTTCACTTTGTTTACATCATCCATAGAACCTGTGCAATTCATGAATGTCCCTATTTAAAGGGATGGTATGGTAAGCCTATTCATGCATATAACTTGAATTTTCTTTCCATTGCTCACTATCTACCCCATCTGTGTTACTTCCCTGTCTGCCCCTCCCCTTTAGAATGTAAACTCTCACGGGGTTCAGTATGATATACCGGCGGCTGGCCGTCACTGACAACGGTACCCGGCTGCCAATATGCTGGCAGCGTGGCGAGCGCAAGGAGTCCCCTTGCGGACTTGGTGGCTCGCTGCACTCACCACAGGTTCTATTCCCACGAGTGGGAATAGCCCTGTTAGCCGGGATTCCGGGTGGCGGCATTGTCAGTGGTCGGGATTCCGGCGTTAGTATCCTGACCGCCGGGGTTCCGACAGTCGGCAACCTACCTGCATCCCCTCTCACAAGCAGGGCCCTCTTCCTTCATGTGCTGCTCTTTTTCCTCACTATACTATTGTCTCTTCCTTATTGCCTACAATGGCACCTGTCCCTTAGGTTCTGCTGCCCTGCTGCTTATTTGAGTATTATAATTGTTGATACAGCAGTGTTTATAAACCACATCCTTGTTCTGCAATGCTCTGTACTGTAAGTCACTTCATTCTTGTTTTATTCATACTGTATATGTACTTTGTAAAGCTCTGCAGAGCCCTTGTGGCACCATATAAATAAATAATAATAATAATAATAATAATAATAATAATAATAATAAATTATTATTATTTAACAAAAGGTTGTGTTCATTATGTGGTTTTGGACGGAGCATGGTTGCCCTACTGACAGGGCCGGCAAGAGAAATCTTGGGGCCCGGTACACCAATTTCTCCGGGGCCCCCCACCCTGCCTTGACTCCCCCCCCCTTATAAAGCACAAAGTCGCTGTAAAAAAATTATATATATATATATATATATATATACACACACACATATATACTGTATATATATATATATATATATATATATATAATATACAGTATATATATTATAATTTATACATATATATATATACACACACATATATATATATATATATATATATATATATATAGTCCTTGTATGGGCGGCATACAAGGACCATATACACAGATGCAGATCTGAGGGGAGGGCACCGGAGCAAGGTGAACGGAAATCCGGAGTACCAGGGACATTTTTTGCATATACACACATTTATATAGAATAATATGGCAGTACCTTGACATAGTATACAGTATGACAGGCTGTGAGGGTGCCATCCAGGCACGTAGGGAGCAGGGTTGGACAGAGGTAGTGCTGCGGGCAGCTGCTATAAGGAGCCCTGACTCACACAGTCTGTGTAGCCTGTGTTTGCTGCTCTGCTGCCCGGCTCTTCAGCGGCAGCAGATCGTCAGACAGGGACGGGGCGGCAGAGAGGCATGCCGCAAGCATAATGAAGGCAACAAAGCGAAGACCAACCAGACCAAGCAAGTGATGGGGCCCCCCTGAAGCTCGGGGCCCGGGAGGGTTGTCCCCTTTGACCCCCCCTGTCGCCGGGCCTGCCTACTGATGCTGCTTTCACATCGCAAATGCCGGATCCTACCCGGTAAGAAAAACGTGTACTTACCGGGTGGGATCCGGCATTTGCACTCCGTTGCTGGCTTTCCGACCCGGCAATATACCGGGTCGGTTGCCATAGCAGCGGAGGGTACAGCAGCAGCAGGGAGACGGGGGTGGAGGCGGCGCCGGGAGATGAGCTCATCTCCTGCGCCGCCTCTGCCTATACTGTGAATGGGAGCCATGTCGCATCGGAACGGCTCCCATTCACACTGCGCCTGACCCGGTAATCAACCCGGTAATAACCCTTCTTTTTTACCGGGTTGAATTACCGGGTCAGACGACCCGCTAATTCACCAAAGGACCTTTCACATCGCACACGGACCCGTTTCGACACGGCAATATGCCGTGTCGATACCGGGTTTTTAGTGCGATGTGAAAGGGGTATTAGTAGAGATCATGAGAGCCTCTCCATATGACTGGAAAATGGCTTAGACATGTATAGTGGCAGCACAAATATTGGAGGCACCAAGCACAGACAGCACCTTTGAGTCCAGCAGGGGCAAACACAGGATTTCTACAGGGGGTTTCCAAATGCAATCCACAATCTGCCACTCTGTGGAACACTGGAACTAGCGTGGGAGTCTGTGGGAGCAGTAGAAGAACCTTGTACCGACCCTGGACAGTAATGTACAAATTGGTCTTTTTGTACACTGGTTACTACTGTATATGGAATACAGTATTAATATTTAACACAATAGAATAGATGGTCTATAGTATAGGCTGCATCAAACATATTTAAACATATTTAACTAATATAAATAAAATAAGTGGTCAGGAGAAGGTTAAACATCCCATAATAAATAAATACACAAACAAAATAGGACCAGTAGGAGACAAAACTGCACTTTCTAAGCGCACATTCTTCCACCTCATGGTAAGGCGCCTGTCTCTGCTTCCTGGCAACTACTCTCTGGTCCAGTACACTCATTGAGCATTCAGATCCACACACACAGCAAACTTGGCAGAAGAAGCTACTACCACTGGCCCGGGGTTAAAGTGGGGCGGAACGAGTTGGAACTGTGTTCCTTCATAGTAATTGGAGGCAGAACGTTCACCCACTTTGCCCTGCCACAGCAGCATCAGTCAAGCACTGGAGGCTGGATCCTTGGTGCCCGGGTTATTTCAATCAGTGAATTCCCTTCCACTCATAGCTTGCAGCTGTGGGGGGTATTGACCAATCCTCCCGCACTTCCACCTAACCTACAGCACGAGCGGTATTGTCCAAACACATCCCTTTCACACACACACACACACACACACACACACACACACACACACACACACACACACACACCCACCCATAGCATGTAGCCATGGGCTGTAATGCCCGGATCCCCCATCCATCTAATATGCAGCCGAGTAGGCCATGATGCAAAGGGCGTTAATACTGTGGTGGGCATAATATGTGTAAAGGGCACTACTACTGTGATGGGCATTATCTGTGTAAGAGGCACTACTAGTGTGGTGGGCATTATGTGTGTAAGTGGCACTACTGTGGTGGGCTCTATGTGTGTAAGAGGCACTACTGTGGTGGGCTCTATGTGTGTAAGGGGAGCTACTGTAGTGGTCATTATGTGTGTAAGCAGTGTTACTACTGTGGTGGGCATTATGTGTGGAACGGGTGCTACTATTGTGGTGGGCATTATGTGTGTAAGGGGCACTTTCTGTGGGGTAAAAACCAAAGGGTGTACTAGGCACCCAATATCCCAGGCGCAAGGTTCTGATGTTAATTAATTTCACTCGTGTTGAGTGATCACTAGCTGCACCAACTAAGGCTTTGCAAGAGCCTATATTACAAACAAGAATACAATCGGAGGTGTCAGTGCGCTTCAGTGACCCTGCACACAGTGCAGGGTCACTGAAGCGCACTGACACCTCCGATTTTATTACTTTCTGTGGGGTAATCTGAATTAGGGGTTCTATACTGTGGCCACACCCCTTCCTTGTGAGACCACACCCTTTTTTGTGGAACGCATTGTTCCTTTAGAAAGTGTGAGAGGAAGGCACAAATGTATAGTTTGTAAGGAGGCACCAAACACTCTAGCACCGGACCCGGCTCTGCCTACTGTGGTGAATGCGGCACGGGAAATGATTTCCACCACCTCTCAAGGACCACTTTAAGCACTGCCACTGGACATGTGCAGCAGCTCTGCCAATTAAATTGCATGTTGTGGTAGCAGCTCTAGTAATTATATTATAAAACTATTGCTATTGTTGTCATAATTTAAGCCGCAGGCCAAGAGGAGGCCTGGCAACCCAAACCAATGCCTATGACCAGTAAGTTTCAATGTATAATTTGACTTTCCTTGGTGAAGTTCCTGTTGGCACGATGAGCAGACACACATGGCATTGTTTAAAGTAAACCCTTTATGCTATGTTTAAAATATGATATACTCTATGATAAATAAGATATACAATCTGCTGATATACTGTAAAAGATACAAGATATAAAAGACTTCTGCAGTTTCCATTCCAAGGCATACACTAAAGGTAGAACTAGTGCAGTAGGCACAGTGATCAGCCAGGGGGATGACTTGACTGCTGTGCACTCACATCTGGAGATAGATCTATTGCCTATCTCCAGGATTTGGTGGCAATGGAGGTCTTGTTCCAAGGTCTTTATAGACCTACTGGGGTCACAATGACAAGTTGACTCCAAAAGGATTAATGTGTAAACACTGGCGTGCGCAGCACATTTTATTAGGGGGTGCACCGTCGGAGGGGTGTGTCTAGCACCACCTTTTGGGCGTGTCTAGCACCATCTTTTGATGGTCAACGCATATAAAATATCCACCTTTGTACCAATCCTAATAAAGCAGATACATTATCAGATATTGTGGTGTGCACCAAACACCCCTGATGGCACTCACTGCAATTACACTGCTCCTCCTCAGCCTGGTCTGGCTCCCCCTTTCTTTGCCCTGCAAGCTGCAACAGCTTACTTACAAGTCAGTAACTAAGCTGACACTGACAGTCGCAGACTAGTACTGCTGCTGCTGCTGGAAAAAACGAGTGACGTGTCAATGCTGCTGACGGCCGTCTGCCAGTATTGAATTTCTCTTCCTAAAAGGAACGCTGGCTGCATACTGATCCTCATCAGTGGCTGGCGTTGGCATAGCATAGAAGGAGAGAGGTGGGCGTGTGGCGGGTGTGACGGGGGTGTGTGCGAGCAGCATGATGTAATCACGTCACATCACACTGTTTTTGTAAATGGAGGTGGAGCTGGGAATTTGAAAGACGGTGTCAGTGGCACCCTTGATTAACCCAGGCGTACGGTCAGTAATGCAATCCTGACAGGGTGCAGCACAGAGGGGACAGTAATCAGCCTGCTCGGCGATCGCTGCATCAGGCATGTGAGAATTGGGTGCCAGACATTAGGGGGTGCCTGTGCACACCAGGCACCCCCCCTGTGCACACCTATGTGTGTAAAGTGGTACATATCAACTGAAATACGCATTAAAGCTACTCACCACCAGTGTTGGCTTCTCAAATAGGGGAGTCACACAAGCCGCCAGTGAGTCCTGGACGGTGATGTTTGGCAGTGCTTGAGGTGGCAGTTGGTGTGGCTCCCCTATCTGAATTTTGAACTGCGCTGCAGCCCCACCTCTGCAACCACCACTGCTCACCACCCATGTACCATGCCCCTATTTCAGACGACAAGAACCCAGATATTCACCTAGAACAGCAGCCTTTCCCTTAAATACCTACTAGTAATTGACGTGACTTCAGTATGTGTTGTAAAGGTTTATAGGAAATTGGTATTTCAGTTAGGAATATATGGGACAATAATCAGGTCTAATAAAGTAAACTCCAATGTACTAAGCAATTGCCTGGATATATATGTGAAATATATGTGGTAACAAACTATTTATCAAATAGATGGTGTAATAAAATGTAAAGTTATGCACTTTGGGACTAAGAACAATCGGGCAGCCTATAAACTAAATGGGGAAAATGTAGGGGAAACGGTAGTTGAAAAAAATTTGGGGGTGCTCATTGATAACAGACTTAGGAGCAGTACCCAATGTCATAGTGCAGCAATAAAAGCAAATAAGGTGTTAGCATGCATAAAGCAGGGAATTGAGCCAAGGGATGAGAGTGTAATCCTGCCACTGTACAAATCATTGGTACGGCCACACCTGGAATATTGTGTTCAGTTCTGGGCACTGTTCCACAAAAAATACATCTTGGAACTCCAAAGGATGCAGAGGCAAGCCACCAAACTGATAAAGGGGTTTGAGACACTGGACTGTAAGGAAAGGCTTACTAGGTTAGATATGTTTACAATAGAAAAAAAGCGGCTAATAGGAGACATTATTAATATTTACAAATATATAAAGGGACAATACAAGGATCTATCAGAAGATTTGTTTATTTAAAAATCTCAACACAGGAGACGTGGACACCGTCTGAGGTTAGAGGAGAGAACATTTTATACACAGCGAAGCAAAGGGTTCTTCACAGTAAGGGCAATAAGGATTTGGAATTCACTGCCTGAGAAGGTGGTAATGGTGGACTCAAGTAATATGTTCAAAAATGGATTAGATAAATTCCTTACTGAAATAAATATCCAAGAATATTGGATTAGATAAATTCCTTACTGAAAGAAATATCCAAGGATATAGCATTTAAAGTAAATGCAAAAAAAAAAAAAAAAAGCACGAGTTATAGTGTTAGCCTTATTAGCTTAACTTTATCTGGGTTAGTATAGTTAAAATATTGTTAAATACAGATTAGTGTAAAAAGTATAAAAAAGGTTGAACTAGATGGACATTTTGTACTTTTCAACCTGAATAGCTATTTTACTTTGCATGTTACTGTGTAATACTGGAAGAAATAATAAGATATTTTGCAGCACTGCAAACTCAGGTCAATAGTAATACAGCGCCAGGGCTGGTTCTAGCCCTTGTGGTGCCCCGAGCGAAAATAGGGGTGTGGCTTTATAAAGGGGCATGGTCAGTTATGCCCTCTGTAGAGTTGTGCCCCCAGTAGAGTTGTGCCGCTTACAAAAAAAAAAAGAAAAATACCATTACCACTCCTGATTCCCGACTGCTGCTGCCCTCCATCTCCGGCCGCCGGCGCCGCTCCTCTGATCTATGGGGTCTCTCCCATAGCACCGCATAGACCCTAGAGGTCAATCATGAGCCCTAGTGTCTATCAGGGACGTGCAGGCAGGGGAGGCAGTGCCTCCCCTGTCATTAATGATTAAAATAATACAAGGAAGATACTTATGACACATATTCTGTGTCATAACTCATAAGTATCTTCGTTATATTATTATATTCATTTTAATACAGGTAAATAGTTTTGGAGGCACTGATAACAGTGCCTCCCGTTGCCAATAGGAATGGGAATAAAGTGGGGGGCGGGGCCAGGCACTGGGCTATAAAAGCCCATTGAAAAAAGTTGACAAAACGGCACTAGTCTAAGTGCCGCGTTGACAGGGGCAGATGTGATTGGACAGCGGATCCAGGGCTGGATCCGCTGGTCCATTCACCCAACGCAGCGTCAGCAGTGCTCACCTCCCTGTCCTCATTTTGCTTGAGTGACTCCAGCAGCAGCCGCGCATCAACGTCCTCCATGACCCCGGCGGTATGTTAGGTGGCCAGTTCCTGGGAACCCATACGCATGTTTGGTGCCTTCCACCTCCCCTTCGTGTGTCGCTGTCTCCCCGCGCCGCCCCATTGAAGACTAGAGCCACTGGTAAGCTCCCTCCGCTGGAGCAGCTGCAGGGCGGAAGCGGCACCTTTATCCGAGGTGTCCAGTGGTGAGTGTGTTCACTCTGTCTCTCTCTCTCTCTCACTCTCTTCCCCCCCCTCCTGTGTTGAAGTTTGTAAGAATAATTTTCATTTTTACAGGTACCCCTATTGGATTCTACATGGACAAGTGGACGTGATCGGTGTAGGTAAGTATGTGTGAGTGTGTAAGTGTGTTTTAATAAATTTTAACTTTCAAGGTGTGTGTGTGTTGTGTTTTTATTTGGGATTTTTGTTGTTGTAGAACTACAGGTTCCAGCAGGCCCCTTATTTCCCCGCATGTTGGTACTTGAGGTTCCCCAAGTACCAGCAAGCGGGGGAGGCTTGCTGGGCCTTGTAGTTCCACAGCAAAAAACAATATTTTTTTTTTTACACACTTATGGCTATCAGCTCGGCACCCACCGCCCAGGTGTGCTGGGGACAGCCTCGGGTTTCACCCTTGGCCCTTGGGTGCCTGGAGGGGGGGACCCTTTGATTTAAGGGGTCTCCACTCCTCCAGGGAACCCCGGCCAGGGGTGACTAGTTGGGGGAGTAATGCCATGACTGCAGGGACCTACATAAATGTGTCCCCCAGCTGTGGCATTATGTCCCTGGCTAGTGGAGCCCGGTGCTGGTTTTAAAAATTCGGGGTACCCCTACATCTTTTGTCCCCTGTATTTTTGGAACCAGGACCAGACTAAGAGCCCGGTGCTGGTTGTCTAACTACGGGGAACCCCTGTTTTAACATTTTTTAACCCATTCAGACCCTTCTCCATTAAGTTAATGGAAGCCCTGGACAACAAAAGTGCATTCATGTCCTCCTACCACTCCCTTCCCAGTCCCAAACACTAATTTTTATTTTTATTTTCTATAAAAATGTACAATATATCACAAGTATGATGAGCAGGCAGGCAGCGGGCATTGGCGGCATCAGACTGAGATGTAAATTAGTGGCGGAGGGCTGGGTCAGTTGATGGTGGGCGAGTTTGGCAGTGGCAATGGGCATCGTCTCAGAGGCAGTAGCAGGCATTGGCTCGGCGGCGGTAGGGGTCATTGGCAGGATTCGGTGGACATTATGGCTGTAGTGCCTCACCAGCCACTGACCTCACCGCATGCCACTGGTGTCTATGTGCCGCTCCCACAATGCCGTGCGGTACGCGATGACTTCATCATGCACTGCATCTACCGAGGACCGGGGGGCACCAGTAGCGGATCATGCTACAGCGCGGCGGTGCCCTCCGGAAGGCGGCGGCCCGGGCAAAAATCCTGCATGCCCGTAGCAAATTCCGCTATTGTACAGCACCCAAGGTTTGCATTAAGAACTACTAGCAAGAGGTACTGAGGCATTATAGTGTATACCTATGCAGTAAAGTTAACGATGATCCATTGTGTAGATGACCACAACAATGTGGATAATAAATTATTCCAACAGAAATCGAATGTAATAGTCAGGATCAAGCAACTAAACATTCATGTGACCGAGGGCGAGATGTAAGAAGTGGCGTTACCTGTAATATCAGTACTGTGCACATTATGTGCTGCACTTACCGCTTCCCTGAATGAAGTAATGCAGGAAAGAGATCAGAATTACAGGTGTGATTATCAGCACCGCTATGCTTAGATAGGGAGACACAGTGGTGTGTCAAGGTATGAGCTATTCCGATAACTGCATCTATCGATGTCGACATGCTGCTGCATCACAAAGCACTGTCCCTGGCTGACAGTTCCAACAGCCAGGGATTGGGCAAACAAAAAACAATAAAAGTTTCTGTTTTTTACAATAAGCTGTGGGGGAGCTGAGAAGTTTTGATCAGCACATGCGCAGACTGCCTGCAAGCCACAGTCAAAGCAGCCGCAAGTGGTAGAGTGGACTTTGACAGACAAGTTAGTTAACACTCTCTCTCTTCGGCAATTTCTTTTATGATACATGCCATAAGTGGTTGTACTTTGCCTCAATAAAACCTCTTCATGCCTAGCAGTCTTACTGAATATCAGTGGCGTTAAAAGAGCAGAAAACCTAATTGTATCTGAGCAAACTGCCCATAGGCTTAAATGGATGAAACAAACATTATATCATGTCTAAGACTGAGCTGATCATCTTCTCTCCCTCATGCACAACCTTACCTCCCACAATTTCATTATCTATTGATGTCACTACTATTTCCTCTAGCCCCCAAGTCGAGTAATCCTTGACTTCTCCCTCTTCTTCAAACCACACATTCAGCACCTCTCACAAACCTCTTATTTTCACCCAGGAGGACCCTTATCCACTCACTGGTCATTTCCAGACTGTAATCTCCTCCAGGAGCAAACACAGGATTTTTAAGGGGGGGGGGGGGTTCCAGATATTATATAATATATAGTGGATGTATGGAGCTGGCACTCACAGCTGGTGTTGTGTAGTATGCCCGGGTGAGATATATCAATGGAAAGGATGCAGATCTCAATGGAAAATATGCGGCTAAGACCTGGGAGTGCTGCATCTTTTTCTTTGGCGTACACACACACACACACACACACACACACACACACATACACACACACACACACACACACACACACACACACACACACACACACATATGTAGCAATCCACTGTGGCAGCACTCTGCATCAAATAAAGATGCTCAGTCAATAGGGAATGCTATTCAAAGCTATTTACTGAGCATCTCTATTCCATATGGAGTGCCGCCGCAGTGGATTGTTACATATTGCTAGCCCACAGAGGCTTTCATTGGAAGGCACCTGGCAAAGCTGTTACCTGTATTCTAAGAGTGCTGGATTTTGGAAGAGTTTTATTTATATATAAATACTCCTATTTTGCGCTGTGACAGAGCAGCACTATAGATGGAACCCCTGTTAGTGGGAACCTTACAAATCACACAATACAACCAATATCCAAGTGCGCTAATGTATACAATACTATGAGTTCAGTTTGGAGCTAAGGGCATAGAAGAATTTGTCTAAATAGGCCAATCCAAAGTTTACTGTACCAAGGGTCTTTGAGAGAGAGACTGGCATGGGGGAGAGAGAGAGGGTGAGGCATCGGCGGAGAGAGAGTTGCATGGGGAGAAAGAGAGAGACATGGGGAGAGAGGCATAGAGAGAGGGGGATGGGGGGAGAGAAAGAAGCACAGGGGGATAGAGGGAGAGGCATGGTGGAGGGAGGGTGGGATGGGGAGAGAGAGGAATGGCGAGAAAGAGGCTTGGGGGAGAGCACGAGAGGCATGGAGCGAGAAACAGAAGCATGGGGAGAGAGAGATCATCATCAGCAGAATGAGATTGGGCAGAAGAGCTTGCATTTAGAGTGAGGTGCCATGAAGAGCAGTTACTTGGAGGTTGGAGGTCTCTGGAGGAGACCGTGTCGTCTCTCCAGCCAGGTGCCTTGGGATGTGCAGCAGCTCTGGCGGGCTCCTCGCAGCCCAGCAAGACTTTGGCGGCAGAGTGCAGATATGCAGTAGGACAGGGGTGATAGAGATGAGGCGGCCAATGTTGGACGGTATGAGGGAGGGGAGGATCCCACTTGCTTGATGGTACTTTTCTACATCTGAGTAATATATATATATATATATATACATATTCAGTTGTAGTATACTCAGCACTCCACAGCATAAGCAGACCAAGTGGCCAGGTGCCTTCCAATTTTAATAAACGGTACACATATAGAACAGACGACGGCAATGATCAGTTTCGGTTCAATGCATTAAACTGTTGAATTGCTTTGTTTGGTCTGCTGACCTGTTTCTATACGTACGTGAGTGCCGCCATCTGTTCTATCTCTCTCCATATATATTCACTGTATATATACACCGCCATATGGAAACCCACACCCCAATACAATTATATGTGTGAGTATATATAACTCACTTATTAAAGAAGCCCCCCTCTGAACTCCCGCTGTCATCAGTCAGCCACACAGATACTGCGGGACATTACAGATTTGGAGACAATGAGTTCTCATCCGGCCCCCTCTCCCCCTGCTGCCGGCACCAACCGGCATGCGGGACTGACACATACAGTACCTGCAACCAGAGTCAGTGCCTCAGTCACCAGGCCAGCTCTGTCTCAAAGCCCTGTCACGGAGCTGAGGCTGCCTGAGAGGAGCTGTGCACTGCAGCTCCCCTACAGTACATTCAGCCAGCCCAGCCTCTCAGTGTAAATGTAAGGAGCTAATGCGTTACAGACACAGCATGCAGCCTCCCCTCCTCTGTCTACATAAAAAATAAAATAGGTCAGCTGCTCCAATGGATCGGCGGGCAGGGGGGGGGGGGGTTTACGGGTACTCCGAACCCCCTCCTGCATGCGCGTATGTCCTCTTAACTGGCATCCCTGACAAATGTACTATCTCCACTCCAATCTATCCTCAATAATGCAATCTTCCTCACCAAACGCACTACGTCCACCTCCCACACCGATAGCCCTTCATTGGCTCACCTTTCCTTTCAGAATCCAATTCAAACTTCTCACACTCACTTACAAAGCCCTCACCCACTTCTCTCCCTTTTGCATCTCTGATCTTATCTCCCTCTATACTCCGACCCGTCCTCTTCACTCCACTAATGCATGCCAACTCTCATGATTTCTCACGTGCTGCTCCCTTTCTCTGGAATTCTCCCCCTCAGACTCTCCACCTCTCTACAAAACTTCAAATGTGCTCTTCACCTAACCCAGCCTAATCTCATCCTAACCCTCTGTTCCACGCTCACTGTCTACCCCATCTGTGTCACCTCTGTCTGTCTGCCCCTCTCCTTTAGAATATACAGTAAGCTCTTACGAGCAGAGTCCTCAACCCTCATGTGCTTATCCTTTGCTTACTTTGCTTACCGCTTCAACGGCTCAAAGCCCTATGGTTTTCTGCCACCCTGATATTTATCTCAGTGCCATCTGCTGATGTAGTTATGTTTATTTACCCTGTACTTGTCATAAATTGTCTTCAACTGTAAGTCACTATTTTCCTGTTTTGATTGTTTTGTTTATGTACTCTGTAATTGGGCGCTGCGGATCACTTGTGGAGCCATATAAATAAAGGATAATAATAATAGTATATGGCAAAAAGTGATAAAGCTAATAGCAGTTTATGTTCAAAACTTAGATAACTTACTAGTTGTAAGAACCCCTTACAGGCAGGACAGGCCCAGCGCATAGGGAATGATCGCCTCTGAAGTAAGACCAAATATATTGTAAATTGCTAGAGATGGGTTCTCTGCTGCCTATTACATGAACTTTTCTAAGATTTTCATTCCCCACTTCTACTTCTCCAAGGAGAACCTTTCCTGAACACCATTCTTGAGGATCATATAGTAGATATTCACAAGGAGGAGAAAGACGTATATATAACTGTGCAAATAATAGACTCATTTGTCTTCTGAATAACAATATTAATCTTTTTGCCAAATTGCTCTCTAACTATTTAAACCAAGAGCTTCCCACTTTGATACACAATGACCACAGTCTGAGTATATCTCTGCTCATTAAGCGACGGGTAACCTTTGATAAATAATAGATATCCAGATTATATACAAATATACTTCTTAAGGGTCATCCTCTCATTAATGCTTAAGAAAATTTGGCTTCACAGATGTATCTCTCACTGGCCTACAGCCATTTATAGCTCTCCAGTGGTGTCATGTTCTCTGCAGTACATCTCAGGCCAAAGTAAATTCAGGGTTGGATCTCAGTTGCTGGTATGTGAGGGGTTAAACAGAGCCGGAATCATACACAAAGCTAAACAGTAGGAACGCAGGTAAGCAGACAGGAACCTGTTACTGACAGCCAAATGCTAATGCAGGGTGGGAACAAAGCCAGTGAGATCAGAGCAGGGGTGGAAGTCAGACAACGCCAGGGCTTAAAGTCCAGAAGGTCAAACAGCAGAGCCAGGAAATCAGGAACAGCTAGACTAGGGTGCAAAGCACAATAAGCAGGTACTGGTGCTGGTGTTATACAGTCTTATATACACCCAGGTTGCACAGGACTACTGTAGCCAGGAAGTGGGTAGAGAGCACATCTATGGTTGTGACGTATTTGTGTACAGCAGCATAAGCAAACAGCAGCTACTGAGGCTCATTGGGTAGAATCACTCGTCTAGAGTTCACAAAACCTGGCATCAAGTCCCACAGAATGTCAAAATACTTTTCCTTGCAATATGATGTTGAACTTTTTACACCTTCATAATGGCACCTGTCATTGATGCCCACGATATCACAGGGTGGTCTTCAGTATGCCGACTGACGGGATCCCGGCGCACAGTATACCGGCGCCGGGATCTCGACAGCCGGCATACCGACACTTATTCTCCCTCGTGGGGGTCCACGACACCCCTGGAGGGAGAATAAAATAGCGTTGCGCCACCGTGCCCGTAGCGTGGCAAGCGCAGCGAGCCCGCAAGGGGCTCATTTGCGCTCGCCACACTGTCGGTAAGCCGGCGGTCGGGCTCCCGGCGCCGGTATGCTGGTCGCTGGGAGCCCGACCGCCGGCATACCATAGTGAACCCGATATCATACCCTCCAACATTTTACACATAAAAATCGGTACAAATGAGAAAAGGGGGCGTGGCCACACCCCTTTTCCTATACTTTCAATGGAAGTTTGGAGAGTCAAAAATCGGTACAGACCATAAAAAAAAAAAAAGGTACTGTACCTATTAAAAAGGTACAGTTGGAGGGTATGCGATATCCACTTTGGTGGTTTCTCTGGTGATTGAGCCCATGGCTTCTATGAACAGAGCTTCACAGAATGTCAGAGAAGTGAAGGAAGGCCACATAAACGGGAGAGTCGGCAAGCATGAAATTAGGCCTTTCCATATTGTCGAAGTCGAAGATATTATATCCACATGCATCAAGTAAAACACCACACAGAGTGGCCTCCGTGCGCGTGCTTGTTCTGCCATGCGTGCACATGCCCGCACGCTGCGTACATTGGCTCACGAAGTCCTGCATATTAGCTCGTGGTATGAGTAAATACGGTAGCATACGCATTCGCATGCAAAAGCCACAAAGACATAACTGACATTTCATCCACGTAGTGCATAATTTACACATAGCCCACACACACCACACCAGCAAGTTACATTTACTTTAGAAATGGAACAATAGAGATATTCAACTTTACAGGATATGAGGGGACAGAATTAGGTTAGGAGGTGGTGTTTGGTATCCAGTTGTACAGTATTTTACGGGCAATATTCCGATGGCAGTTTGCAGAAAGTAGCACGCTCCTGCGCATAGATATGCGCAGGAGTACAATATTAATATTACACTGTATTTACTGTACTCTTGATATTTGGCGGGAACCCAGTTGAGGACATCTGCAAGTGCACCTGGACCAGGCATCGCCCACCTATTCAAACCGACCTATGACCCCTCATGTACTGTAAATGACTAGCCCTTTAACCTATGGATGAAGAGATTACAGTTTCCTTTGTTTCATGCTTTGGACCATTGTATAAAAACCATGCCTCCTGGCCGGGCTCAGTCTATTCTCTGAAGGTCATCTATCCAGATTGACTGAGGACCGGAGCTGGGTGGCGCAGGTGAACTAATGTATGTAACCATTGATTGTAGCCTTTTTCTCTTGTATTGTTGTATTTCTCTGTGAACCCCCTTTTAAGTAAATATTTGTTGCTGGGTTGGACCACAACATTACATATACAATTGGTGTCGCATTTCCTTTCCTGTTAGGGGTTAAAGTGTATAGGCTGCACGTGTAGCTATTTTGGGCTTACAGCGTGACGGTGTGCTTATGCAACGTGTACGCATTTCATAGAGGTTTAACACACACACGATTAGAGGTTGCAGCAGCCTGTACATTTCTGTATTTAAGGTATTGCTTTTTCTTTCTGTAAGTTAATTGAACTTAACAATATTATACCATACTTGCCTACTCTCCCGGAATGGCCGCGAGGCTCCCGAAAATCGGGTGACCCTCCCGGCCCCCCGGAAGAGCAGGCAAGTCTCCCGATTCGTGGGGACCCCCCTGCCCGTCCGCCCACTTAGTGTGTAAAGTGGGCGGTCCGGGCAGTTGATGACGCGATTCTTGCTGAATCGCGTCATCATAGCCACGCCCCCTGCAGTGTAATGCCGGTGATCGCGGCATTACAGAGCGGGGGCGTGGCTTAAAAGAGGCATCGTCATGACCCCGCCCTTGCTCCGCCCTGCTCCACCCTTTCTCCGCCCCGTCCCGCCTCCGGCCCACCCCCTCCACGACGTCACAGCCTCCCCTGCCCGCCCTCTGAGCTGACCTGGCTGCTCTCTCCCGCAGAGAGCAGCCAAAATGTAGGTAAGTCTGTATTATACCCCCCCATCTTTCAAATCAGCACAAATGCAAGCAGTGAAAAAACAAAATAAACTTTTAAGTAACACAGTTCTCTGTTTACACCACACTTCCTGATTTGTAGGTAATGATCATTTGATTTGTTGCTGTTGGTTATCCACCTCAACACTTCTGGTACTGTTTGCTGTCATTTTATGTTAAGATCATTGCTCTCTGCCCCTGAATTTCCCACCATTTTATCTTTATTTCTCTTACGTCGTAGAGGATACTGGGGTCCATTTAGTACCATGGGGTATAGACGGGTCCACTAGGAGCCATGGGCACTTTAAGAATTTGATAGTGCGGGCTGGCTCCTCCCTCTATGCCCCTCCTACCATACTCAGTTTAGAAAATGTGCCCGGAGGAGGCGGTCACGTTGAAGGAAGCTCCTGAAGAGTTTTCTGCATTTATTTTCTCTGTTTGCTGTTTTCAGGCAGGGCTGCCTGCTTCATGGGACTTAGGGGGGGGGGGGCAACCTCTTGAAGGTCCCGTTCCCCACTGACAGGACACTGAGCTCCGGAGGGAACTATTCACAAGCCCCATCACGGCGAGCGTACTTTCCCACAGCACACCGCCACCCCTAACAGAGCCAGAAGAATGAAGAGTAGTGAGTACTGAGCCGGCATCCTGGCTAGCAGGGCGCTGGCCATTATGGTGGCACGAGGGTACGGAGACGCATGGCTTCTAAACATGGTGGAATGTGTCTCCAGACACAGTACACAACTGCGTCTCAGTACACTGTACACGGTACCTGTACACAGTACCCAGACTGGCAACACAGCCTTAAAACGGTTTCTCTCCATTTTAAGCACCAGATTCCTCAGCCAGTATAAAAAAAGTGGGAAGACCGCGTGCCATTGAAGGGGCGTGTCTTCACTATGAGAGGATCCAGCAGCTCACCAGCGCCATTTTCCCTCTGCAGTGGACACAGACGCTGACAGGACAGGGACACGCAGCTCCTCCGGTGTGACTCCAGATTACCTCGGCGGTACCAGGCGGTCATAGCAGGGGGGGGGAGCGATTACTAGTGTACCAAGTACCCTATCATGGTACTTAGTGACTCTGCAACCCGGCTAAGCTTGGCATTAGCGATAATGGAGCGGTGGGGGCTGGCTCCAAACAACTCTGTGTCTCCCTGAAGGGCTCTTTGTGGGTTAACTGTGCTTAACCTTTTCCTGTGTGTGTGTGCTATCACATTTACATTATGTCAGGCAAAGAGTGTGTTTCTTGTACAGCGGAGTGTTCCTCTTCACCAGGGGGCTCACTACTGGGTACTCAGGGTTCAAATGCTAGCGGGGCTGAACCGGAGTGGGTTAATTCTCTCAAAGGAATGACTTCCACTCTTTCTACAAAATTGTCCCGCAATGAGAAAGAGATGCAATATTTAAAACAAACTGTGGATGAGTTTAAGAACAGAGACTCAGTCCCCAAAAAAGCGTCTCAGTCCCCTCCCATTTGTCCACAAAAGCGATCTCTGGCCCATATCCTGCAATCTGACTCTGACGCTGATGGGTCAGACTTGGAGGAGGGTGAGGTAGACTTGGAGGGGGGTGGGGGGATGTGGCTCTGTCACAGGGAATAGAGGCTCTTATAGAGGCTATCAGAGATGTTCTGAATATTCCTGATAAGGTGTCAGAGGAGCGTGAGGAATCTTATTTTAATGTAAAGAAGAAGTCCTCAGTTACTTTCCCTGTGTCAAAGGAATTGAATACCCTGTTTGAAGAACCATGGGTGAATCCTGAGAAAAAGTTTCAGATCCCTGAAAGGTTGCTCCCATCTTTTCCTTTTTCTGGGAAAATCCACCGATAGTGGACGCATCAGTCTCTAGGCTATCACGTAAAATTGTATTGCCTGTTCCTGGTGCAGCCTCCCTAAAAGACACAGCTGATCGTACAATTGAGACTACACTCAAATCATTGTACACAGCTGCTGGGGTGGCCCAAAGACCCACTATTGCATGTGCGTGGATCACTAAAGCCATTGCGAAATGATCATGTAACCTAATTGAGGGGTTAGATTCCTTATCTAGGGGGGATGTTGTCTTACTCCTGCAGCATATACAGGACTCAGCGAACTTTATGGTAGAAGTCACAAAGGAAAAAGGTGTACTTAGCGCACGCACCGCTATGGCAGTGTCGGCACACAGGGGCTTGTGGTTATGCCAGTGGACTGCTGACGCAGACTCCAGGAAAGTCGTGGAAGGCCTACCATTCACAGGAGAGGCCTTGTTTGGAGATGAACTAGACAAGTGGATCTGCACAGCTACTGCGGGTAAGTCTACGTATCTTCCTTCCGCAGCCCCCCAACCAAGAATACTTATTCAGCTTCTAAGTTACAGCCCTTTCGGACGGCCAAGTTCAAGGGCAAATCCAGAGGTGCTTCTACGTCCTTCAGTGGTGCAAGAGGTAAACCATGCAAACTAGCAACTGCAGGTGCTCAGGAACAGAGCTCAGGCTCTGCTTCCTCAAAGACTTCAGCATGACAGTGGACCGCAATGCCTGGAAGGCTGTCAGGAGGGAGCCCGACTACAATTCTTGAGTCATATCTGGTCAAATTCGTGCCAGGATCCCTGGGTCATAGAACTTATTTCCCAGGGCTACAGACTGGAGTTCCAAGAGCTCCCACCTCACAAATTCTTCAAATCAGGCTTGACAGTTTCACAAGAGGCAAGTATAACTTTACAGCATGCCATCCAAAAACTGGTACAGACTCAGGTCATTGTTCCAGTTCCACCTCATCTACTAAACAAGGGGTACTATTCCAACTTTTTTGTAGTACCGAAGCCGGATGGTTCGGTAAGACCGATTCTGAACCTCAAGTCTTTGAACCCGCACTTACGAGTGTTCAATTTAAAGATGTAGTCTCTGAGAGTGGTGATCTCAGGTCTGGAGGAGGGGGAATTCCTAGTGTCTCTGGATATCAAGGATGCGTAGCTTCCCATTCCGATCTGGCCGCCTCATCAGGCTTATCTACGGTTTGCGCTGCAGGACTGTCACTACCAGTTCCAGGCCCTACCATTTGGTCTCTCCACAGCACCAAGGGTGTTCACCAAGGTGATGGCAGAGATGATGTTTCTACTCCGCAGACAGGGAGTGAACATAATTCTGTACCTGGACGATCTCCTGATAATAGCGCTGTCCAGGGAGAGGTAGCTGGACAGCATTGCTCTCTCAACCAAACTCCTCCAGGATCACGGGTGGATTCTGAACCTTCCGAAATCTTACCTAGAGCCAACACGGAGGCTCCCATTCCTGGGAATGATACTGGACACGGAGTCACAAAAGGTGTTCCTTCCATTGTAAAAGGCTTTGGTAATCCAGTCGATGGTTCGGGATGTCCTGAAGCCAACCCAGGTGTCGTGCATCTGTGCATTCGCCTTCTGGGGAAAATAGTGGCCTCTTACGAGGCACTTCAATATGGAAGGTTTCACGCAAGACCCTTCCAGCTCGATCTGTTGGACAAATGGTCCGATTCGCATCTTCACATGCACCAGAGGATCCGTCTGTCGCCAAAGGCCAGGATCTCCCTCTGTGGTGGCTACAGTCTTCTCACCTCGTTGCAGGACGGAGGTTCGGAATTCAGAACTGGATTCTGTTAACCATAGACGCAAGCCTCAGAGGTTGGGGAGCACTCACTCAGGGGGTGCAGTTTCAAGGAAGATGGTCAAGTCAGGAAGTCATCCTTCCGATCAACAATCTGGAACTCAGGGCCATATACAATGCCTTTCTGAGGGCCTCGCATCTTCTTCAAGATCAGGCAATACAGGTCCAGTCGGACAATGTGACGGCAGTAACGTACATAAATCGACAGGGCAGAATGAAAAGCAGAGCAGCAATGTCAGAGGTGTCAAGAATTCTCCTCTGGGCAGAAAGAAATGCTGTGGTGTTGTCAGCGGTCTTCATTCCAGGAGTAGACATCTGGGAAGCAGACTTCCTTAGCAGACACGACCTGCACCCGGGGGAGTGGGGCCTTCACCCGGAAGTGTTCAGGTGCTTGACAAGTCGATGGGGATATCAACAGATCAACATGATGGCCTCTCGTCTCAACAAGAAGCTCAGGCGGTATTGTTCCAGGTCGAGAAACCCACAGGAGGTGGGTCTATCAGATGGTGTACATGTTTCCTCCACTTCCCCTGATCCCAAGAATTCTAAAACAAGTAAAAAGGGAAAAGATTCAAGCAATACTCATTGCTCCAGACTGGCCAAGAAGGGCCTGATACGCGGACCTTCTGGAGATGCTCCTTGAAGATCCGTGGCCTCTATCGCTTTGTGAGGTTCTTCTGCAACAGGGCCCGTTCATCTATCAAGACTTACCGCGGCTACGTTTGATGGCATGGAAGTTGAACGGCTGCTTCTAGCCAGGAGAGGGATCCCTAACGAGGTTATCCCGACTATGATCCAAGCCAGGAAGGGGATAACGTCTAAGCATTACCATCGTATTTGGAAGAAATCCGTCTCTTGGTGTGAGAGCAGAAAGTATTCTGCGGTGGAATTTCATCTGGGACGTTTCCTGCTTTTTCTGCAGGCAGGCGTGGATGTGGGCCTGCGTCTGGGCTCCATAAAAGTCCAGATTTCGGCCTTGTCCATATTCTTTCAGAAACAATTGGCTTCTCTCCCTGAGGTCCAGACATTCTTGAAAGGGGTTCTGCACATTCAACCTCCCTTTGTGCCTCCCACAGCACCTTGGGATCTCAATGTGGTGCTGCAGTTCATTCACTCGGACTGGTTTGCATCGTTACAGGAGGTGGACGTAAAATATCTTACGTGGAAGACCGTCACACTGTTGGCCTTGACTTCAGCAAGACGTGTGTCAGAGCTGGGGGCTTTGTCTCACAAAAGTCCCAGTTAATTTTCCATGAGGACAGAGCTGAACCCAGAACTCGTCAGCAATTTCTTCCTAAAGTGGTGTCCGCATTTCACATCAACCAACCTACTGTGGTTCTGGTTGTCACCGACACCGCTGCTACTTCAAAGTCTGGATGTTGTGAGGGCTTTGAAGGTGAATGTATAAGGAACATCTTGTCACAGAAAGACGGACTCGCTGTTTGTTCTTTATGATCCCAATAAGATTAGGTGTCCTTCTTCAAAGCAGACGATTGCACGCTGGATCAGACTTACTATCCAGCATGCTTATTCCACGCCAAGTTTGCCATGTCCAAAATCTGTACAGGCCCACTCTACTAGGTTGGTGGGTTCTTCCTGGGCGGCTGCCCGGGGTGTCTCAGCTTTACAGCTACTTTGGCCTCTGAGGACCTTCAGTTTGGTCAATCAATTCTGCAAGAACCTCAGCACTCTCCCACCCGGTTTGGGAGCTTTGGTACATCCCCATGGTACTAAATGGACCCCAGTATTCTCTAGGACGTAAGAGAAAATAGGATTTTAATTACCTACCGGTAAATCCTTTTCTCATAGTCCGTAGAGGATACTGGGCACCCGCCCAGTGCTTCGTTCTTCCTGCACTGTTACTTGGTTAAGTAATGTTGGTTCAGCCGTTGCTGTTCCTGTTTCAAGTTTGGTTAGCTTGGCTTTCCTCTTGTTGTGTGTGCTGGTTCGGAATCTCACCACTATCCTTATCTATCCTTCTCTCAAAGTATGTCCGTCTCCTCGGGCACAGTTTCCTAGACTGAGTCTGGTAGGAGGGGCATAGAGGGAGAAGTCAGCCCACACTATCAAATTCTTAAAGTGTCCATGGCTCCTAGTGGACCCGTCTATACCCCATGGTACTAAATGGACCCCAGTATCCTCTACGGACTACGAGAAAAGGATTTACCGGTAGGTAATTAAAATCCTATTTTTATTCTAGATCCTCAGGAATGAAGACTAGAGTAGACTGTTACTTTATAATAAATGTATCACTAAAATGACATTAGGTATTGATAATTTTTCTTTTGACACGCAATGCTAGTCTTAATGATATATGACCAGACCCTATCTAGAGGTTTTTAGGGTTATTATTAATATACTTTATTTATATGGCGCCACATGGGATCCACGGGTGTGATACAGAAGATAGACATTAAAAAGATAGGCAATCATTGGGTCTACGCCATAGAGTCGACAGTCAAAAGGTCAAAAGTCAAAAGGTCGACAGGGTCAAAAGGTCAACAGGGTCAAAAGTTCGACAGGTCGACACACACAAAAAATTGGGATATGATATTTTGTTTTTAAACATTAACTCAAATTTGTTGAAATGCGTCCCCTCGTGGCCTCGCTTCGTTTGCAGCATTTCATGCTCGGTTACTAAAGGTAATAGTTTGTGACATGGCTAGTAAATGCAGCAATAGTTGTAAAAACGTAGAAAAACCCTAAAAAACATATGTTGACATTTTGACCTTTTGACCCTGCCAACCTTTTGATCCTGTAGACCTTTCAACTGCAACCTTTTGACCCTGTTGACATTTTGACTGTCTACCTTTTGACTGTCAACCTTTCTGAATGTTGACCTTTTGACCCTATCGACTTTTTGAGTGTTGACCATATGGTG
The DNA here is from genome assembly GCF_028390025.1 of Pseudophryne corroboree. Classification (NCBI taxonomy): domain Eukaryota; kingdom Metazoa; phylum Chordata; class Amphibia; order Anura; family Myobatrachidae; genus Pseudophryne; species Pseudophryne corroboree. The sequence continues at coordinate 152,813,672 of NC_086448.1, read as the reverse complement.
TCAACCTTTTAACTGTTTATCTATCAACCACCTCCCGAATTCGCAACGCCCATTACAGAGTACATAAGTAAGCAAAACAAGAAACCAGTGACTTACAAGTAAAGACAATATAGGACAAGTACAGGATATATAAACATTGCTACGTCAGCAGTCGGCTCTGAAATAGATATCAGTGCGGCAGAAAACCGAGGGATTTGGTGCCGTTGAAAGGAGTATTGGAAAGAAGATAGGTTAAATAAGAGATGGAAAAGCACATAAGAGAAGAGGGCCCTGCTCGTGAAAGCTTACATTCTAAAGGGGAGGGGCACACAGACATGGATGACACTGATGAGGTAACGTTTTGTTAGTGAAAATCTTAATAAAAATGTACCTGATTACAGCAATAAATGTATCACTAAAATATCAAACAACTAAATAGACAAACTGGCCGTCAAGCACTATAAAAAGAAACATTTTACTAAAGGCTCTGAATAGATAAGTAGGTATTACACAATTTTCTTTGTTCATGTTTCTTTAGTAAAAAAAAAAGTATACTATAATGAAGGAAGTCAGGAAGAAGAAGATTTGGAGGCTTAAAATAACTTTCTGTCTAAAGAAGTCACAGGTGTTCTGTGGCTTCTGGCTGTGTCAGTAGATTTATACTGCAATTGCCAGCAAGAAGAAAATTGTTTACATTCTGCAAAATGTAGAGCAACTGCCATTCTCCTAAATACATAAATCAGTGGAGTGTACGCTGTTTTTGTTCAAAACGCTAGACGGTATTTCCGGTGTATATATTTTTTCCTCTAGAAATCAGATACCAGTTAATGTCTAATAGTGAAGAGTTTCATTACACAAGCTATACTTGCAGACGACCTGTCATCAAATTAACATAGTTTTGTTTTCAAATTTATTTTTTAGAGTGAAGACGACAATAAAAACACGTTTACTTTTCTCCTATCCACCACGTTACACAGTAGAGTGCCCAAGAGAATGTCCAAAAAGCTAACTGCAAAACTGAGCCAGGCTACCTCTCCAGAGCCATCTACTGTATTACATGTCACCACCAGCCCGATGCTTTGGGACCAGTAACGAACTGGGGGATGGCAGCATTGTAGAGACACAGCTGTGCCAGCCACATTGAAAAAGTGATTAGCATATGAAAGTCATTGCTGTACAACGCTGTCTCTCCAGCTCTCCCTCCTTCCTACATATCATCGCATTCATCACTCATTAAGGGTCTAGAACGTTCAGAGTGGTAACATGCAGCAGGGGACTGCGGCCCAACCCCTCAATTAGCATCTGTATCATAGTATACACAAGCTAAGATAAATACACAAGAATTACATTTTTTAACTAGCATATTTAAAATATATATATATATATAAATTGGCCTTAATACACTGTCATGTACCGTATTCACAACAGCTAGTATACTAACATTTATATTTAATGATTAACAGATATATTTGGCACACAAATGTATAAGGATAGACACACTTGCACATTGGGGGTCATTCCGACCCGATCGCACACTGCACTTTTTCGCTGCCGTGCGATCGGGTCGGAGCTGCACATGCGCTGCTACCGCAATGCGCAGGCGCGTCGTTGCCAAGCGATGGCCGTCGCTGGGCAACGACAAGAACTACGAAGAAAGACTTCGCAGTGGCGAACGCAAGAAGATTGACAGGCAGAAGGCGGATCCGGGCTTCAACTGACCGTTTTCGGGGAGAGGTGAGTCCAACGCAGGCGTGTCGAGGTGTTTGGAGTGCGGATGTCTGACATAAATTCCGGGATCTGACAGGCTGAAGTGATCGTAGTGGATAAGTCCAGACCTTCTCCTAAACTGCACAAAATGTTTTTGCATAGCTCGGCTGGACAAGCGAACGCAGACTTGCTATGCAAAAATACACTCCTCCATAGGCGGCAACTATCTGATCGCACGGCAGCTAAAAACAGCTAACGTGCGATCAACTCGAAATGAGGGCCTTAGTCTCACACACAGTTACCCTATCCCTATGCCAATACTTCACAGATATTTTTCACACAAACACACAGAGCATAAATCAGTCCTTTATGTACTTACACTTTATTGGATATGACAGTCAGATTCGCACATATAGAAAAATGCATCTCCTGGTAAAGAGCTTACAGAACCCTTGAAGAGCCCTATTATTAAAAGGTGATAATAATATAATTAGCGACGGGTCATCAGACTACAGACACCAGAAGCTCTGAAACATGTCAGACCCCTTTTCTGGGACAGGTTTACTGCACACATTGCTATGTCCAGTTATACAGTACTCTGCCAATATATTCCTGGCAGTAACCTCTTGAACCAGGTCTTCATTCTTCCCAATAATTAAACCGGCCATCTCAAAATAAAATAAGCCTTGACCTCAATCCTCCAGAAAACGACCACTTTTGGACAAAGCTCCATCCATTCGTGTCAGCTTCGCCCTTCCGAGGCCTACGATTTGTGACAATCTCATCAAAATTGAGACAGTTGGGAGGAATGAAATTCTATTAAATATATGTAGTAAGTTGGACAAAAATGTTGACGTCATAAGGCAAAATATATATATATATAAAACATTGTAACATGATACTATTGCCGTCAACTAACTGCGGTCCCTTCTGAATTGAAGTGGTGTACTCGAGAACTACTGTTCTGATTTTGATGGGGTTTTTACAGAAATATTCCTTGAGATCCTCTGAGTAACATAGTGTATGAATCATCTAGCTTTCGTGTTAATTGGCTAATTAGTAAACAAAATAAAAAAAGGAAATGGTGGCCTAAGTAAATTGTGGCCAAAAAGTAGAATGCTGTCAGGCTACAAATTAGAGACTGAGCAGTTACGGAGTAACATAGGCTATGACTCATCTTGCTATCATGTTAACTGCTACACACACAACCACCACACATATACACACGATACATATACACACTTCACACATATACATACACCGCACACATACCAGGGTTGCCGGCATTCAACAGCTCGGCACTGCAGGTGGGTGTGATGCAGCATGGGGGTGTGACACAGTGATAGACAAGGAGTGCGGCATTTACGGTTGCGTCATCGTGGCCACGCCCCTGCTATACAATACCACGCTATACAATACACACACATTACATCGTCCTATACATACATCACACACATATACACCACACACACATATATCTATTATATATATATATATATATATATAGTCATTAATTTGTATGTGATACACTTCATTTTAGCCTTGCCCTCTCGATTCAGAATCGCAATTCCTGGTATTATCTCCCCATCCTGCTCACTTCACTAGGAAGTGGACGGGATGCGTGAGAAGTGAGCCACCACTCTTCCGGGACAGTAGGTAAGTATGGTTAAGAGAGGCCCACACCGCCCACCGCAAGTTCTAATTACCCGGACCTGAAATTGTAGCAATTTCCCAGAAATATGACTCTGGCACCGTATTTTCAAAGAAGTTGGCAGAAATATGGTGCATGCGCAAATTATAACTAAGGCTGGTATACAGGCAGAGTTTTTGACATCTTTTTTTTGCAACTGCCTGAGAGAGTGGAAATGAAAAAAAACCTCCACACGGGACCACTCATTCCTTATAACGCCCTTGCTCCAGACCACCATTAAATTTTTATAACACTCGCTGCATGTTATTTCCTCTGAATTGTCTAGATCTCAGAACAATGCCTCATAGCTAATTCACTTTATTCTTATAAGCGTATACATACACATACAGGCAGCTGTTTATAATTCCCAGCATTACTAGCCCTTTGTTAAACATATAGTAAATACAGTATATTACACAGCAATTACCAGCAGTAAAAGAGTTAAACAGAGAAAGTGTATATGCTAGCTGCTCACATTCAGAAGCTAAAACAAACATGTTTTTAAATGTCAAAGAGGGGAATGCGTTCCACCTGAAGAATTATTCCTTCAGTTAATGTTCACTGGGTTGGAATGTGAATCTCTCATGTCTGACAGTAAACCCTATTGACACACTGTATTATGGCATCTATACTAGTGTACTTGTGTTAGCGAGGCAATTGCCATGTGGTATTAAATTAATACAACTATATAACATAATAAAAAATAAATACTCATTACTGGAGAAATGCTCCTTACAGAGCTCTATTCTTGGAACTACTTATATTTTTGGAACTGGAATTCTAGGAAATGTCATTTATAAGGCAGCCATTTCATGAAATAGATATTCTGTACATAACACAGACCGGTAATGGGACAAAATCCCACCTACAAATAGACTGTTTGTTTAGTAACCCTTTGGTTTGGTGCATATTCACTTAGCTGCGGGATTTACCGCGGACTTGTAGCTCCCAGGTTAAGTGCCTGGGGCTATTCAATTACAGCCCACAGGCTCTACCTAAAGCAGATTTCTGTTCGCACTTTGCAGAGATGCGAACAGAAATCTGCATTATGTAGGGCTTTTGGAGTTTACCGCTGCATGGCTGCCCATGAGCAGTTAATCCTTAAATCTAGGCACTAAGGGGTCTATTCATGAAGCAGTGAAAAGAATAGAGAAGTGAGCCTGTGGAGAAGTTGCCCATGGCAACCAATCAGCTGCTCCGTACAATTTGTACAGTATACAAATTATAAATGTTATTTCAATGCTGATTGGTTGTCATAGGCAACTTCTCTATTGGCAAACTCCTCCACACTTTTTTTCACTGCTTTCACTGCATGAATAGACCCCTTAACTGGAATCTATGAGTTACTGATATTAACCGAGATAAAACAGGCTGCTATTTATATAGCGCTGGGCATTAAACCCGGGAATTGCAGCTGCATTGTAAGTCCCGTGGATAATTGAATATGCCTCTTTTAGTTAATGCTTTACCCTCTGGGCATGTGTCTAATACTATATAGAAATGTTCCAAAGCTTTATACATATTTTTTTGTAAACTGTGCTTAGTATGTTCGTTGTATTGTAAGTATGCTTGTTCACCTTGCTTTGTATTTTTCCATCCGTGTGGAGTTTGTATGTACTCCATGTGCTTGTTTATATCTCCTATGGGTATTCTGGTTTTCTCCCACACTTACAGGGAAACTCAGTTACCAGCAGGAAATTCAACCGACCCACAGCTGCAGGGTTTTGCTATTCAATTAGATGACAGAAAATGGGACGTGGTGATTTCTATAGAAATTACTGCCACTTTTTTTCACACACCTTCAGGGCAAGTCTAAGTTTTCCTAAAATCGTTAATTTTAGGAAAAATCAGCGAGACTTGCTATGGGACCCTGGCAACACTTCCCCCCATCCCAGGACTAATTAAGCACTTGGAAGTTTCAAATTAGCTTAATAAGTCTCTAATAATTACCCACCTTCCCAAAGTGGGGGGGGGGGGGATGTGTGTGTGTGTGTGTGTGTGTAGAACTACATCTCCCAGCAGCCCATGTGCCTCCCAGCAACCCTTGCTCCTCTCAGCAGCCTCCTGGACTCCCAGTAGCCCCTTCCCCAGTGTAAAGATGGAGGGGAGACCACCAGAGACCACAGGACAGATATCTTTTTTTTTTCTTACTCGCGCTGCAGGGTTTTTAGTGCTGAAAACTAGAGATGAGCGGGTTCGGTTTCTCTGAATCCGAACCCGCACGAACTTCATGTTTTTTTTCACGGGTCCGAGCGACTCGGATCTTCCCGCCTTGCTCGGTTAACCCGAGCGCGCCCGAACGTCATCATGACGCTGTCGGATTCTCGCGAGACTCGGATTCTATATAAGGAGCCGCGCGTCGCCGCCATTTTCACACGTGCATTGAGATTGATAGGGAGAGGACGTGGCTGGCGTCCTCTCCATTTAGATTAGGAGAGAGAGAGAGAGATTGACCTGAGGCTGATACTGTAGAAGAGAGTGCAGAGTTTAGTGACTGACCACAGTGACCACCAGCAGTGCAGTTGTTTTATTTAATATATCCGTTCTCTGCCTGAAAAAAACGGTACACACAGTGACTCAGTCACATACCATATCTGTGTGCACTGCTCAGCCCAGTGTGCTGCATGCCTGCATCATCTATGTATATATTATATATCTGACTGTGCTCAGCTCACACAGCTTATAATTGTGGGGGAGACTGGGGAGCACTGCAGTGCCAGTTATAGGTTATAGCAGGAGCCAGGAGTACAAGACAGTCACATACCATATCTGTGTGCACTGCTCAGCCCAGTGTGCTGCATCATCTATGTATATATTATATATCTGACTGTGCTCAGCTCACACAGCTTATAATTGTGGGGGAGACTGGGGAGCACTGCAGTGCCAGTTATAGGTTATAGCAGGAGCCAGGAGTACATATTATATTAAAATTAAACAGTGCACACTTTTGCTGCAGGAGTGCCACTGCCAGTGTGACTGACCAGTGACCTGACCACACTGACCACCAGTATAGTTAGTAGTATACTATATTGTGATTGCCTGAAAAAGTTAAACACTCGTCGTGTGACTTCACTTGTGTGGTGTTTTTTTTTTATTCTATAAAAAACTAATTCTGCTGACAGACAGTGTCCAGCAGGTCCGTCATTATATAATATATATACCTGTCCGGCTGCAGTAGTGATATATATATATTTTTTATATCATTATTTATCATCCAGTCGCAGCAGACACAGTACGGTAGTTCACGGCTGTAGCTACCTCTGTGTCGGCACTCGGCAGTCCATCCATAATTGTATACCACCTACCCGTGGTTTTTTTTCTTTCTTCTTTATACATACATACTACTACATCTCTTTATCAACCAGTCTATATTAGCAGCAGACACAGTACAGTACGGTAGTTCACGGCTGTGGCTACCTCTGTGTCGGCACTCGGCAGTCCGTCCATAATTGTATACCACCTAACCGTGGTTTTTTTTTCTTTCTTCTTTATACATACATACTACGACATCTCTTTATCAACCAGTCTATATTAGCAGCAGACACAGTACAGTACGGTAGTTCACGGCTGTGGCTACCTCTGTGTCGGCACTCGGCAGTCCGTCCATAATTGTATACCACCTAACCGTGGTTTTTTTTTTCTTTCTTCTTCATACATACATACTACGACATCTCTTTATCAACCAGTCTATATTAGCAGCAGACACAGTACAGTACGGTAGTTCACGGCTGTGGCTACCTCTGTGTCGGCACTCGGCAGTCCGTCCATAATTGTATACCACCTAACCGTGGTTTTTTTTTCTTTCTTCTTTATACATACATACTACGACATCTCTTTATCAACCAGTCTATATTAGCAGCAGACACAGTACAGTACGGTAGTTCACGGCTGTGGCTACCTCTGTGTCGGCACTCGGCAGTCCGTCCATAATTGTATACCACCTAACCGTGGTTTTTTTTTCTTTCTTCTTCATACATACATACTACGACATCTCTTTATCAACCAGTCTATATTAGCAGCAGACACAGTACAGTACGGTAGTTCACGGCTGTGGCTACCTCTGTGTCGGCACTCGGCAGTCCGTCCATAATTGTATACCACCTACCCGTGGTTTTTTTTTCTTTCTTCTTTATACATACATACTACTACATCTCTTTATCAACCAGTCTATATTAGCAGCAGACACAGTACAGTACGGTAGTTCACGGCTGTGGCTACCTCTGTGTCGGCACTCGGCAGTCCGTCCATAATTGTATACCACCTACCCGTGGTTTTTTTTTCTTTCTTCTTCATACATACATACTACGACATCTCTTTATCAACCAGTCTATATTAGCAGCAGACACAGTACAGTACGGTAGTTCACGGCTGTGGCTACCTCTGTGTCGGCACTCGGCAGTCTGTCCATAATTGTATACCACCTAACCGTGGTTTTTTTTTCTTTCTTCTTCATACATACATACTACGACATCTCTTTATCAACCAGTCTATATTAGCAGCAGACACAGTACGGTAGTTCACGGCTGTAGCTACCTCTGTGTCGGCACTCGGCAGTCCGTCCATAATTGTATACTAGTATCCATCCATCTCCATTGTTTACCTGAGGTGCCTTTTAGTTGTGCCTATTAAAATATGGAGAACAAAAATGTTGAGGTTCCAAAATTAGGGAAAGATCAAGATCCACTTCCACCTCGTGCTGAAGCTGCTGCCACTAGTCATGGCCGAGACGATGAAATGCCAGCAACGTCGTCTGCCAAGGCCGATGCCCAATGTCATAGTACAGAGCATGTCAAATCCAAAACACCAAATATCAGTAAAAAAAGGACTCCAAAACCTAAAATAAAATTGTCGGAGGAGAAGCGTAAACTTGCCAATATGCCATTTACCACACGGAGTGGCAAGGAACGGCTGAGGCCCTGGCCTATGTTCATGGCTAGTGGTTCAGCTTCACATGAGGATGGAGGCACTCAGCCTCTCGCTAGAAAAATGAAAAGACTCAAGCTGGCAAAAGCAGTAGCAGCGCAAAGAACTGTGCGTTCTTCGAAATCCCAAATCCACAAGGAGAGTCCAATTGTGTCGGTTGCGATGCCTGACCTTCCCAACACTGGACGTGAAGAGCATGCGCCTTCCACCATTTGCACGCCCCCTGCAAGTGCTGGAAGGAGCACCCGCAGTCCAGTTCCTGATAGTCAGATTGAAGATGTCAGTGTTGAAGTACACCAGGATGAGGAGGATATGGGTGTTGCTGGCGCTGGGGAGGAAATTGACCAGGAGGATTCTGATGGTGAGGTGGTTTGTTTAAGTCAGGCACCCGGGGAGACACCTGTTGTCCGTGGGAGGAATATGGCCGTTGACATGCCTGGTGAAAATACCAAAAAAATCAGCTCTTCGGTGTGGAACTATTTCAACAGAAATGCGGACAACAGGTGTCAAGCCGTGTGTTCCCTTTGTCAAGCTGTAATAAGTAGGGGTAAGGACGTTTACCACCTCGGAACATCCTCCCTTATACGTCACCTGCAGCGCATTCATAATAAGTCAGTGACAAGTTCAAAAACTTTGGGTGACAGCGGAAGCAGTCCACTGACCAGTAAATCCCTTCCTCTTGTAACCAAGCTCACGCAAACCACCCCACCAACTCCCTCAGTGTCAATTTCCTCCTTCCCCAGGAATGCCAATAGTCCTGCAGGCAATGTCACTGGCAATTCTGACGAGTCCTCTCCTGCCTGGGATTCCTCCGATGCATCCTTGCGTGTAACGCCTACTGCTGCTGGCGCTGCTGTTGTTGCTGCTGGGAGTCGATGGTCATCCCAGAGGGGAAGTCGTAAGCCCACTTGTACTACTTCCAGTAAGCAATTGACTGTTCAACAGTCCTTTGCGAGGAAGATGAAATATCACAGCAGTCATCCTGCTGCAAAGCGGATAACTGAGGCCTTGACAACTATGTTGGTGTTAGACGTGCGTCCGGTATCCGCCGTTAGTTCACAGGGAACTAGACAATTTATTGAGGCAGTGTGCCCCCGTTACCAAATACCATCTAGGTTCCACTTCTCTAGGCAGGCGATACCGAGAATGTACACGGACGTCAGAAAAAGACTCACCAGTGTCCTAAAAAATGCAGTTGTACCCAATGTCCACTTAACCACGGACATGTGGACAAGTGGAGCAGGGCAGGGTCAGGACTATATGACTGTGACAGCCCACTGGGTAGATGTATGGACTCCCGCCGCAAGAACAGCAGCGGCGGCACCAGTAGCAGCATCTCGCAAACGCCAACTCTTTCCTAGGCAGGCTACGCTTTGTATCACCGGTTTCCAGAATACGCACACAGCTGAAAACCTCTTACGGCAACTGAGGAAGATCATCGCGGAATGGCTTACCCCAATTGGACTCTCCTGTGGATTTGTGGCATCGGACAACGCCAGCAATATTGTGTGTGCATTAAATATGGGCAAATTCCAGCACGTCCCATGTTTTGCACATACCTTGAATTTGGTGGTGCAGAATTATTTAAAAAACGACAGGGGCGTGCAAGAGATGCTGTCGGTGGCCAGAAAAATTGCGGGACACTTTCGGCGTACAGGCACCACGTACAGAAGACTGGAGCACCACCAAAAACTACTGAACCTGCCCTGCCATCATCTGAAGCAAGAAGTGGTAACGAGGTGGAATTCAACCCTCTATATGCTTCAGAGGTTGGAGGAGCAGCAAAAGGCCATTCAAGCCTATACAATTGAGCACGATATAGGAGGTGGAATGCACCTGTCTCAAGCGCAGTGGAGAATGATTTCAACGTTGTGCAAGGTTCTGATGCCCTTTGAACTTGCCACACGTGAAGTCAGTTCAGACACTGCCAGCCTGAGTCAGGTCATTCCCCTCATCAGGCTTTTGCAGAAGAAGCTGGAGACATTGAAGGAGGAGCTAACACGGAGCGATTCCGCTAGGCATGTGGGACTTGTGGATGGAGCCCTTAATTCGCTTAACAAGGATTCACGGGTGGTCAATCTGTTGAAATCAGAGCACTACATTTTGGCCACCGTGCTCGATCCTAGATTTAAAGCCTACCTTGGATCTCTCTTTCCGGCAGACACAAGTCTGCTGGGGTTGAAAGACCTGCTGGTGAGAAAATTGTCAAGTCAAGCGGAACGCGACCTGTCAACATCTCCTCCTTCACATTCTCCCGCAACTGGGGGTGCGAGGAAAAGGCTCAGAATTCCGAGCCCACCCGCTGGCGGTGATGCAGGGCAGTCTGGAGCGACTGCTGATGCTGACATCTGGTCCGGACTGAAGGACCTGACAACGATTACGGACATGTCGTCTACTGTCACTGCATATGATTCTCTCACCATTGAAAGAATGGTGGAGGATTATATGAGTGACCGCATCCAAGTAGGCACGTCACACAGTCCATACTTATACTGGCAGGAAAAAGAGGCAATTTGGAGGCCATTGCACAAACTGGCTTTATTCTACCTAAGTTGCCCTCCCACAAGTGTGTACTCCGAAAGAGTGTTTAGTGCCGCCGCTCACCTTGTCAGCAATCGGCGTACGAGGTTACATCCAGAAAATGTGGAGAAGATGATGTTCATTAAAATGAATTATAATCAATTCCTCCGCGGAGACATTGACCAGCAGCAATTGCCTCCACAAAGTACACAGGGAGCTGAGATGGTGGATTCCAGTGGGGACGAATTGATAATCTGTGAGGAGGGGGATGTACACGGTGATATATCGGAGGGTGATGATGAGGTGGACATCTTGCCTCTGTAGAGCCAGTTTGTGCAAGGAGAGATTAATTGCTTCTTTTTTGGGGGGGGTCCAAACCAACCCGTCATATCAGTCACAGTCGTGTGGCAGACCCTGTCACTGAAATGATGGGTTGGTTAAAGTGTGCATGTCCTGTTTTGTTTATACAACATAAGGGTGGGTGGGAGGGCCCAAGGACAATTCCATCTTGCACCTCTTTTTTCTTTTATTTTTCTTTGCGTCATGTGCTGTTTGGGGAGGGTTTTTTGGAAGGGACATCCTGCGTGACACTGCAGTGCCACTCCTAAATGGGCCCGGTGTTTGTGTCGGCCACTAGGGTCGCTAATCTTACTCACACAGTCAGCTACCTCATTGCGCCTCTTTTTTTCTTTGCGTCATGTGCTGATTGGGGAGGGTTTTTTGGAAGGGACATCCTGCGTGACACTGCAGTGCCACTCCTAAATGGGCCCGGTGTTTGTGTCGGCCACTAGGGTCGCTAATCTTACTCACACAGTCAGCTACCTCATTGCGCCTCTTTTTTTCTTTGCGTCATGTGCTGATTGGGGAGGGTTTTTTGGAAGGGACATCCTGCGTGACACTGCAGTGCCACTCCTAAATGGGCCCGGTGTTTGTGTCGGCCACTAGGGTCGCTAATCTTACTCACACAGTCAGCTACCTCATTGCGCCTCTTTTTTTCTTTGCGTCATGTGCTGATTGGGGAGGGTTTTTTGGAAGGGACATCCTGCGTGACACTGCAGTGCCACTCCTAAATGGGCCCGGTGTTTGTGTCGGCCACTAGGGTCGCTAATCTTACTCACACAGTCAGCTACCTCATTGCGCCTCTTTTTTTCTTTGCGTCATGTGCTGATTGGGGAGGGTTTTTTGGAAGGGACATCCTGCGTGACACTGCAGTGCCACTCCTAAATGGGCCCGGTGTTTGTGTCGGCCACTAGGGTCGCTAATCTTACTCACACAGTCAGCTACCTCATTGCGCCTCTTTTTTTCTTTGCGTCATGTGCTGATTGGGGAGGGTTTTTTGGAAGGGACATCCTGCGTGACACTGCAGTGCCACTCCTAAATGGGCCCGGTGTTTGTGTCGGCCACTAGGGTCGCTAATCTTACTCACACAGTCAGCTACCTCATTGCGCCTCTTTTTTTCTTTGCGTCATGTGCTGATTGGGGAGGGTTTTTTGGAAGGGACATCCTGCGTGACACTGCAGTGCCACTCCTAAATGGGCCCGGTGTTTGTGTCGGCCACTAGGGTCGCTTATCTTACTCACACAGTCAGCTACCTCATTGCGCCTCTTTTTTTCTTTGCGTCATGTGCTGATTGGGGAGGGTTTTTTGGAAGGGACATCCTGCGTGACACTGCAGTGCCACTCCTAGATGGGCCAGGTGTTTGTGTCGGCCACTAGTGTCGCTTAGCTTAGTCATCCAGCGACCTTGGTGCAAATTTTAGGACTAAAAATAATATTGTGAGGTGTGAGGTATTTAGAATAGACTGAAAATGAGTGGAAATTATGGTTTTTGAGGTTAATAATAATATGGGATCAAAATGACCCCCAAATTCTATGATTTAAGCTGTTTTTTAGTGTTTTTTTAAAAAAACACCCGAATCCAAAACACACCCGAATCCGACAAAAAAAATTCGGTGAGGTTTTGCCAAAACGCGGTCGAACCCAAAACACGGCCGCGGAACCGAACCCAAAACCAAAACACAAAACCCGAAAAATTTCAGGCGCTCATCTCTACTGAAAACCCAGTAACCATTTTTTAAAATCGAATACCACAGGTATCAGGTGTGCGCATACCCACAAGGTTTTTTTAACCTTTCTAAACCTCGCACCTAATTGAATTCCCCCATTAGGCTTGCCATAATATCCCTTTAATTCGGGACACCTATGATTTACACATGTTCTGTGGCTGATTACAACCAGGGGAAATGCAGGCTTGAATTTAGCTAACCACAGAACCTGTGTGGCAAACCTGCCCACACTCCAAAAACATGCAGGTACAGTGGGTCAATTGGCTTCTGACAAAAAAACAACAACAACTTGGTGTGTATTTTTATCCATTTGAAGGAAATTTATAGATTGCATAAATATAGGATGATAATAATAATAATAATAATAATAATAATAATAATAATAATAATAATCTCCACTATTGCTGGGACTGATGTGAATGACAGAAATATTCTCTGTAAAGTGCTGCAGAATACGTGTGCGCCATATAAATAACTGTTCATAAACAATAAATCCCATAATCTACAGTCAACGATAGCAGTGTAGTACATTTGATTAATTTTATTTATAGTATAATAAGATATATGAATTTTATTTGTAAAATATGTGACTTAAAATTGTAAATAGCAGAAATGTCCTTAAAATAAGTTTATTATTAATTTTGAAAGTACTGCGCAATAGCTGACAAAGCTGTTTCAAAGATATCATTTGGGTTGTGGTTAACAACATTATAATAACATGGTTGGTATTACTACTGTATGTACTACCTAGGTATTACCATATTTTGGGCTGTTTACTTTAGTAGATACAGTGGGGTAAATTTACTAAGGTGGCAGTTTTTTTTTTTTTTAACTGGTGATGTTGCCCATGGCAACCAAATTATTTCTATTATCTTCTAGAAGCAGTTAGATAGGTGTTAAGTAAAATCTGATTGGTTGCTATAAGCAACATCACCAGTTCTAAAAAAAGTCCCACCTTTACCCCAGTGTGTTTTGTATGCAGCAGCTTAAGAGTTAATATTGAAATCATTTATTGCAAGTTAAAAAAAATAAAAATCTATTTAGTTTTTTAAGCCCATTACTGACAGACGAGGAGATTTCTCCCGAAGATGTGTGCTGAGCGATGTCAGTGACCGCTCAGCACACAGTGCGATGTCTATGCATGGGACCACGCATAGCTATCGCTGGGGGTCATACAGTGCGATAGCTATGCATGGGACCACGCATAGCTATCGCTGGGGGTCATACACACGGAGAGATCCGTGCTTCAAATCTAAGCAATCTAGACAATCTTAGATTTTAAGAACGGATCTCTCCTTGTGTACCCCCCTTTACAGTGTGTTTATCCCAGGGTTGGCGTTAATTAGTCTTAAGTGTTTATATAACAGTGTTTCTGCCACTGCTAATGCAGCGTAATTCTGCCTAAGGATTTACATAATTTGCAGATTACAGATTACAGAGAAAGTGCTGCAATTCCTTTGCTGAAATCAGACAGTGTTGTATATTATTTGGGTGTGTGTACTGAGGAATCTTGGCATTATATATATATTTTGCACTTCCGATGAAGTGTGGAGTTTCTGATAATGTTACAACTGCAGTACTATGTAGAATTATGCAGCACACCCTAGTGGTCAAAAGCAGGAAATAAAAAAAGTAGTAACTGCAAAATATTTACGGAAAGTTTGAGAAAGTAGAAAACAGCTGGAGAAGTCTGTATTTGACCAACCAGCTGAAGCAATTGTGTGGCCCTTTTCTTGAGATGGGCACTGGCAGAAAGCAGAATGGTTACCCGATGCCATGTTGGAATGTCTAAAAATATAAATGTTATTTCAAACATCTGTAGTAAGCTGATTTCACAATTCTAATCAACTGTTATTTTTCCATTTTGTAACTGAAACTATCACACTGGTCTATTTTCTTTAATTTCTTTCTTACGTTTAGAAAATATAACTCCAGGAATCATATAGTTTTGAGAATATATACAGTAGAATGGCGCTGGGGGAGTGGGTACTAATTACACGGGACAGAGATGTAGGGGTGCTGGCCCAGCACCGCTGGGCTGCGATGGATGCAAGCAGCATCAGTCTGCTCTGGCTGTGGAGCTGCATGTGTCTGCTGATAATCATGTGGCCGCTTCTCTCCAATTGTGTATTTGGCGGTAACTGGGTGGTTACTTTGCGAATCCACAGAACAGGTCTTGCGGCCTTTAACCCAACTTCTGTGCCTGTTTGAGGTGTGTGGGCAGAGAGATGGATCTGGTGGCATGTTCAGAGGGCATACATTTGTACAGGTAAACAGGGGGGAGGCAAATGGAATAAGGCAGCAAAGAATGGAGTACACACACTGGTGTGCCAAGTTTTGTATAGCATGGGAAAACATCAGAATTACCTGTGTAGTGCAAGTTTGTTAAAACAAGGTAAAGGAGTAGAGGGGTGTTGTTAGCAGTGGTACAAGCAAGGGCGTAGCTACTATAGGTGCAGGCAGTGCAGCTGCTATGGGGCCCAGAGCTCAGAGGGGCCCACCTTCCGTGTCAAAGTTACATGTGTTTTATACATTTTTGACCATTGTGATACGCAGGGGTCCTTTCAAACTTTTTCCTTGGGGCCTGCAATATATCTAGGTATGCCCCTGGACCTGCTCATTGTAGTGTGGTATAAAATAAACTGGAGGGCATTTTAATGTTATATAATATGAACCGGGGCGCTGTAATGAGGCACAATATGAACGGGGAGCACTGTATATCATAATGTGAATTGGGGGTACTGTGCGGCATAATGTGTACTGGCAGCTCTGAAATGTGACATAGGGTAACCTTAAGCACTATTGCGATTCATAGAATAAACTAGGGCACTACTATGGGGCATAACCTTAAATAAGGCTCTACTATGGTTCAGAAAATTAACTAGGGCACTATTATAGGGCATAAAATTAACAACTGCTGCAGAGAAGTTTCTCTCTAGAAGCATTGGGACGGGGGTCCCTTCAAAATGATGCTATTGGCCAAAAAACTTCTGGCTACGCCCCTGGGTGCAAGTAGAAAAAAATTCTCTGTACTGTGAGCGCCCAATTTCATCGCGCCCCCCCCCCAAAAATGGGTGTGGCCACATGCCACATGGGGTGTGGCTAATGAAACTAGGGGCAATATACACTTATAGGGGTCCAGATACACATATGACCCCAATAGCGTAGTGGCAGATACACATATGTTCCCAATAGTGCCAGATACACATATGTGCCCAATAGTGGAGTGCCAGATACACATATGCTCCCAGTAGTGCAGCGCCAAATACACATATGACCCCAATATTGCCAGATACACATATGCCCCCAATAGTGCCAGATACACATATGCCTCCATATGCGCAGCGTGCCTCTCCTGTGTCTCTCAGTGCTCAACCGGCGGTGGTGTGTCTCTCAAATGAGGCGCTTGTTCGTGAGCCAATCAGAGCTCGTGGACCGACAGTCAATCAGGAGCTGCAGCTGCCGGCCCGCGAGCTCTGATTGGCTCATGAATCGGCACCTCGTTTGAGAGACACGCCGCTGGTGGAGACCGGATGAGCACTAAGGTACACAGGAGAGGCGTGCTGTGCTCTCCTTCCGGCCTCACACACAGCACAGCAGCGGCTGCAAGCATGGTGGTCGGGCCGGCGGTACTGTGTACAGGCTGGCAATTTCTGCCATACTTACAGCACTGGTTGTTAGTAACAATCCTGTTGTGCAGAGGGAAACATGGGTCTTAATTTTTGCACTTCACTAGGTTTTCACACCACTTCTAGGTTCAGATTCATGTAAATAGACACCTCCTGCATCATCTGCTGCATCCGAGAGAGCAGCATCGATCACTTGCGACATCATCGGCCGGCTGAGTAACCCATGAGGTTACGCAGACAAGCTGCCATGGCTGAGGCTCGTAAATCTCCTTCGGAAGACGGAGACCCTGTTCTCGGTACTCCCACAAAACAGAGGCGATATACCTTAAATATCGGAAATGGAGACCATTGCCGCCCCCTCCATGTCCCTAAACGGTTTCAGACTGTCAAGTAACTGAAGTCTGTAGCCTTACTCTGTCCAAAGAGCAGGACCCCTACTGATTATTGATAGATATGCCATTGAGGGGTTTATTTACGAACCGTTGGGATGTAAAACCCATAGCTTCTGAGCAGTGTCTTGCTAGTAACAGCATTGCCCTTTTAAATATTGGGCATAAACACAATCAGAAGCGCAGGGTTTTACAACCCAACAGTTCATAAATAAATCTCTTGAGGGGCCCATTTATCAACGAGTGATAAAACTTGCAAACAATGGATAAAAGTCTGTGTGTCACAAGGGTGCTGCAATATTCTGGACACTCACCAAAAAATGCCAAACATAAAAGCTATATACAGATTAAAAAGAATATGCGCCCCCTATTGGGATGGGGAATTTTTTCTAAGTGTGAAAATGTTTGTCCTTCACGTAGTCCCACCACTATTATAAATTTCCACTTTTCCAAAAGCAGCATGTTTTTACGCTATGTGGAGCTTTTTTATATTTCTTTGAGGTGATTATTAAGAAGGAGAAGTTTTCTAGACGACTGCCATTGTATACGTGCAATGCCTGGCCTATTGAAGGCCTAGAAAGGTGTTTCTGTCTTGTTTTCTCTTTGAGGCTAATCAACGGATACAATAGAGACCTACTTTTGGAAAAGTGGAAATTTATAATAGTGGTCGGACTACGTGAAGGACATACATTTTCACACTCAGAAAAAAATCCCCATCCCAATAGAGGGCGCATATTCTATTTGATCTGAATAATAAAACTTGTTGTGAATGATAAAACTTGTTGCATATGATAAATTGAGCTCCAGCCAATCAGCTCCCAGATTTCATGTGTTCAGCTCCTGTTATGTATTTGAAAAATTACAATTGGAAGCAGATTGGCTGGAGTGCTATTTATCATATGCAATGAGTTTTATCATTCACAAATAATTTTATCACTCATTGATGAATGGGCCCCTTAGTCTCTTGACACAGTGGAAACTCTACATAATTATAACTATTAATAGTAGTGTTTAGAAACAAATAAGAGAAAATTGTATATTCTGATAGTCTGCCAAAGTGATTTAGGTTTAATTCTACTTAGAGGAGAAACATGGAAAGAGAGAGCTTGATTACAAGTAGGAACCACTTGGCCCATCTAGTCTGCCTCTTTTTTATCCTTATTGCTATCTCAAACCCTATTACATTTTTAGTTCCTTGTAAGGATAACCTTATGTCTATCCCAAGCATGTTTAAATTGCTCTACTGTATTAGTGGTCTCTACCACCTCTGACGGGAGGCTATTCCATTTATCCACTACCCTTTCTGTGAAGTAAATTTTCCTGAAATTTCCCCTGAACTGACCTCCCTCCAGTGTATGTCCTCATGTTCCTTTGAAGAATGTTTCCATCCTGGACCTTGTTAAAACTCTTGATAAATTTGAAAGTTTCTATCATGTCCTCCTTTCCGTTCTCTTTTCCTCAAACTGTACATGTGGAAAATTTTGTGATGTAGGCCATGCACCATTTTAGTTGACAATCTTTGTACAGTCTCTAATGTATTTATATCCTTCTGGAGATATGACCTCCAGAACTGCATGCACACAGTATTGTAGATGAGGCCATACCAATGATTTATACAGTGGCATTATTACTTCTTTCTTACTGCTACTGATTCCTCTCCCTATGCAACCAAGCATCTGACTAGCCTTCCTCATTGCTTTGATACATTGTTTAAGTCACCTGAAATAGTGACACCTAGATGCCTTTCCACCTCAGTAGTTTCCATTGTAGTGCATACCTACCTACTTTGCGGCCCCCTCCTCTGGGAGAGGGCAGCGTGGTAGGTGAATAGGGGGCGTGACCGATTGGAAGGTGAGCTGTCTGGGAGTGTGGCATCACAATAATGTCATTGTGGCTCTGCCCCCGCTATACAGTGCCGAGAACGCGCAAATTGCGTCATCAGGTTCCCCACTTGTGCTTTGATGTGAGGAGGGTGTGTGTGTGTGTGTGTGTGTGTGGGGGGGGGGGGGGGGGCTGGCAGGGAGACTTGGCCACCTTTCCGGTGGTCCGGGAGTGCAACCCAATTTTCGGGAGCCTCCCGGCCGTTCGAGTATGGCAAGTATGTTATAGTGCCATAATATATTTAGCCTTTGTATTTTTGAGACCCAGTGCATGATTTTGCATTATTTGCCATTAAACTGTAGTTGCCACGCCCTCGACCATTCCTCTAGTCTATTCAGATCATTGATCATTTGTTTCACCCCTCCTGGTGGGTCTACCCTGTTGCATATCTTTGTGTCATCTGCAAATAGGCACATTTTCCCTTCAATACCCTGGGCAATAGAGAGCCTTGCTGGGCCCAGGTACTTTTAAGGGGGCGTGGTTTAATCACAGGAGGTGTGGCCATGCATCCTTATAGAAAAATACAGATTTTTTTTGCTGGGCTGAGAAGAAAAGCTGCGGCTGCCAAGTAAGGGAAGGGTGGACCCGGGCCTGGGTAATTAGTCCCCCCCCCCACTCCCTCCTCCCCTCTCGGTGCCCCGGTCAAGACCATTTGCAATGTCACCAATAAAGATATTAAAAAGCACTGGTCCAAGTACAGATTCCTGGAGAGTAAATGTTCTACAGAATGATTCATAATATTGTATTATGGCCCTCATTCCGAGTCGTTCGCTCGGTAATTTTCATCGCATCGCAGTGAAATTCCGCTTAGTACGCATGCGCAATATTCGCACTGCGACTGCGCCAAGTAATTTTACAATGAAGATAGTATTTTTACTCACGGCTTTTTCTTCGCTCCGGCGATCGTAGTGTGATTGACAGGAAATGGGTGTTACTGGGCGGAAACACGGCGTTTTAGGGGCGTGTGGATAAAAACGCTACCGTTTCCGGAAAAAACGCAGGAGTGGCCGGAGAAACGGGGGAGTGTCTGGGCGAACGCTGGGTGTGTTTATGACGTCAAACCAGGAACGACAAGCACTGAACTGATCGCAGATGCCGAGTAAGTCTGAAGCTACTCTGAAACTGCTAAGTAGTTTGTAATCGCAATATTGCGAATACATCGGTCGCAATTTTAAGAAGCTAAGATACACTCCCAGTAGGCGTAGGCTTAGCGTGAGCAACTCTGCTAAATTCGCCTTGCGAGCGATCAACTCGGAATGAGGGCCAATATACGCTCTATAATTGTATAATTGATTAATTAAACTTTTATTATTGGTACGTTAGAACAAAATGGACCTTAAGCAATATGTTAAGCATACAGAACATGTGAGATCAGTGCTGTGGAGGGGGCAAATTGCAGTGCCGTTGCTGGCGTTTACCCACTCCTGTAACTGCAGGATTGAACCCTGTATGTTGATTTTACAGTTACTGTTTTTGAGGGTTTTTTTACATTTTAAAAAGACAATTTTGTTTAGAAATGTAGATATTTATGTTATGAACATACCTAAAGATTTTCTTCTATAAATCATGACATAAAAAAACAAAACAGAAAACAGTTGGTTCCTCCATTTCAAACTTACGCTCTAATCCGTCAGTGCTGCCCTTTCTCTCGCTAAACAGTCATACTTGAAGATCCTCATCTCCTCCCAGTCTTCCAACCCCCATCGCCTCTTTGCCACTCTCAACTCAGTCCTCTGCCCACCTCCACGTCATCACCCTTCCTCACTCTCTGCTCTTGACTTTGCCACTATCTTCATATCCAAAATTGACTCCATACATCAGGACATCACATCACACCAGACCATCAGCAACCAGCCTCCTCCCATCCCTTACCACCCGTCCCCATCCCTCTCATCAACTCTGACATCTTTCTCCCATGCATCTGGTGAGGAAGTCATGGCCCTCATTCGTTGCTGTTACCTCACCACCTCTCCACTTGATCCTATCCCCTCCCGCCTCCTCCGCTACCTCTCTCCTTCTGCCTGTTCTCATCTTTCCCACCTTCTCAATCTCTCCCTCTCATCAGGCACTGTCCCCTCTGCCTTCAAGCATGCACTCATCTCTCATATTCTTAAAAAAAACTACCCTTGATCCAAACACTCTCTCCAACTACCGACCCATCTCTCGCCTCCCTTTTGCCTCCAAACTCCTTGAGCGTATTGTCTACAACTGCCTTACTTCCTTTCTTTCCTCACACTCACTGCTTGACCCATTCCAGTCTGGCTTCCATCCTCTCCTCTCCACTCCACTCCGCTCCACTCCACTGAAACTGTCCTTACAAAAGTATGCAATGACCTCCATGCTGCTAAATCTAAGGGACACTACTCTCTACTTATTCTTCTCGATCTCTCTACTGCTTTTGACACTGTGGACCACCCTCTCCTACTGCAAATCCTTCACTCCATTGGTCTATGTGATACTGCCCTCTCTTGGCTGTCTTTCTACCTCTCTGACCGTTCATTCTCTGTCTCCTCTCATGACTCCACCTCCCCCTCACTTCTACTAACTGTAGGTGTACCCCAAGGTTCTGTCCTTGGTCCTTTTCTTTCCGCTCTCTATACGTCCTCACTAGGTAAGCTCATTAGTTCTTTTGGTTTCCAATATCATCTCTATGCTGATGACACTGAAATCTATCTTTCTTTCTTCTCCAGATCTCTCCCCTGCTGTCCTCACTCGTATCTCCAATTGTCTCTCTGCTATCTCTGTTTGGATGTCCCAGCACTTTCTTAAACTTAACATGTCTAAGATCGAGCTGATTATCTTCCCATCGTCCTGCATAACCTCACCTCCTACAATCTCATTATCTATTGATGGCACTACTATCTCCTCTAGCCCCCAAGTGCGCTGTCTTGGAGTAATCCTTGACTCCTCCCTCTCCTTCAAACCACACATTCAGCACTTCTCGCAAACCTGCCGTTTTCATCTAAAAAATATTTCCAGACCCTTTCTGACCCAGGATACTACTAAGACTGGACTACTGTAATCTCCTCTTGACTGGTATTCCTGACAAATACCCCTCTCCACTCTAATCTATCCTCAGTGCTGCCGCCGGCTCATTTTCCTCACCATACGCACTACGTCCACCTCTCCTCTCTTACAAGACCTTCACTGGCTCCCCTTCCCTTTCAGAATCCATTTCAAGCTTCTCACACTCACTTACAAAGCCTCACCCACTCCTCTCCCATCTACATCTCTGACCTTATCTCCCTTTACACTCCCACCCGTCCTCTTCGCTCCTCCAGTGCACAACGACTCTCCTGCCTACTGATTACTTCCACCCACTCCTACCTCCAAGATTTTTCACGTACTGCTCCATTTCTCTGGATTTCCCTACCTCTCCCCCTCAGATTCTCCACCTCTCTACAAAACTTCAAACGGGCTCTCAAGACCCACTTCTTCACCAAACCCAGCCAAATCTCATCCTAAACCTCTGTTCTACGCTCTCTATGTACCCCATCTGTGTCACCCCTGTCTGTCTACCCCTCCCCTTTAGAATGTAAGCTCTCACGAGTAGGGTCCTCTTCCCTCATGTGCTTATCCTTTTTCTTACTTTAATAATCTTTTACTGTAACGAATCCAGCAGTCTTCTGCCACCTGATACTTATTCCAGTGTCATCTGCTGATGTAGCTATGTTTATTTACCCTGTACTTGTCCTATATTGTCGTCAACTGTGAGTTGCTGTTTTCCTGTTTTGATGATTTGTTTATGTACTCTGTAATTGAGCGCTGCGGAACCCTTGTGGCACCATATAAATAAAGGATAATAAATAAATAATTTCAAGGATAGTTATCCCGAATGATGTCTCAAATTCTCTCAAATCGGAAAATCAATCAGCAAACCAGCTACATGTACGGCACCCCTGGTTGATACTAAGCTAACATATACTGTAAATGCATGTATACAGTAGTTTGGGATGTAGCTGTATTGTTTATTTCACCCATCAGAGGCGGATTTAGGCCTCATGAGACACTGATTTGGGGCCCCCCTTCCTCAAACAATCCTCAGTATGCCTCCCCCCACCAATTGTAGCAGACAGGTCCCCCCGCTCATTATGCCACCCCCAAATCAGTGTATGCTCCCCAATCTGCCCCCCGCTGATTATAGCAGGTGGATGGTAGTTGTACGTGTGTATTTATTATTATTATTACCAGTTATTTATATAGCGCACACATATTCCGCAGCGCTTTACAGAGAACATTCACATCAGTCCCTTCCCCAGTGGAGCTTACAATCTATATTCCCTACCACATGTACACACATTAACGCTAGGGTTAATTTTGTTTGGAGCCAATTAAACTATCAGTATATTTTTAGATTATGGGAGGAAACCGGAG
This sequence comes from Pseudophryne corroboree, assembly GCF_028390025.1. NCBI lineage: Eukaryota > Metazoa > Chordata > Amphibia > Anura > Myobatrachidae > Pseudophryne > Pseudophryne corroboree. Next base: position 152,790,515 of record NC_086448.1, on the reverse strand, counting down.
TACCTGGAGGAAACCCATGCAAGTATGGGGAGACTATGCAAACTCCACACAGTTATGTCATGGTGGGAATTGAACCAATGACCTGAGTGCTGTGAGGCAGTAATGCTAACCAATACACTGCCTGTGCTATCCTTAATATAATATCATACTATAGGCACTGTGCACAGGCAGGTGCAGGCAACTGGCACCTGGCAGCCATCTAGGTACTGACAGCCTTCCAGGAGTATTCAGCCACCCAGCACTCTGACATTTTCAGCAGAAATCAGAAATGTCCTCCTGATCTGTCAGTGAGCACCCTGGGACCTGCTGGGCCTTTACGGTTGCTTTGGTTGCCTAGCGGTAAATCTGCTACTGCATGGTGGCGAGTTCGGTAACTTAATTGTCAGACTTCTCGGCCTTTTGGCTAAGATCAAGTGAAGTACCTGCTCAAGGGAAACACTTGGTGGAGTACCTGTTCTTACACTAGGAGCGTGAGAGGTTCCTAGATGTGGAATGGAGAAACACCTTGTGGAGTACCATGCCGGGGTGTGGCAAGGCCTCTGGTCGAGAGTGGAGAAAAACCGGGCTTAATATTTGTTGCCTTCTTGGGGGTTGAAATAGGACCCCCTACGTGGAGCGGGAACGGCTTGGTCTAGTATCCACTGTTGTACTGGGGGTTGACCCTGGCACAGAGTGGGTATGAAGCTTGGTCTGGCTGAGAGGTCGGGAGCAACTAGAAGCTCAAGGTGATATATGCCCCTGGTGCTGGAAGAGCCAGGGGTGCCCGAACCTGCACTGGTGTTGGTTGCCCACCTTTGCACAAGTAAGGCACTTTGCACGATTCACTTCCCCTACTTCTGTTGCACCTTAGTCCTTTGCCCTGGCCTTTTGGCTAGGGCAAGGATAATTTTTTATACCCCCCCCCCCCCCCCCCGGCCTTCTGGCTGGGGCTTATTTATTTATGCACGTGTTTTGCACCTGTGTAATACACTAGCACTTATTTTTGTATAGTTTTGTCATGTATCGGTTTTTTGTTTGGGGTTTAGGTGAGACCCTTATGGGCCACCCTCTCCCCTAGTTGCCGATGCTCTCTCCTTTTGGGGAGGGCCAAAGGCTGTTTTCGATCCCCAGGGGGAAGCTTCGGCCAACCTTGGGGATACACGAGGGTCCCTCTGCGCTTCGGCAAGGAGGGACCCACAGTCCCTTTTTCCCCTCAGTAGGCCTTTTGGCTCTGAGGGGTAGGGGAGTAACTGGGCCCTTCTCCTTTCGGAGAGGGTCCAAGAACCTATGCCCCCAGCACGTTTGATCACAGACACTGGGTGAAGAAGCACCGTACCTCGGGCTTCAAGTAGAAAAAAAAAAAAAAACTTAATTGTCAGACTTCGTATAATGGAGTCACACTAAAAGCACTGATATATAGTCAATATAGTTCAGTCAATACACCGACTGCAGGGTGCAATAACTGATATTATAAGGGTTGGGGGATCTGCTAATAGGGGATGGGGGACGTGCTACAATCAGTGCACACATACCTCATAATACTTATTATATTACACCCAATTACGTTAGTGCTGACTGCATTATATATGAGTGCCTCTTCCCCCTTACTGATTGTCATAGGCATGCGCAGCACATTTTATTAGGGTGTGCACCTCCCGAGGGGCGTATCTATCACCGCCCATTGGGTGTGTCTAGCACCGCCTATCTGGTGTGGCTGTCACTACTGTACGTTATTGAACGTCATCTTGAGATTAACCGTGTTATGCCTATGGTGTCATTCTCACAGATGAGAGATTTTACGATCCCTCTCCCACAACCTCTGACTGGCTTTGAGAATATTTCACTGTGTGTACTCGCAGTGTCAGAGACTTAGGTGGAGGACTCCTCTGATGTAGCTGTCCTTCCTCAGCCCTCATCACCATCCTCAGCCCCTCAGCACCATCTACAGCCTGCATCACCTTCTTTAGCCATTCAGCACCTTCCTCAGCCTCTCATAAGCATCCTCAGCATCTTCCTCAGCCCTCATCACCTTCCTCAGCCCCTGCCTCAGCTGCTCATCAGCATCCTCAGCACCTTCTTCAGCCCTCATCACCTTCCTCAGCCCTCATAAGCATCCTTAGCACCATCCTCAGCCCTCATCACCTTCCACAGCACCTTCTTCAGCCCTCATTACCTTTCTCAGCTCCTCATAAGCATCCTCAGCACCATCCACAGCCTTCATCACCGTCCTCAGCCCCTCATCACCTTCCTCAGCCTCTCACCACCTTCCTGAGCCCCTCAAATGCATCCACAGCACCATCCTCAGCCTTTATCACTTTCCTCAGCCCCATATTACCTTCCTCAGCACCTCACTACCTTTCTCAGCTGCTCATCAGTGTCCTCAGCACCTTCTTCAGCCCTCGGAACATCTTCAGTGTCCACATCCCCTCATCAGCATCCTCAGTGGGTGTACTCATGGTGAAATCGCCATCCTCTCCTGGCTCATCTCAGAGAGTAGTGCTGCCCCTCTCTTATCTCCTGGCCCAAAGTAACATTGTAGCTCATACTGTACTTCCCGTCGAGCAGGTCCACCTCCCGGCACTAGTCAATGAACAGCTGGACAACTGCCTGAGGGTGGGGGTGGCCACATGTCACATCTTTTACTGCCCGCTGACCAGAGCCCAAGGCTAGATATAGTTTCAGGGTCCCTCCACCTTTGATCCACTCCATCAAAAAACGTAAATAAACTGAAGCTGAAAGCAAAGCTTAAAAAGCACCTCCTCCGCTACAAATGGAAAACAAACATATGCACATCTGGCAGACTCAAACCTCTGAGTTCAGGCGCACTTGGCTTTACACCATTTTTTGTTTTAAAAAAAAATATTATTTATATATATATATATATATATATATATATACACAGGTTGAGTATCCCATATCCAAATATTCCGAAATACGGACTTTTTTGAGTGAGAGTGAGACAGTGAAACCTTAGTTTTTTGATGGCTCAATGTACACAAACTTTGTTTAATACACAAAGTTATTAAAAATATTGTATTAAATGACCTTCAGGCTGTGTGTATAAGGTGTATATGAAACATAAATGAATTGTGTGAATGTAGACACACTTTGTTTAATGCACAAAGTTATAAAAAATATTGGCTAAAATTACCTTCAGGCTGTGTGTATAAGGTGTATATGTAACATAAATGCATTCTGTGCTTAGATTTAGGTCCCATCACCATGGTATGCAATTATTCCAAAATACGGAAAAATCCCATATCCAAAATGCCTCTGGTCCCAAGCATTTTGGATAAGGGAGACTCAACCTGTATATATATATATATATATATATATATATATATGTATGTATGTATGTATGTATGTATGTATGTATGTGAAGTGAACATTCTACGAATTTGAAGACATTTATTGTACCACCTAATCCAACCAGTTACACATTTCCTTCAATATGTGCCTCCTCTGCCTTTCTGTGTCTCATAGTGCCTCTATCTGTGCCTTTCACTTTCCCCTTCTTCTGCCTGCCTGTCTGTGCCTTTATCTGTGACCTTTACTCTCTCTGCCTCCTCTCCCTTACTGTGCCTCTGTCTGTGCACTGTTTGCCTCTCTGATCCTCTGCCTGTACCCGTTCAGCCAGTTTGTGCTACTATATATACCCCTTTGACAGTTTTCCTTTCCATATACTCTCCCTCTGTTTTCTCTTGTCTCTTGCACTCCCTCTGCGGTTTCTCCCAGCCACCGTGCCCCCCTCCCTGGCCCCCATCTCCTGCTACTTGCCTGTTTCAGTCGCGTCCGCGCCTGATCCATTTTTTGGTCTGTGGTGCTTTAGTAAGCACATACCGATCTCCCGGTGGTCAGTTAGCGCACTGCGGGTCTCCCGGGTGATCCGCTCCGACCAAATAAAGTTGCGTCCCCCTTTAATATTACTGCTTAACTCTAGTGGCACACGGCGGCGGCAAGTAACTGTCTCCCACCATTGTCCCTAGAGCTCCAGCTCCGCCCACACACCCATTATCTCTTCTCCTAGAGGAGTGCCACCGATAGCTCCTCCCAGCCGTTCCCCTTTCTAAGCCCAGCCAGTGAAGACATGGTCTGCGCAGCGTGACTGTGAAGAGATTGTTGGACATTAGGGGGTGCCTGTGCGCACCAGGCACCCCCCGTGCGCACGCCTATGCTGATTGTAGTAGCCTAGTAGGTCCCCCATCCCTTATAATACCCATTATTACACCACTTAGTCAGTGTGAATGTATTGATTATATAACAGTGCCCCACTGTTTGTAACAGGCATCTCCTATAGACGGTAGTACATAAAATAGAGTATAATAGCATACTGATATATCACCAGTCAGCGTGTGCCTCCTCCCCAGCCATGATTGTCGCAGGCGAATGTTAGACACTGTACTTAAAATAACACTGTCCATCCCCCCCATCCCCTACTCCCACCTGATTGGAATTTGAAGTAGGTGGATTTTATATAAAAAAAAACTGTAATAGTACACTGGAAGACCTCATGTTTTATTCTGTGCACATCCCGGCTCCTCTTTCTAAGGGGGGTATTCAATTAAGTGCAGTTTTTTGGACTGGTCGAAAAAATGGCCCTAATTCGACACAGGGTATCCAACTGCAGGCGTTTTTTTTAACCCATTTTCGCCCATGTCGTTTCACTTTTTTTTTTTTTTTTGTCGAATCGGTATGGGCGAAAACTGCATCAAAAACGCCTGCGAACTCGCCAAAATACGTGTATCAGCAGTGAATTTGCCAATACATATGATTTTTGCCAGTGCTGGAATTTTCGACCAGTCAAAAAAAATGGCATGGGCATTGAATAGGTCGAATGTAAATTCAACCTAAAAACAAGCGAAAAGTGCATTTTTTTCGACTGGTTGAAAAAACCCGTCACTAATGGAATAGCCCCTAAGCATCTGACGTCATACACACTAGTGATGAGCACCGGAAATTTTTCGGGTTTTGTGTTTTGGTTTTGGGTTCGGTTCCGCGGCCGTGTTTTGGGTTCGAACGCGTTTTGGCAAAACCTCACCGAATTTTTTTTGTCGGATTCGGGTGTGTTTTGGATTCGGGTGTTTTTTTCAAAAAACCCTAAAAAACAGCTTAAATCATAGAATTTGGGGGTCATTTTGATCCCAAAGTATTATTAACCTCAATAACCATAATTTACACTCATTTTCAGTCTATTCTGAACACCTCACACCTCACAATATTATTTTTAGTCCTAAAATTTGCACCGAGGTCGCTGGATGGCTAAGCTAAGCGACCCAAGTGGCCGACACAAACACCTGGCCTATCTAGGAGTGGCACTGCAGTGTCACGCAGGATGGCCCTTCCAAAAAACACTCCCCAAACAGCACATGACGCAAAGAAAAAAAGAGGCGCAATGAGGTAGCTGTGTGAGTAAGCTAAGCGACCCTAGTGGCCGACACAAACACCTGGCCCATCTAGGAGTGGCACTGCAGTGTCACGCAGGATGGCCCTTCCAAAAAACACTCCCCAAACAGCACATGACGCAAAGAAAAAAAGAGGCGCAATGAGGTAGCTGTGTGAGTAAGCTAAGCGACCCTAGTGGCCGACACAAACACCTGGCCCATCTAGGAGTGGCACTGCAGTGTCACGCAGGATGGCCCTTCCAAAAAACACTCCCCAAACAGCACATGACGCAAAGAAAAAAAGAGGCGCAATGAGGTAGCTGTGTGAGTAAGCTAAGCGACCCTAGTGGCCGACACAAACACCTGGCCCATCTAGGAGTGGCACTGCAGTGTCACGCAGGATGGCCCTTCCAAAAAACACTCCCCAAACAGCACATGACGCAAAGAAAAAAAGAGGCGCAATGAGGTAGCTGTGTGAGTAAGCTAAGCGACCCTAGTGGCCGACACAAACACCTGGCCCATCTAGGAGTGGCACTGCAGTGTTACGCAGGATGGCCCTTCCAAAAAACACTCCCCAAACAGCACATGACGCAAAGAAAAATGAAAGAAAAAAGAGGTGCAAGATGGAATTGTCCTTGGGCCCTCCCACCCACCCTTATGTTGTATAAACAGGACATGCACACTTTAACCAACCCATCATTTCAGTGACAGGGTCTGCCACACGACTGTGACTGAAATGACGGGTTGGTTTGGACCCCCACCAAAAAAGAAGCAATTAATCTCTCCTTGCACAAACTGGCTCTACAGAGGCAAGATGTCCACCTCATCATCATCCTCCGATATATCACCGTGTACATCCCCCTCCTCACAGATTATCAATTCGTCCCCACTGGAATCCACCATCTCAGCTCCCTGTGTACTTTGTGGAGGCAATTGCTGCTGGTCAATGTCTCCACGGAGGAATTGATTATAATTCATTTTAATGAACATCATCTTCTCCACATTTTCTGGATGTAACCTCGTACGCCGATTGCTGACAAGGTGAGCGGCGGCACTAAACACTCTTTCGGAGTACACACTTGTGGGAGGGCAACTTAGGTAGAATAAAGCCAGTTTGTGCAAGTTTGTCCAAATTGCCTCTTTTTCCTGCCAGTATAAGTACGGACTGTCTGACGTGCCTACTTGGATGCGGTCACTCATAAAATCCTCCACCATTCTTTCAATGGGGAGAGAATCATATGCAGTGACAGTAGACAACATGTCCGTAATCGTTGTCAGGTCCTTCAGTCCGGACCAGATGTCAGCATCAGCAGTCGCTCCAGACTGCCCTGCATCACCGCCAGCGGGTGGACTCGGAATTCTGAGCCTTTTCCTTGCACCCCCAGTTGCGGGAGAATGTGAAGGAGGAGATGTTGACAGGTCGCGTTCCGCTTGACTTGACAATTTTGTCACCAGCAGTTCTTTGAACCCCAGCAGACTTGTGTCTGCCGGAAAGAGAGATCCAAGGTAGGTTTTAAATCTAGGATCGAGCACGGTGGCCAAAATGTAGTGCTCTGATTTCAACAGATTGACCACCCGTGAATCCTTGTTAAGCGAATTAAGGGCTCCATCCACAAGTCCCACATGCCTAGCGGAATCGCTCTGTGTTAGCTCCTCCTTCAATGTCTCCAGCTTCTTCTGCAAAAGCCTGATGAGGGGAATGACCTGGCTCAGGCTGGCAGTGTCTGAACTGACTTCACGTGTGGCAAGTTCAAAAGGTTGCAGAACCTTGCACAACGTTGAAATCATTCTCCACTGCGCTTGAGACAGGTGCATTCCACCTCCTATATCGTGCTCAGTTGTATAGGCTTGAATGGCCTTTTGCTGCTCCTCCAACCTCTGAAGCATATAGAGGGTTGAATTCCACCTCGTTACCACTTCTTGCTTCAGATGATGGCAGGGCAGGTTCAGGCGTTTTTGGTGGTGCTCCAGTCTTCTGTACGTGGTGCCTGTACGCCGAAAGTGTCCCGCAATTCTTCTGGCCACCGACAGCATCTCTTGCACGCCCCTCTCGTTTTTTAAATAATTCTGCACCACCAAATTCAAGGTATGTGCAAAACATGGGACGTGCTGGAATTTGCCCATATTTAATGCACACACAATATTGCTGGCGTTGTCCGATGCCACAAATCCACAGGAGAGTCCAATTGGGGTAAGCCATTCTGCGATGATCTTCCTCAGTTGCCGTAAGAGGTTTTTAGCTGTGTGCGTATTCTGGAAAGCGGTGATACAAAGCGTAGCCTGCCTAGGAAAGAGTTGGCGTTTGCGAGATGCTGCTACTGGTGCCGCCGCTGCTGTTCTTGCGGCGGGAGTCCATACATCTACCCAGTGGGCTGTCACAGTCATATAGTCCTGAGCCTGCCCTGCTCCACTTGTCCACATGTCCGTGGTTAAGTGGACATTGGGTACAACTGCATTTTTTAGGACACTGGTGAGTCTTTTTCTGAGGTCTGTGTACATTTTCGGTATCGCCTGCCTAGAGAAATGGAACCTAGATGGTATTTGGTACCGGGGACACAGTACCTCCAACAAGTCTCTAGTTGCCTCTGCAGTAATGATGGATACTGGAACCACGTTTCTCACCGCCCAGGATGCCAAGGCCTCAGTTATCCGCTTTGCAGCAGGATGACTGCTGTGATATTTCATCTTCCTCGCAAAGGACTGTTGGACAGTCAATTGCTTGGTGGAAGTAGTAAAAGTGGTCTTACGAGTACGACTTCCCCTCTGGGATGACCATCGACTCCCAGCAGCAACAACAGCAGCGCCAGCAGCAGTAGGCGTTACACGCAAGGATGCATCGGAGGAATCCCAGGCAGGAGAGGACTTGTCAGAATTGCCAGTGACATGGCCTGCAGGACTATTGGCATTCCTGGGGAAGGAGGAAATTGACACTGAGGGAGTTGGTGGGGTGGTTTGCGTGAGCTTGGTTACAAGAGGAAGGGATTTACTGGTCAGTGGACTGCTTCCGCTATCGCCCAAAGTTTTTGAACTTGTCACTGACTTATGATGAATGCGCTGCAGGTGACGTATAAGGGAGGATGTTCCGAGGTGGTTAACGTCCTTACCCCTACTTATTACAGCTTGACAAAGGCAACACACGGCTTGACAAATGTTGTCCGCATTTCTGTTGAAATACTTCCACACCGAAGAGCTGATTTTTTTGGTATTTTGACCAGGCATGTCAATGGCCCTATTCCTCCCACGGACAACAGGTGTCTCCCCGGGTGCCTGACTTAAACAAACCACCTCACCATCAGAATCCTCCTGGTCAATTTCCTCCCCAGCGCCAGCAACACCCATATCCTCCTCATCCTGGTGTACTTCAACACTGACATCTTCAATCTGACTATCAGGAACTGGACTGCGGGTGCTCCTTCCAGCACTTGCAGGGGGCGTGCAAATGGTGGAAGGCGCATGCTCTTCACGTCCAGTGTTGGGAAGGTCAGGCATCGCAAACGACACAATTGGACTCTCCTTGTGGATTTGTGATTTCGAAGAGCGCACAGTTCTTTGCTGTGCTTTTGCCAGCTTGAGTCTTTTCATTTTTCTAGCGAGAGGCTGAGTGCTTCCATCCTCATGTGAAGCTGAACCACTAGCCATGAACATAGGCCAGGGCCTCAGCCGTTCCTTGCCACTCCGTGTGGTAAATGGCATATTGGCAAGTTTACGCTTCTCCTCCGACAATTTTATTTTAGATTTTTGAGTCCTTTTTTTACTGATATTTGGTGTTTTGGATTTTACATGCTCTGTACTATGACATTGGGCATCGGCCTTGGCAGACGACGTTGCTGGCATTTCATCGTCTCGGCCATGACTAGTGGCAGCAGCTTCAGCACGAGGTGGAAGTCGATCTTGATCTTTCCCTATTTTTTGAACCTCAACATTTTTGTTCTCCATATTCTAATAGGCACAACTAAAAGGCACCTCAGGTAAACAATGGAGATGGATGGATACTAGTATATTTATGGATTGACGAGCGACTGCCGACACAGAGGTAGCTACAGCCGTGGACTACCGTACTGCGTCTGCTGCTAATATAGACTAGATGATAATGATATAAAAAAAATATATATATATATCACTACTGCAGCCGGACAGGTATATATTATATAATGACGGACCTGCTGGACACTGTCAGCTCAGCACTGCAGACTCCTAAAGTAAGCTACTAGTATCAAGAAGATAGAAAAAAGAAAAAAACACCACGGGTAGGTGGTATACAATTATGGATGGACGAGCGACTGCCGACACAGAGGTAGCTACAGCCGTGGACTACCGTACTGCGTCTGCTGCTAATATAGACTGGATGATAATGATATAAAAAATATATATATATCACTACTGCAGCCGGACAGGTATATATTATATAATGACGGACCTGCTGGACACTGTCAGCTCAGCACGGCAGACTCCTAAAGTAAGCTACTAGTATCAAGAAGATAGAAAAAAGAAAAAAACACCACGGGTAGGTGGTATACAATTATGGATGGACGAGCGACTGCCGACACAGAGGTAGCTACAGCCGTGGACTACCGTACTGCGTCTGCTGCTAATATAGACTGGATGATAATGATATAAAAAATATATATATATATCACTACTGCAGCCGGACAGGTATATATTATATAATGACGAACCTGCTGGACACTGTCAGCTCAGCACTGCAGACTCCTAAAGTAAGCTACTAGTAGTATCAAGAAGATAGAAAAAAAAAAAAAACACCACAGGTAGGTGGTATACAATTATGGATGGACGAGCGACTGCCGACACAGAGGTAGCTACAGCCGTGGACTACCGTACTGCGTCTGCTGCTAATATAGACTGGATGATAATGAGATATAAAATATATATATATCACTACTGCAGCCGGACAGGTATATATTATATAATGACGGACCTGCTGGACACTGTCAGCTCAGCACTGCAGACTCCTAAAGTAAGCTACTAGTATCAAGAAGATAGAAAGAAAAAAAAAACACCACGGGTAGGTGGTATACAATTATGGATGGACGAGCGACTGCCGACACAGAGGTAGCTACAGCCGTGGACTACCGTACTGCGTCTGCTGCTAATATAGACTGGATGATAATGATATAAAAAATATATATATCACTACTGCAGCCGGACAGGTATATATTATATAATGACGGACCTGCTGGACACTGTCAGCTCAGCACTGCAGACTCCTAAAGTAAGCTACTAGTATCAAGAAGATAGAAAAAAAAAAAAACACCACGGGTAGGTGGTATACAATTATGGATGGACGAGCGACTGCCGACACAGAGGTAGCTACAGCCGTGGACTACCGTACTGCGTCTGCTGCAGTGCTAATATAGACTGGATGATAATGATATAAAAAATATATATATATCACTACTGTAGCCGGACAGGTATATATTATATAATGACGGACCTGCTGGACACTGTCATCAGAATGCGTTTATAGAATAAAAAAAAACACCACACGACGAGTGTTTAACTTTTTCAGGCAGACAATCACAATATACTGGTGGTCAGTGGTCACTGGTCAGTCACACTGGCACTGGCAGTGGCACTCTGGCAGCAAAAGTGTGCACTGTTAAAATATGTACTCCTGCTATAACTGCTCCCCAGTCTCCCCCACAATTAAGCTGTGTGAGCAGTGAGCACTCAGCACAGTCAGATATACAGTATTACATAGATGATGCAGCACACTGAGGGCACACTGAGGCTGAGCACAGATATGGTATGTGACTGTGTCACACTGTGTATCGTTTTTTTTCAGGCAGAGAACGGATTAATTCAACTGGTGGTCACTGGTCACACTATCAGCAAGTAGTACTCCTAATATGCTCCCCAAAATTAGTAAATCAAGTGTCTCTACTACTCTCTAGTCTACTCTAAACGGAGAGGACGCCAGCCACGTCCTCTCCCTATCAATCTCAATGCACGTGTGAAAATGGCGGCGACGCGCGGCTCCTTATATAGAATCCGAGTCTCGCGATAGAATCCGAACCTCGCGAGAATCCGACAGCGGGATGATGACGTTCGGGCGCGCTCGGGTTAACCGAGCAAGGCGGGAAGATCCGAGTCTGCCTCGGACCCGTGTAAAAAGCGTGAAGTTCGGGGGGGTTCGGTTTCCGAGAAACCGAACCCGCTCATCACTAATACACACTTGTGTCATGACTGGTCACACGCACAGTACTGCAGGTCTGGGGAGACAGGGATTCGCTGGAGCCAGCACCCAACAGTTGTGTTATCACCGACAGCCTGCTGGGAGTATTCAGCCAGCCCAGCTCTCTGACAATTTCGGTGAAGCTTGTGGTCCGACGGAAATGCTCTTTATACAGCCTTGTAGGCAGGCCCCTTGGGACTAGCAGGGAGCCCCTGAGACCAACTGGGCCCTAAGCAGACGCTTTGGTTGTCTTATTGTAAAACCTCCACTGTCACCCATTGTAACCTATGTGTGTAGTGCCCCCCAAGACAGATGCCTCTTCTAGTACTTTCATGGGAGATGAGCAATGCATGGAATTTGTGATTCTATGGGTATTATATATATTGTACGGGTTGAGCTCTGTAATACCTCTAAGAGGACTTTGTGTCCCAAGACGTCATGTTCAGCTGGTGACAGAGAGTCATCACAAGTGTCTTACACATAATGCCATAAATCAGGCACCAATAAGTGTATGTCCCACTGTGTGAGATTTGTAGATGGCTTCCAGTCACTGCAATATTTTGCTGTTCAAATGCTTAACTTGTTTACTGCTGACATAGGACAGCAATATATGAAGAACAAAGGAATAACACACTTCCTTTCTCAGACAGAGCTGACAAAGTCTAGCAGCCGCTCTGACAATAACTAGCTCCTGGTCTAGTACATCGTGTTCTTTCAATACTGTTGCTGCTTTGCTTTGTCAGTTATAATGTTATGTAGCTGCATTCTCTGATCTCACCACAGGATAAGTTACAAGATACCTACGTAACTCCTATTTACCCAATCATATCTAGCCTCTCTACTTTCCCAATAGCTGACTATGGGGGTCATTCCGAGTTGTTCGCTCGTTATTTTTTTTCGCAACGGAGCGATTAGTCGCGAATGCGCATGCGCAATGTCCGCAGTGCGACTGCGCCAAGTAAATTTGTATGCAGTTAGAAATTTTACTCACGGTTTTTTCTTCGTTCTGGTGATCGTAATGTGATTGACAGGAAGTGGGTGTTTCTGGGCGGAAACAGGCCGTTTTATGGGAGTGTGTGAAAAAACGCTACCGTTTCTGGGAAAAACGCGGGAGTGGCTGAAGAAACGGAGGAGTGTCTGGACGAACGCTGGGTGTGTTTATGACGTCAAACCAGGAACGACAAGCACTGAACTGATCGCAGATGCCGAGTAAGTTTGAAGCTACTCAGAAACTGCTAAGAGGTGTGTAATCGCAATTTTGAGAATCTTTCGTTCGCAATTTTACTATGCTAAGATTCACTCCCAGTAGGCGGCGGCTTAGCGTGTGCAAAGCTGCTAAAAGCAGCTTGCGAGCGAACAACTCGGAATGAGGGCCTATGAACAACCCGTTCTAAGTAATACATGTGAAGGGTCTGGACAAACACCAGAATTATGAATGTTTTGCCACAATCATTTTTTTTTTTTACTAATGAAAGACTTTGAACAGGAACTGGCTGATATGCCAACAAGTCTTATACTGTAGATACCACAACTGCTGCACATGAATAGTGTCCTCACCAGCCGCTTTCTGATGAAATTCACAGATTACAGGAAAGATTTTGGTAAATTCTAATACATGAAACAGTATACTAAAAAACATGATTCACAGTATACCAGAACAAACTATCTAAAAGCAGTATTAGTTATAAATATTTATATACACAGCTAACGTTTGCCAATGCAAATGTCAATTGTTTCACATACTTTCATAATCATTAGTGATGAGCGGGTTCGGTTTCTCGGAAACCGAACCCCCCCGAACTTCACCCTTTTTACACGGGTCCGAGCCATACTCTGATTCTCCCGTAACCCGAGCGGGTAACCCGAGCGCGCCCGAACGTCATCATCCCGCTGTCGGATTCTCGCGAGATTCGGATTCTATATAAGCAGCCGCGCGTCGCCGCCATTTTCACTCGTGCATTGGAAATGTTAGGGAGAGGACGTGGCTGGCGTCCTCTCCGTTATTGTTAAACTTGATTGTGCTGTGCACTATTGCTTAATTGTGGGGAGGGCTGGGGAGCAGCTGTATATAGGAGGAGTACAGTACAGAGTTTTGCTGATCAGTGACCACCAGTTATCCGTTCTCTGCCTGAAAAAAAACGCTCCATATCTGTGCTCAGTGTGCTGCATATATCTGTGCTCACACTGCTTAATTGTGGGGACTGGGGAGCAGCTGTATTATATAGCAGGAGTACAGTGCAGAGTTTTGCTGACAGTGACCACCAGTATACGTTGTCTGCCTGAAAAACACTCCATATCTGTGCTCAGTGTGCTGCTTTATTGTGGGGACTGGGGACCACCAGTATAATATTATATAGGAGGAGTACAGTGCAGAGTTTTGCTGACCAGTGACCACCAGTATATAATATATAGCATTACGGTACAGTAGGCCACTGCTGTACCTACCTCTGTGTCGTCATTAAGTATACTATCCATCTACATTCTATACCTGTGGTGCATTTTAGTTTTGCAGTTTGCTGACACAGTGACCACCAGTATACTATATATAGCAGTACGGAAGGCCACTGCTGTACCTACCTCTGTGTCGTCATTCATTAAGTATACTATCCATCTACATTCTATACCTGTGGTGCATTTTAGTTTTGCAGTTTGCTGACACAGTGACCACCAGTATACTATATATAGCAGTACGGAAGGCCACTGCTGTACCTACCTCTGTGTCGTCATTCATTAAGTATACTATCCATCTACATTCTATACCTGTGGTGCATTTTAGTTTTGCAGTTTGCTGACACAGTCACCACCAGTATACTATATATAGCAGTACGGAAGGCCACTGCTGTACCTACCTCTGTGTCGTCATTAAGTATACTATTCATCTACATTCTATACCTGTGGTGCATTTTAGTTTTGCAGTTTGCTGACACAGTGACCACCAGTATACTATATATAGCAGTACGGAAGGCCACTGCTGTACCTACCTCTGTGTCGTCATTCATTAAGTATACTATCCATCTACATTCTATACCTGTGGTGCATTTTAGTTTTGCAGTTTGCTGACACAGTGACCACCAGTATACTATATATAGCAGTACAGAAGGCCACTGCTGTACCTACCTCTGTGTCGTCATTAAGTATACTATCCATCTACATTCTATACCTGTGGTGCATTTTAGTTTTGCAGTTTGCTGACACAGTGACCACCAGTATACTATATATAGCAGTACGGAAGGCCACTGCTGTGCCTACCTCTGTGTCGTCATTCATTAAGTATACTATCCATCTACATTCTATACCTGTGGTGCATTTTAGTTTTGCAGTTTGCTGACACAGTGACCACCAGTATATATAGCAGTACGGTACGGAAGGCCACTGCTCTACCTACCTCTGTGTCGTCAAGTATACTATCCATCCATACCTGTGGTGCATTTCAGTTGTGCGCAGTAAATATAGTAGTAGGCCATTGCTATTGATACTGGCATATAATTCCACACATTAAAAAATGGAGAACAAAAATGTGGAGGTTAAAATAGGGAAAGATCAAGATCCACTTCCACCTCGTGCTGAAGCTGCTGCCACTAGTCATGGCTGAGACGATGAAATGCCATCAACGTCGTCTGCCAAGGCCGATGCCCAATGTCATAGTAGAGAGCATGTAAAATCCAAAAAACAAAAGTTCAGTAAAATGACCCAAAAATCAAAATTAAAAGCGTCTGAGGAGAAGCGTAAACTTGCCAATATGCCATTTACGACACGGAGTGGCAAGGAACGGCTGAGGCCCTGGCCTATGTTCATGGCTAGTGGTTCAGCTTCACATGAGGATGGAAGCACTCATCCTCTCGCTAGAAAACTGCAGTGCCACTCCTAGATGGGCCAGGTGTTTGTGTCGGCCACTTGGGTCGCTTAGCTTAGTCACACAGCTACCTCATTGCGCCTCTTTTTTTCTTTGCATCATGTGCTGTTTGGGGACTATTTTTTTGAAGTGCCATCTTGTCTGACACTGCAGTGCCACTCCTAGAAATCACAAATCCCCAAGGAGAGTCCAATTGTGTCGGTTGCGATGCCTGACCTTCCCAACACTGGACGGGAAGAGCTTGCGCCTTCCACCATTTGCACGCCCCCTGCAAGTGCTGGAAGGAGCACCCGCAGTCCAGTTCCTGAGAGTCAAATTGAAAATGTCACTGTTGAAGTACACCAGGATGAGGATATGGGTGTTGCTGGCGCTGGGGAGGAAATTGACAAGGAGGATTCTGATGGTGAGGTGGTTTGTTTAAGTCAGGCTCCCGGGGAGACACCTGTTGTCCGTGGGACGAATATGGCCATTGACATGCCTGGTCAAAATACAAAAAAAAAATCACCTCTTCGGTGTGGAAGTATTTCAACACAAATGCGGACAACAGGTGTTAAGCCGTGTGTTGCCTTTGTCAAGCTGTAATAAGTAGGGGTAAGGACGTTAACCACCTCGGAACATCCTCCCTTATACGTCACCTGCAGCGCATTCATCATAAGTCAGTGACAAGTTCAAAAACTTTGGGTGACAGCGGAAGCAGTCCACTGACCACTAAATCCCTTCCTCTTGTAACCAAGCTCCTGCAAACCACACCACCAACTCCCTCAGTGTCAATTTCCTCCTTACCCAGGAAAGCCAATAGTCCTGCAGGCCATGTCACTGGCAAGTCTGACGAGTCCTCTCCTGCCTGGGATTCCTCCGATGCATCCTTGAGTGTAACGCCTACTGCTGCTGGCGCTGCTGTTGTAGCTGCTGGGAGTCGATCGTCATCCCAGAGGGGAAGTCTGAAGACCACTTGTACTACTTCCAGTAAGCAATTGACTGTCCAACAGTCCTTTGCGAGGAAGATGAAATATCACAGCAGTCATCCTGCTGCAAAGCAGATAACTCAGGCCTTGGCAGCCTGGGCGGTGAGAAACGTGGTTCCGGTATCCACCGTTAATTCAGAGCCAACTAGAGACTTGATTGAGGTACTGTGTCCCCGGTACCAAATACCATCTAGGTTCCATTTCTCTAGGCAGGCGATACCGAAAATGTACACAGACCTCAGAAGAAGAGTCACCAGTGTCCTAAAAAATGCAGTTGTACCCAATGTCCACTTAACCACGGACATGTGGACAAGTGGAGCAGGGCAGACTCAGGACTATATGACTGTGACAGCCCACTGGGTAGATGTATTGCCTCCCGCAGCAAGAACAGCAGGGGCGGCACCAGTAGCAGCATCTCGCAAACGCCAACTCGTTCCTAGGCAGGCTACGCTTTGTATCACCGCTTTCCAGAATAGGCACACAGCTGACAACCTCTTACGGAAACTGAGGAAGATCATCGCAGAATGGCTTACCCCAATTGGACTCTCCTGGGGATTTGTGACATCGGACAACGCCAGCAATATTGTGCGTGCATTACATCTGGGCAAATTCCAGCACGTCCCATGTTTTGCACATACATTGAATTTGGTGGTGCAGAATTATTTAAAAAACGACAGGGGTGTGCAAGAGATGCTGTCGGTGGCCCGAAGAATTGCGGGCCACTTTCGGCATTCAGCCACCGCGTACAGAAGACTGGAGCACCACCAAACATTCCTGAACCTGCCCTGCCATCATCTGAAGCAAGAGGTGGTAACGAGGTGGAATTCAACCCTCTATATGCTTCAGAGGATGGAGGAGCAGCAAAAGGCCATTCAAGCCTATACATCTGCCCACGATATAGGAAAAGGAGGGGAAATGCACCTGACTCAAGCGCAGTGGAGAATGATTTCAACGTTGTGCAAGGCTCTGCAACCCTTTGAACTTGCCACACGTGAAGTCAGTTCAGACACTGCCAGCCTGAGTCAGGTCATTCCCCTCATCAGGCTTTTGCAGAAGAAGCTGGAGACATTGAAGGAGGAGCTAAAACAGAGTGATTCTGCTAGGCATGTGGGACTTGTGGATGGAGCCCTTAATTCGCTTAACAAGGATTCACGGGTGGTCAATCTGTTGAAATCAGAGCACTACATTTTGGCCACCGTGCTCGATCCTAGATTTAAAACCTTCGTTGTATCTCTCTTTCCGGCAGACACAAGTCTGCAGAGGTTCAAAGACCTGCTGATGAGAAAATTGTCAAGTCAAGCGGAACGTGACCCGTCAACATCTCCTCCTTCACATTCTCCCGCAACTGGGGGTGCGAGGAAAAGGCTAAGAATTCCGAGCCCACCCGCTGGCGGTGATGCAGGGCAGTCTGGAGCGAGTGCTGACATCTGGTCCGGACTGAAGGACCTGCCAACGATTACTGACATGTCGTCTACTGTCACTTCATATGATTCTCTCACCATTGAAAGAATGGTGGAGGATTATATGAGTGACCGCATCCAAGTAGGCACGTCAGACAGTCCGTACGTATACTGGCAGGAAAAAGAGGCAATTTGGAGGCCCTTGCACAAACTGGCTTTATTCTACCTAAGTTGCCCTCCCTCCAGTGTGTACTCCGAAAGAGTGTTTAGTGCAGCCGCCCACCTTGTCAGCAATCGGCGTATGAGGTTACTTCCAGAAAATGTGGAGAAGATGATGTTCATCAAAATGAATTATAATCAATTCCTCCGTGGAGACATTCACCAGCAGCAATTGCCTCCACAAAGTACACAGGGACCTGAGATGGTGGATTCCAGTGGGGACGAATTAATAATCTGTGAGGAGGGGGATGTACACAGTGAAAGGGGTGAGGAATCGGAGGATGATGATGAGGTGGACATCTTGCCTCTGTAGAGCCAGTTTGTGCAAGGAGAGATTGATTGCTTCTTTTTTGGTGGGGGCCCAAACCAACCAGTCATTTCAGTCACAGTCGTGTGGCAGACCCTGTCGCTGAAATGATGGGTTGGTTAAAGTGTGCATGTCCTGTTTATACAACATAAGGGTGGGTGGGAGGGCCCAAGGACAATTCCATCTTGCACCTCTTTTTTCTTTAATTTTTCTTTGCATCATGTCACGTGCGGTTTGGGGACAATTTTTTTGAAGTGCCATCCTGCCTGACACTGCAGTGCCACTCCTAGATGGGCCAGGTGTTTGTGTCGGCCACTTGTGTCGCTTAGCTTAGTCACACAGCGACCTTGGTGCGCCTCTTTTTTCTTTGCATCATGTGCTGTTTGGGGACAATTTTTTTGAAGTGCCATCCTGCCTAACACTGCAGTGCCACTCCTAGATGGGCCAGGTGTTTGTGTCGGCCACTTGTGTCGCTTAGCTTAGTCACACAGCGACCTTGGTGCGCCTCTTTTTTTCTTTGCATCATGTGCTGTTTGGGGACAATTTTTTTGAAGTGCCATCCTGCCTGACACTGCAGTGCCACTCCTAGATGGGCCAGGTGTTTGTGTCGGCCACTTGTGTCGCTTAGCTTAGTCACACAGCGACCTTGGTGCGCCTCTTTTTTTCTTTGCATCATGTACTGTTTGGGGACAATTATTTTGAAGTGCCATCCTGCCTGACACTGCAGTGCCACTCCTAGATGGGCCAGGTGTTTGTGTCGGCCACTTGTGTCGCTTAGCTTAGTCACACAGCGACCTTGGTGCGCCTCCTTTTTTCTTTGCATCATGTGCTGTTTGGGGACAATTTTTTTGAAGTGCCATCCTGCCTGACACTGCAGTGCCACTCCTAGATGGGCCAGGTGTTTGTGTCGGCCACTTGTGTCGCTTAGCTTAGTCACACAGCGACCTTGGTGCGCCTCTTTTTTCTTTGCATCATGTGCTGTTTGGGGACAATTTTTTTGAAGTGCCATCCTGCCTAACACTGCAGTGCCACTCCTAGATGGGCCAGGTGTTTGTGTCGGCCACTTGTGTCGCTTAGCTTAGTCACACAGCGACCTTGGTGCGCCTCTTTTTTTCTTTGCATCATGTGCTGTTTGGGGACAATTTTTTTGAAGTGCCATCCTGCCTGACACTGCAGTGCCACTCCTAGATGGGCCAGGTGTTTGTGTCGGCCACTTGTGTCGCTTAGCTTAGTCACACAGCGACCTTGGTGCGCCTCTTTTTTTCTTTGCATCATGTACTGTTTGGGGACAATTATTTTGAAGTGCCTTCCTGCCTGACACTGCAGTGCCACTCCTAGATGGGCCAGGTGTTTGTGTCGGCCACTTGTGTCGCTTAGCTTAGTCACACAGCGACCTTGGTGCGCCTCCTTTTTTCTTTGCATCATGTGCTGTTTGGGGACAATTTTTTTGAAGTGCCATCCTGCCTGACACTGCAGTGCCACTCCTAGATGGGCCAGGTGTTTGTGTCGGCCACTTGTGTCGCTTAGCTTAGCCATCCAGCGACCTCGGTGCAAATTTTAGGACTAAAAATAATATTGTGAGGTGTGAGGTGTTCAGAATAGACTGGAAATGAGTGGAAATTATGGTTATTGAGGTTAATAAAACTATGGGATCAAAATGACCCCCAGATTCTATGATTTATGCTGTTTTTTTTAGTTTTTTTTGTAAAAAACACCCGAATCCAAAACACACCCGAATCCGACAAAAAATTTTCGGTGAGGTTTTGCCAAAACGCGTCCGAATTCAAAACACGGCCGCGGAACCGAATCCAAAACCAAAACACAAAACCCGAAAAATGTCCGGTGCACATCACTAATAATCATATATGTTTCGTATACCACGGTCAAAGTCTTTTCTTGTCAAATGAAAAAGTGAAAAGAATTGTGCAGTAAAATAAGTAAGACACATAAAAAACATCTTAAAAATCGAGTGTGGAAGGTACATAAGCAGGGCCGCTGCAAGGTCTCTCTGCACCCAAGACAAAACTTCAGCCTAGCGCCCCCTAACCTGCAAAATCTTTTGACTTTGTTCACAATATACTTTCACTTTAAAAGTTCTTGAGTGCCGTCTATCCTTTATATACTGTACAAAGTAGTTGTTTGTTGCAGAGATTGGATGTGATCACCTGGACAGGCTGGATACCTAATTAGCAATTTCAAGCTGTCACACCGACGGGGCATTAAGAGTGTCGCCTGCTGCGAGGCAATGAAAACGAGGCCCCCTGAGGCCCTCAAAGCACCTTCTTCAGACGCCTGGCTGACTCAAGGGGGGCAGACTCAAGGGGAGCTTCTGACTGCTTCTCTACACTCTGCCCCCAGCAAGGTTGCTAGGGTAGGCACATTAAGGAAATTATAGATGGGGTGGTATGGATATAGAGGGCCTAATTCTGAGGTGCACATTATGCCAATGTCGGGTGCAGTTCAGTGATTGTTTTGTATTGCGCATGCATCTAAGTAGCACCGTGTATGCTAGGGATGTGACCATTCAGACGCATGGAGGGAGAGCATCTTATGGGTGTGTTATGAGAATGTTGCAAGCTTAATAGTTCATGATGGGGCCATACACAGATGGAAAACCTGCTCCTAGCATGAGGCTGGTGCAAGAACTGATGGTGTTCCTGATGGTTGCATCTACAGACGCACCAATGGTATTTGAGTGTCTAAAGAGGCTGAAAGTGGGCGTCCTAGTTCTTACACGTTCAGACACAATCTGCTAGGAGGACACCAGCCAAAATCTTACCTAGGGCACCAAATTGGCAAGGGCTGGCTCTGGATGAGAAAAATGTTTCCCATAGGGTGAAAGGTAAGAACAGCGGCCCTCATTCCGAGTTGTTTGCTCGCAAGCTGCTTTTAGCAGCTTTGCACACGCTAAGCCGCCGCCTACTGGGAGTGAATCTTAGCATAGTAAAATTGCGAACGAAAGATTCTCAAAATTGCGATTACACACCTCTTAGCAGTTTCTGAGTAGCTTCAAACTTACTCGGCATCTGCGATCAGTTCAGTGCTTGTCGTTCCTGGTTTGACGTCACAAACACACCCAGAGTTCGCCCAGACACTCCTCCGTTTCTCCAGCCACTCCCGCGTTTTTCCCAGAAACGGTAGCGTTTTTTCGCACACACCCATAAAACGGCCTGTTTCCGCCCAGAAACACCCACTTCCTGTCAATCACATTACGATCACCAGAACGAAGAAAAAACCGTGAGTAAAATTCCTAACTGCATAGCAAATTTACTTGGCGCAGTCGCACTGCGGACATTGCGTATGCGCATTCGCGGCTAATCGCTCCGTTGCAAAAAAAAAAAATAACGAGCGAACAACTCGGAATGACCCCCTGCAAGCGTAACAGGATACAATTTGAATTCAATGCAAAAGTCCAAGGCGGGTTGGTCAACACACCATAATTCCCAAATTCATTACTAAGACAGCAATAAAATAACTATGGAACTCTGCAAAAATATAGATTCTATAAGCTGATATTTATTCTAAGTGTACTTACAGTATACCCAGTTACCCTTACACCTGTCCAGGTCAGAAGCACTAGTATAATGCGACATATAATTTTATAGAATGCACTTGGTAAATGTTACTTCAGAGCTGATTGGTTGCCATGGGCAACATCTCCACTGGCACATTTCTCCACTCTTGTCACTGCTTCATGAATAGACCACTAAGAAGTGTTATTTTTAACAATAAAAAAAAACACATTAACTATGAGGTTTAATTTACTTTTTTTTTTTAAACCATCTATAATAAAGCATAAAATATCTTCCATCTTGGATATGAATGATAAAAAAATAATTAAAAAAAAAAAAAAAATATATATATATATATAAATATATATATATATATATATATATAAAGCAAAACCGGCCGGCACTCCTAGGTTTTCCAATAATGTAGACGGCTCACAGCAAGTTTGCATCAACGTTTCAGGTGCCTTTAATTTGCACCTTGCGTCAGGACAAAGATACAATAAAAAACACATACCCTTATAGTAGCCAGTGTATCACGCACTTGCGGGTATGGGCATCACCGCATCACGTCAGGCATCCCCAGCGGCCACCGGAGGGGGCGGAATCAGTATCCATGGTTATGACTCACCAATCGGGAGTCCCTCACGTTTGTATTGGCCCTATCCAGCCAATCTGGGAGCATGTAATGACATCTGTGGTTTAACCAACCAGGCGCTAAGGGGCGGGACAGTGTCCATGGCAACCCACACTAAACCAGGAAATACAAACAAATAGAAAAAATGTATACAACCAACACCAATTAAAGAACATTGCGCAATATATACATTAACTCTAGTGATTAATGTTATGCTATTGAGCGCATCACAATCTATACATAGATTGTACAATATGGGCAACATAAGCATTCCCTTTTATCCGATCATTTCACTAATGTATAATAGCCAGAACTCATATTTATATATGTCACAATATTATAACCATTAAAAGACGAGTAATACCTAGAACCTACAATACAAGGCCCGTAACTCTCGGACACTTAAGCGGACATCTAGTAAAATAGATTGGATCAAAGAAGCTCCACCTAGTAATAAATTCCATAGTAATAAATTCCACAGACCGAATAAGGCAGGGCAGCAACAAATTCGGACCCTATAAAAAACATGTTAAGGACAAATTTTCGTTCAAACCAGACGGCGATACCGTGTTCATATCAAATATCCACTTGGACTCCAACTGTATCAATTTCCTATTTCTGTCTCCACCCCTTACCATGGGTGGGACATGATCTACCAGCTTATACCGTAGTGTCGCCATCGATTAGCCAGCTTCCTTAAAATGTCTTGCCACAGGTTGGTCCACCGTTTTTCCTTCAAATGAGAGTCTGATAGCAGACCTATGTTGCGCTGCCCTTTCTCTGAATGAATACATTGTCTTCCCAATATAAGCTAGTCCACATGGGCACTTGATGACATATATTACAAATTTTGACAAGCAAGTATGTACATGTCGAATCGCAATCTTCTTTCCAGAGTGGGGATGCAAAATTGTCGGTCCCGTTTCAAAATAGCGACCGGTCATGCAGCCGGTACATCTATATTACCCAGGGGTTTTGCTAAGGAAATGTGATCTTAATTCTTTACCATATTGGGTTACGTCATTATGGACCAGCCAATCCTTTAAGTTCTTTTCTCTGCATTGACAATGAAGCAGATGACCATCTTTCAACGCAGGAATAGTTTTGTCCGTTTGCACAATTGGCCAGAGTTTTCTTGCATTCGCTTTTGTGATTCTGCTAGCCACATTAAATGTTGTGATTAATGGAGTTACTTTACGACTTGTTCTGATCTTCTTCACCAGACACTGGTCACTTGTTAAAGCTAATGCTTTGGACTTAGCCTTCAATAAATCACTCGGAGGCAGAGATTGATGAAATGATATAAACATTTTTTGAAGACTAAGTCCAAAACATTAGCTTTAACACGTGATGTGCAAGCGTCCTCGTATAGCGGTTTCTTTCAACACCAATCATGCAGCATCAATCCATTCAAATTATTCGATGATTTGATTGGACACTCCCAACATGACCCTTTGCAGGAGGGACAGAATGTTCTGCTCCTGGACTTCTCTAAATTTATGATTCAGGAGGATCAAAACAGCTCTCACTGTGTTAGGTACGCGATTGCCTACCAAAACATCCTGTTAATTTGTAATCTTTCTTCCTGGCCTTGAAGAACTTCCACCATCTGTCTATCTAGTCCAGTAGTGACCTAAAAGATACATTTATGAGCATTTGCACACCTTTGTGTAAGTTAGGTGTGTCTATGAAAAGAAAATCTCTTTAGCACAAAATTTTAAAGATACCTCTATATGTTTTAAGCTGACAACTCACATTGTAAGTGAGGTATGCCAGCAGTAAAATATGACTAGTGGAGAGATATGCATTTAATCACTCTCTGATGTCATAACATTACTACACATTGTGTATTTTATGTCCTATCTTTTCACATATATCCGGAAACCATCGGAAACAGAACACCATCGGACACGCATTCAGGTATATGTATCAAAAGCTAAGTATACTAGCTTTCATCCTTCTCTTTTCACCCTCACTGCTTAACGGTAGCGCCATCTAGTCCACAAAACCACAAAATCTTTCTGTTGAACTCCTGGACCGTTTTGGGATAGGTTCACCAGTGAACATAGAAGGCAGCAACCGTCACACGAGAAGCACCACGAAGGACTTCCCTACAGTTTTTACCGACATGAGGAAAGAAGGCCCTGCTCTTGCAAACTTACAGTCTAAAAGGTGAAGGGCTAACAGGCTGGGTTGCAGTGAGAGGGTTAGGAGGAGAGTTGGCTGGGTTTGGTGAAGATGTGGGTTTTGAGAGCCCGTCTGAAGTTTTGTAGGGAGGTGGAGACAGGGCCGGTTCTAAGATTTGTGGCGCCCCGGGCAAAATATGGGGGCGTGGCTTCAATTGGGGGCGTGGTCACGACGCTGCAAGAAAATAAATAATTAAATAAAAAGAATACTTACCATCCCCGTTCCTGATCCAGACCCCCTCCGCCGGCGGCACCGCTCTTCTCCCCTCTCTCTTCTCTTCGATCTATGGGAGAGACGTTATTACGTCTCTCCCATAGAACAGCATAGACACTAGAGGTCAATTATGACCCCTAGTGTCTGTGCCACTATGCTGTGCGGTGCGCGATGACGTCATCGCGCATCGCACAGCAAAGGTTCTCTACACGAAGGGAAACTAGACCGTAGCGTCTAGTTTCCCTTCATGGAGAGGACCTTTGCCGTGCGGTGTGCGATGACGTCATCGCGCACCGCACAACTAAGGTCCTCTCAATGAAGGGAAACTAGACGCTACGCGTCTGGTTCCCTTCAAAGCGGGGGGAGGGGCACAGCAGGGCACTGCGGGGGGCACAGTGGCGGATCTTGCCCTGGTGCGGCGCCCTCCGGATGGCGCCGGCGCCCTCCGGAAGGCGGCGCCCCGGGCAAAAGTACCGCTTGCCCGTGGCAAGAACCGCCACTGGGTGGAGAGTCAGATGGGGAGAGGCAGGAAATTCTAGAGATAGGGAGCAGCACATGCAAAATCTTGTAGGTAGGAGTGGGAGGAGGCAGGGCTGATGTTAGGGTTTTCGGGGCCCCTCTGCAAACTATAAATTTGCGCCCTCCCATACTTTACAAAGGGACGGCACAGATAGTGTCCACTGTAGCAGTGATGCATATACACATAATGCTCCCTGTAGTAGTGACGATTACACACGTAATGCCCCCTGTACCAGTGATGCTTGCACACGTAACACCTCCTGTAGTAGTGACACTTACACACATAACGCCTCCTGTAGTAGTGATGCTTACACACGTAACACCCCCTGAACCAGTGACGCTTACACAAGTAACACCCCCTGTAGTAGTGACGCTTAAACATGTAACGCCCCCTGTAGTAGCGATGCTTCCACACATTATGGCCCCTGTAGTAGTGATGCTTACACACGTAACGCCCCCTGTACCAGACATGCTTACACAAGTAACGCCCCCTGTAGTAGTGACGCTTACATATGTAAAGCCCCCTGTACCAGACACACACAAGTAACACCCCCTGTAGTAGTGACGTTTAAACACGTAACGCACCCTGTGCTAGTGACGCTTACACACGTAACGCCCCCTGTACCAGACACACTTACACAAGTAACGCCCTCTGTACTAGTGACGCTTACACACGTAACGCCCCCTGTACCAGTGATGCTTACACACATTATGCTGCACAGTCATACATACACACACAGATTACACACACTTTCACTCACTCTTTTTCCAGACACTTATCTAAGGAAGTCTGGCTGGCAGGAGCTGTAGCAGCTCATCCTCCTGCTGCAGCCTGGTCCACGTGTAGCGCCACCTGTGTAGCTCTGCCCCTTTTTAGGTCCCCACACTGCTGCACCCACTGTCACAGGGGAGGGGAGGGAGGAGGAGAGGAGGCTTCATGCTGCCTGTGCTGCTGCCTGTCATAGAGTGTGACAGGCACAGCAGCCGGCAGCAGCAGGGAGTGGGACATCTTCTCAGCACAGGGATGTTGAGCAGGGAGAGCGCCACTCCAGCCTGGCTCCTCCCTGCACTACATCCCTTTGCTGAGCAGCTAGCACCGGGCCTGGGAGGAGGTAATCATTTGGCAGGAGAGACATTAGCAGAGCGAAGAGGATGGGTGGGAATGTAAAGAGAGATAAGGTCAGAGATGTAAGAGGGAGAAGAGTGGGTGAGGGCTTTGTAGGTGAGTGTGAGAAGCTTGAATTGGATTCTGAATGGAAAGCGTAGCCAGTGAAGGTCCTGCAAGGGGTATCTCCAAAAGCAGAAAATACAGTAGTCGGGCTATGAGGGTGATTCAGACCTGATCGCTAGGCTGTTAAAATTGTTGTCCTGCGATCAGATAGTCTCTGTCCAAGGGGAGTGTATATACACCGTGCAAGTATGCGATCGCATGTGTACGCCAAGCTGCTACTCACTCACCAGTGAATGATTTGCCTTGTGTGTGCAGTCTCCTACTGTGCGACGAGAACAGGCTGATCTGGTCCGGAGCTGATGTCACACACCCTCCCTGAAAACGCTTGGGCAGACCTGCATTTTCCCTGACACTCCCAGAAAGCGGTCAGTTACCACCCACAAACGTCTTCCTCCTGTCATGCTGCGGCAGGCGGTGGTGATTGACAGCTGAACTGGGCGGGCGTGTGTACACGTCGGACCAGTTCATGACATCAGTCTCTGACGGATCGGGCAGTGTGTGCCCGATCCGTCCATAGATACATCTGCCGGTCAACTGATCTGCAGATATATCTATCAGTGTGTGTACCCACCTTAAGTGCAGCCAAGGGATTTTGCACTACACATTCGGTAAAAAGGGTAGAGCTTAAAATATTATTCTGATGGCGAAGCAATGGAAGAAAACAGCCGCTGGAACATATTCAATGGAAAAGAACAGCTGCTGGTACATATTTCTTAGTCACTTTGCCATTAACTCTTCAGTGTAATATAAAATAGATCTGTATGGGAATGTGAACTTTGTTCTAAGCTGTCTTGCTTACAATTGCAGCAGTCAAATAGGTTGTGATTTACCATCAATGCCTGCCACTTAAACACACCATCAGCAAACAAGTGTAACAATGCCAGAGGCCAACAAACTGCTTCAAATGCTAGAGAGAGCGTGGCTGCCTCAGCAATTCATTGCTTGAAAGCCTACTTCATTAAAGTTTAAAGGCATGGTAGCAGGGATCATTTCTATTTAGAAGAGATCACAACCTGTCTGTTTGACGTGTAACGTATTTTCATGGCATGGCATTTGCTACCTTCTCAAGTAACCTGTTGAAATGAAAGATATGTTTAATGCCATCTCACAGCACTCTATTGATTTTCTTTCTTTGATATACAGTAGAGTGATATATTGAAGATGCAAAGTGCAAAGCAGTAGAAATCTTATGACCACTGTATACCATGTCTAGAATTGTGCTATTTGACATAATTTATGTTTGTTATGATTACAGTCCAAAATGTTGGTACTTGTATAATGTCAATCACAATAAATGAAGAAGATATTTAATGTTATTTTTTTCCACACCATTACAATGCATCAGAATCAAGAGGTGCCATGTGTACAGCCAAGGCTGTTTGTCAGCGTTACTCCACCATCTTGTAGTGTCTGGGTAGGTCAGCAGTGTTAGCGAACCTGCTGTCTGTGCCGGGAAGCTGTCAGCCACCAGGTGTCTCTTGGCAAACAGATGGTTGTCTATTGGGTGTCTGGCATTATGCTTGGTACAGTAGAGGGAATATCTTCCAGCATACCTTGCTAATCATCAGGGTTGTACTGGCCCACAGGGGGGTTCAGTATGAATTACTGGCAGCTGGGATGCCGGTTGTCAGTATACCAACAGCAGCATCATGGCCACAAGCATGCGGGCAGTGGGGCAAGCACTAGAAAGACCCTTGTGGACTTGCAGCACTCGCCACGCCTCATGCTCGGTGGTTCGCTGCGCTCGCCACAGTTTATATGCTCCCTCTGTGGATGTCGTGGACACTCACAGAGGGAGAATAGCCTGTGGTGCCGGTATTTCGGCGGCGGTATTTCACCACTAGTCGGGATTCCGGCGTCAGCATTGTGACCGCCAAGATCCCGACTAGCGGTATTTTTTTTTTTAGAATCATAAAGTTTTTATTTAACAAAATTGCAGTTGGCAGCAAATACAGAGTTTTCGCATAAACAGGGTCACAATGTAAACAATCTAGAACTGTAGTGATGGAATTACTAAGAACAGTAAAGTTCTTTTTTTCTTTTCCTGAAGTAAAAGGTATAGAACTAGAGGGAAGCATACAGCAATGACGTACAAAAACAAAAACAAAAAAAAACCCTCCTAAAATCGGAAAGCAGAGGGATTTCCAGAGGACCAACCAGTGATACCCTAGAAAAAAAGATATGGAGGGCTACAAACATTGTCAGGGCGAAGAGTGAATTAGAACTGGTAGTAGAGTTAAAAAGAGGAGTCATTGCTGAGGGGAAAGCAAGCAGTAGAATAATAAAGAAAAAAGGGGGAGGATAGAAGAGAAGAGGGGGAAAGCAGGAAGGAAAGAGAGAGAGAGAGAGAGAGAGGGTGAGGAGGAGAGCGAGCCGGAGAGAAGAGTGAAGAAAAAAAAAGGGGGGGGGGGAGGACCTATAACAGTGCCTCAATGAAGTCCAGGAAGAGCCACGTTGTACTTTGCATACCAGGATATACAAGTACTGTGAAACTTGTCCACCGTGTTGTTCATTAAGGAGGACAGATATTCCATCTTAGCCACAAACCATATGCGGTTCAGAAGTTCAGCTCTGGTAGGAGGGTTTATTTGTTTCCACGATTTAGTAATTTGAAATTTAGCTGCACAGGCTATATGTAAAATCATTTTGTTATCAGGTTTAGACAGCTGGCAAGCAGGGGCACACAGAAGAAGCATCGCCGGGGTAAGGGAGGGGCAATCAGGGACAACGGAATTTCTGAAAGTTTGGACCAGGGACCAAAAGGGGGTAATCTTAGGACAGCTTCACCAAATATGAAAAAAGGAACCTACTTGGCCGCACTGGCGCCAGCAAAGATTCGAAGTGGTTGGGTAAATTCGATGCAAACGTTCCGGAACTAGATAGCAGCGTGTGTACACTTGATAGAAGTTTTCCTTAATGCAGATGCTGATCGAGCATTTGGAGATATTTGAGTGAATAGTATCCCATGTCTCTTCGTCGAGAGAGATCCCAAGATCCTCCTCCCAGGAAATCTCATGTGCCACTCGGGGAGGAGAGACCGGGGGTAAGATGGAATGATAAAGTAGGGAGATGATGCCTTTGCCTGTGGAACGGTAAATACAAAGACGTTCAATAGCCGACGGTATATATGAAGGACCAATCGCTCTGGTAGAGGTCTAAACAAAATTTCTAATTTGAAGATATTGGTAGAAATAGGATGTCGGCAAAAGCGTATGGGACGTTGTTACGAATTATACGATGAAAACAGGTGATGCCCGCTGCTGACCATTTAGTAGCCATAACAGGAGATCGGCCAGGAGGAAAGGAAGGGTGGTTCCATAATGGTGTTAGAGGAAAAGGATGGGTGTAGAGGGAAAGGATAGAATTTACCGAATCCCATATCAACAGTGTAAGGGAGACTGCTGGGACAGAAGAGGCGGTTTTTGGTCTGTGGAGGCGGGAAAGCCACGGAAGGTGGGAGATCGAATCCACCTGTACCAAGTCCCTCTCCAAATCGACCCATTTTCTCACATCCCTCGGGGAGTGCCAAGCAACCAACTGACTAAGCCTGGAGGCATAATAATATCTAGATAGTGATGGGAGACCCAAGCCACCGCTGATGGAGCTCCTCTGAAGGATATGCCTGCGTAGGCTAGGCTTTTTATTGTCCCAAATAAATTTACTGTATTGTGCTTGAAGAGACGTGAGGACCCGGAGAGGAACCAGCACGGGCAATGTCTGAAAGAGGTAGAACAGTTTGGGTAAGACATTCATCTTAATGGCGTTGATTCTACCAATCCTGGAAATGTAAAAGTTTTTTTACAGCCTTGCATATGTTGCGTGATTTCTCTAAATAGTGGTGGGGAAATTAGCTTCATAAAGTGAATGGTAAGATTTAGTAATATGGATCCCTAAGTATTTATTATATGTGTGCGGCCAAGTAAAAGAAAAATTATATTTAAGAAGGTCCATGGTGGTTGTCTGAATGTGTAAAGGGAGGGCTTCTGACTTGTTATGACTTGGTCTCCATAGAGCGTCAATTCCTTGAAAAGATTGGGCAGGGAGACAAGCGGGTTGGTGAGAGTGAGCAGGACGTCGTCTGCGAACAGGGAGAGTTTGTATTGGGAACCCTTAACGGTAAAGCCTGCAATGTCCAATTAAGTCGAATACGGCATACAAGAGGTTCAATTATTAAGACAAATATAAGTGGCGATAGGGGGCATCCCTGTCGTGTCCCATTGGATACAGCAAATGGTCCGAAAGAACCCTGCCTGCCAAGACCGAGGTAGAGGGTTTATGATAGAGTGTCTGAATAGCTTGAAGGAATTTGCCTTGAAACCATAGTTGCATAGGGTTTGGTCAAGAAAGACCTTGGAAACCTTGTCAAAAGCCTTCTCTGCATCAAGAGCTAGGAGTAGTGAAGGGAGTCTGATAGAGTTAGCATAATGAATCAGGTTAATACAGTAGTACGTCTAGTGTTGTCAAGAGCTTGCCGGGAGGGAACAAAGCCCACCTGATCGGGATGATCCCACTACCTGGGACTGAACACACACAATTTCTTTTCTTTCCCTTTTTTTTTTCTTTCCTTTTTTTTTTTTATCAATTGACAACAACTTCACACTGTGACTCACTGCACTTATATCATTGACATGGTGTCCCTGAACACACAAAATTTACAAAAAAACTTCATTCTGTTTCTTAACAATTGACGACAACAGTGCTTATATTATTAATGCGGTGGCATGGCCTGGCTCTGAACATGCACAAGTTTTTTTTTTAAATACATTTTTTATACACTGCTGCGAATCACTGCACTTATATTAAAGTAATGGTGGCACACATGAAAAACCTTTGAGGGCACCAGTGTGCACCAATAAAGGGTTAATGCTGTCCTGTATTAGGAGCTCTGGGCTGCACTGTGGGCAGTTACGTTACAGCACCAGTGTGACTGTGCAGTGCACCAAAAACGATTTGTGCCAATGAATGCTGCCCTTAGATTAGGAGGACCTCTGCGTGCTGTGTGCACCAGTAATAAAAAATATAATGCTGCCCTGTATATTAGGAGGAGCTCTAGGGACTGTGTGCACAAGTATTAAAACAATATATATAATGCTGCCCTGTATATTAGCTCTGGGGGCTGTGTGCACTAAAAGAATATAATGCTGCCCTGTATGGAGGAGCTCTGGGATATGTGCATGCACCAGTAAAACAAGAATCTAATGCTGCCCTGGCAGTCCAGTGTGCTCTTGTCCAGCGTCCGCTGTGAAATGGTACCTGAATCACCATGGGAGGGACTTATATTAAATCCAAAACACGCAAGATTCGGCTCCGGGAAGATGAAGTTTATCCACATTTTGGAAACCGAGACTAGAAGGAAAACCCAAGCCATTACTCATATTTCCTTAGAAACTGGAAGTTCAGATGGACTTAGGGGGTAATTCTGAGTTGATTGCAGCAGCAAGTTTATTAGCAGTTGGGCAAAACCATGGCCCTCATTCCGAGTTGATCGCTCGCTAGCTGCTTTTAGCAGCAGTGCACACGCTAGGCCGCCGCCCTCAAGGAGTGTATCTTAGCTTAGCAAAGGTGCGAACGAAAGGTTAGCAGAACTGCTCGTAAAAATTTTCATGCATTTTCTGAGCAGCTCCAAACCTACTCCTACCTTGCAATCACCTCAGTCAGTTTGGTTCCTGCTTTGAAGTCACAAATACGCCCTGCGTTCGGCCAGCCACTCCCCCGTCTCCCCAGCTACTCCTGCGTTTTTACCTGACATTCCTTCCTTTTTTTAGCACACTCCCGGAAAATGGCCAGTTACCACCCAGAAACACCCACTTCCTGTCAATCACTCACCGATCAACAGAGTGACAGAAAAGCGTCGCTCGACCTTGTGTAAAACTGCATAGTTTTGTGTGAAAGTACTTCGCGCGTGCGTACTGCGGCCCGTACGCATGCACAGAAATGCCGATTTTTCACCTAATCGCTGCGCTGCGACCGAAAGCAGGTAGCGATTAACTCGGAATGAGGGCCCATGTGCACTGCAGGGGGGGCAGATATAACATGTGCAGAGAGAGTTAGATTTGGGTGGGTTATTTTGTTCCTGTGCAGGGTAAATACTGGCTGCTTTATTTTTACACTGCAATTTAGATTTCAGTTTGAATACACCCCACCCAAATCTAACTCTCTCTCTGCTCATGTTATATCTGCCTCCCCTGCAGTGCACATGGGGGGTCATTCCGAGTTGTTCGCTCGGTAAATTTTTTCGCATCGCAGCGATTTTCCGCTTAGTGCGCATGCGCAATGTCCGCAGTGCGACTGCGCAAAGTAAATTTGCTATGCAGTTAGGTTTTTTACTCACGGTTTTTTCTTCATTCTGGTGATCGTAATGTCATTGACAGGAAGTGGGTGTTTCTGGGCGGAAACTGGCCGTTTTATGGGTGTGTGCGAAAAACCGCTACCGTTTCTGGGAAAAACGCGGGAGTGGCTGGAGAAACGGAGGAGTGTCTGGCCGAACGCTGGGTGTGTTTATGACGTCAAACCAGGAACGACAAGCACTGAACTGATCGCAGATGCCGAGTAAGTCTCGAGCTACTCAGAAACTGCACAGAGATGTCTTTTCGCTATATTGCGAATCTTTCGTTCGCAATTTTAAGAAGCTAAGATTCACTCCCAGTAGGTGGTGGCTTAGCGTGTGTAAAGCTGCTAAAAGCAGCTTGCGAGCGAACAACTCGGAATGACCCCCATGGTTTTGCCCAACTGCTAACAAATTTGCTGCTGCGATCAACTCAGAATTAGGCTCTTTGGGGGTGATTCAGAGTTGTTCGCTCGCTAGCTGCTTTTAGCAGCATTGCACACGCTAAGCCGCCGCCTACTGGGAGTGTATCTTAGCATAGCAGAATTGCTAACGAAAGCGTTGCTAATTTTCTCATAACGATTACCCCGCAGTTTCTGAGTAGCTCCAGACTTACTCAGCCACTGCGACCAGCTCAGTCCTTTTCGTTCCTGGTGTGACATCACAAACACACCCAGCGTTCGCCCAACCACTCCCCCGTTTCTCCAGCCACTCCTGTGTTTTGCAACTCGAACGCCTGCGTTTTTCCGCACACTCGCATAAAACGGCCAGTTTCCGCCCAGAAACACCCACTTTCTGTCAATCACACTACGATCAGCACAGCGATGAAAAAGCTTTGTTATGCCGTGAGTAAAATACCTAACTTTTGTGTAAAATAACTAAGCGCATGCGCTCTGCGAACCTTGCGCATGCGCAGTAAGCGACTAATCGCAG
Organism: Pseudophryne corroboree; assembly: GCF_028390025.1. Taxonomy (NCBI): domain Eukaryota; kingdom Metazoa; phylum Chordata; class Amphibia; order Anura; family Myobatrachidae; genus Pseudophryne; species Pseudophryne corroboree. The sequence goes on along the minus strand of NC_086448.1, from coordinate 152,756,664 downwards.
TATAGCGAAAATCGGCAACGAGCGAACAACTCGGAATGACCCCCTTAGTTCTTAGGGCACAGTTAGCTGCTTGCAATGTTATTGTATTTTCTGGGTTGCTTAAAACTCCCTGTTGATATGTATTCAGTATTTACTGCACCGGATACCTTGTCCAGCCTCAAGCCCCTCGAGATCTATACTCTGTCCATGTACCATTATACTGATTGAAGAGTAATCCTACTTCACTATACTTACAGAAAAACCACTTGCTTCACTTCATCTGTTGCCTTTTGCTCTGATAATCATTCTTATACCTGAATTAATGGGACAATCATCACTTCCTCTGATTGGTCTGTTTTTGCATCCTTAACAGAGGTGTATTGTATTCCTACCAGAGGACTACATATCCATCTCCACCAGTGGTCTGGTGCCTGCATTGTACCCTGTTTCTGCATTATTTTATGTATGGACACCCTAGTAGCACATAGGGACATAGGGGTCTATTCATGAAGCAGTGAAAAGAGTTGAGGAGTGAGCCAGTTGAGAATTTGCCCTTGGCAACCAATCAACATTGAAGTAACACTTATAATTTGCATACTATACAATTGTACGGATCGGGAGGCAGTCAATTTACCGCCGTACGGATCAGCTGATTGGTTGCCATGGGCAACTTCTCCACAGGCTCACTTCTCCACTCTTTTCACTGCTTCATGAATAGACCACATGGTATTATGTGTCATCATTATGGAATTACTAGTAAAGCATTATTTTAATATGGCCCTAATCCATCCCGACATTAATTCCTTTTAATTGTGAAGTGACTGTATGCCTGTATATCAGGATGTTGATTCAAATAGCCTTGTCTTGTCTAGCTAGAATATTTTTATTCGGAGATGCCTGGAACCCACAAGATAAAATCAGCAAGTCACCTAAGGTTTATTTAAGGGCCCAGATGCTGTGAATTCAAAGAACACCAGTCCTGGACACACAAATGACAAACAAGCTTTGGGAGATCTGTAACCAAATAATATAGGCACACATACAGGTGCCATCAATATATAAAGGCATATATACATGTTTTCCATCCATGTGTTCAGGGGCTTATAATGTGTATTGGGCGTATTATTATTTCTAGGTTATGTTCATTTGAAGATATATCCCAGTTATAGATTTATTTTCAAATATATGTGTTAGCAAGAATGCATTTAAAGCATCCATAAAACCAATAAGCATACTCAGACTTACATTTCAGTGAGGTAAAAAAAGTGTTAAATGGCATGGGGAAATGGTCAGCTCTTGGAACCAGTGAATATTCCAGTTCTTCTATCTTTTCCCAGAAGGCAGAATTACAATATTAATGTTTCTGCACATATGTCTGTTAAACAAAACTGGTTTGCCTTTGCATTACTGTAAATCATTACAACTTTTTTGCTGTCATCTAACTGTATAACATTCTGTCTTTTTGTCCTTAACAGATACATGTGTCAGGCTTGGTTGTTATAAAGCTGCAGTACATTTAAGTCGCATAACAGGATTACAATATCTAATTAAATTAGTTTGGGATTGAGGGCATGATACAGAGGTGGACACTGATGCAGTAGTTCTTTTTTCGTAACCACTACTGCGAATTTATACTAATGCTGCAGCTGATAGGGCTTACTGAGACACCCACTGACTGTGACTCTAATCCACTACGGTGCGTAAATAGTAGAATCATCGAGTGGACATCAGTTACACCACCGGGCATACAGTAAGGTACATTGGGGCAGATGTATTAAGCCTGGAGACAGGATAAGGAAGTGATAAACCAGTGATAAGTGCAAGGTGATAAACGCACCAGCCAATCAGTTCCTAACTGTTGATTTACATATTGGAGCTAATTGGCTGGTGCGTTTACCACCTTGCATTTATCACTGGTTTATCACTTCTCTATGCCTTCTCCAGGTTATTACATCTGCTCTATTAAAAAAAAAAAAAAAAAAAGTTGTCATGTTGCGACTCACGAATAGACAACTTTTATTGATTAATATAATAAGGGTGTACTGTTGTTCTGAACAAGTCAAATATTTAAAACCATAATTGAAAGTAATCAGTGATAAGAGTTGAAAATAAAATGTATTAAAACCATTAATCATCCCGCTGTGTGTTTTCATATATGGTTATTTCTTGTTTCTATTGGCCGAGCGTTGCATTCACGGGTAAACTAGTGATTGATTGTTAGCACCGTATTTCCCTTCAAATGTCAAAGAAATGATGGAATACCATTTAACTGTTGAACATTATCAGAGGGGATCAAATATATATATATATATATATATATATATATATATATTTATTATGTATACAGTCTATTTACACCATGACCTTATTTGGACAGAATGTTGGTACAAAATATATGTACAGCAGTGTACAGATCACCCTATTTAAAGAGTAGATATAGAGATCAAAGTAAAAACCTTTTAAATGTTGGGTATTAGCAGGGGAGATCAAATATGCATACACTGTGTTTTATAAATATTTATACATTGTATTTATACCATGTCCTAATTTGGATGGTGTGAGTGTGCTGTATTTATTTTAATATTTCATTTACTGGGGGACTATATTTACCAGTGGGCCCTTAACACCCCATATGATGGTACTTTTGGTTCTCTGGCATGCACGGGAGGCTTGCTGGTACCTATAGTCCGCTTGTAAAGGACAATATTATTTAAATCTTACTTTATCTCAAAGCTATCAACCTCACACCCACCACCCAGGCTTCAGCCCAAGCCTGAGGAAGACTGTAGAGGGGGGTCTCCTTTTATTGGTGGGGTACCCACTTCCCCAAGAATCCCCAGCCTGGACTAGTTAGGGGGGAAATAATGCTTTAGCCAGGGGGAACTCCATCAAGCGTGACCCCCTGCTGTGACATTACCTCCCTGGTTGGTGCTGGTTCTAAAAATACGGAGGATCCTTACTAATCCCCCCAGCCTCCCCATATTTATAGAACCCTACATGTTTTGTTCCCTGTAATTTTTAAACCAGGGCTGGCTCAATGAGGCCAGGGCTAGTTATGCTTGTGGGATGGGGGGATTTTTTTTTTTTACTATTTCTTTACTTTTACACACAGAAAACCACTGCACAGATCAGTGTGATCTTGTAATGAAACTCGCGTTACAAGTTGCGAGTTTACCAAAATAAAACTTGCATGGTCTCACTTTTCACATAACCTGACAACATTAATCTCTCAGTCTATTATATACTGTGAGTTTGGGAATTAACTTGCATTATATCTGCATAAAAACTCAGGGGTACATTTACTAAAAGTCGATTTGGGTTGATTTTGATAGATTTTTGGTCGATGTTCGATCGATTTTGTGTTTCAGGGTCGAAATCACAAATTTACTAACAGATGATTTTTTTACATCCTTTTAAAAGTAATATGTCAAAAATCATCTGTTAGTAAATGTGTGATTTAGACCCTGAAACACAAAATTGACCAAACATCGACCAAAAATTGATCAAAACTTTTAGTAAATATACCCCTCAAACTCTATTACATTTTGGCCAAAGTGTACTCTCTGGCATTCTGAAATCTACTTACAGTATGTTATTTTGCTTTTGAGCATTATTAATATGTATCACTTATGCTGCATGTAATGTGCACTCATTCTGATTTTTTTTTTTAAACAATGAAAAACCACATGATTAATTTTTTGCCATTTCTGATCCGTCATTAATTAGGTAAAAAGTGACTGAATAGAATACTAGATGGAGAATTTTTTTTCATTACAGATTTTTTACTTGGTGTCAATAGCTATTCTGCAGATGCCACCTTTGCTCATTTGTCGCATTAAATTGCAGCCATATTGCAGTCACTCTGCATGGCAATAATTGTCACTGCAAATTTAAAGGGGAACGACTGATTTACTATTTGAGCTTTGTAGAGCTGTGGAATGTGTGTTGCCGTCTCTGATGCAAGAAGGAAGTTCTCAATCACACTTTACTTTTTTAGAAATATGCTCTGCTCATGCCAGCAGACTAGTCTTGCATGTAGCTGTCCGTTAGTTTGTTCTATGTAAATAATTGAAACCACATGTGCCATATTTTTGCTGCATGAGTTTTTTTTTTCTCTCCAACAGACACAAGGAGGGAAGCACAATATTTATAAAGGGTGGGTGCATAGGTGTGCGCAGGGGGGGTGCCTGGTGCGCACAGGCACCCTCTAATGTCTGGCACCCCGATCTCACATGCCTGATGCAGCGATTGCCGAGCAGGCTGATTACTGTCCCCTCTGCGCTGCACCCTGCAGGACTGCATTACTGACCGGACGCCTGGGTTAATCAAGGGTGCCACTGCCACCGGCTTTCAAATTCCCAGCTCCACCTCCATGTACAAAAACAGTGTGATGTGATGTGATTACGTCATGCTGCTCGCACGCCCATCCGTCACACGCCCACCTCTCTCCTTCTATGCTATGCCAACGCCAGCCACTGATGAGGAGCAGCATGCAGCCAGCGTTCCTCTTAGGAAGACAAATTCAATACTGGCAGACGGCCGGCAGCAGCATTGACAGGTCACTTGTTTTTCCAGCAGCAGCAGTAACTAGTCTGTGACTGTCAGTGTCAGTGAGTGACTGACTTGTAAGTAAGCTACTGCAGCTTGCAGGGGAAAGAGAGGGGGAGCCAGACCAGGCTGAGGAGGAGCAGTGTAATTGCATGAGTGCCATCAGGGGTGCTTGTTTGGTGCACACCACAACATCTGACAATGTATCTGCTTTATTAGGATTGGTACAAAGGTGGATATTTTATATGCGTTGACCATCAATAGATGGTGCTAAACACGCCCAAAAGGCGGTGCTAGACACACCCCTCCCACGGTGCACCCCCTAATAAAATGTGCTGCGCACGCCAGTGGGTGGGTGGGGGTAACTGTAAAGGCCCATACACATTAGACGATGTCGCTCTGTGAGCGACATCGTCTAACGTTTCCCCCTCCCGGGCCGGCCGGTCGGCGGCCGCCTGTACGCACTGAGCGATATGACAGCTCATATCGCTCAGTGACGTCACGCCCCCGCCAGCCCTGCATGAAGGTCGTGGACGACAGTCCACATCCTTCATGCATGCCCTACCGACAGCGACGATCGTTGCCGACCCGCGGGGCCGCGCATCGGTCGTCGCTGGCGGCATACACACTTGACGATAAAATGAGCGACGTCGCTCAAGGAGGGGGAAAATGAGCGACGTCGCTCATTTTATCGTTAAGTGTGTATGGACCAAGAAAAAAACAAAGCACAAAACATATATCCCACTTTGTATGCTTCATGACACAGTTGTGTGACAGCTGCATTCTCAGCATCATTACTCTAGCTCAAAAAATGACTGCTCCCACTGTCTGTGGCCTATCTGGGGCAGAGAAGGGCAACAAGTATAATGCTAGTTTAAAAGGCCTGATATGTTATTACAGATACACAGATGTGGCGTTATATGCTTAGTGTGGTGCAAGACGCCTGCTACAACTGAGACGCTCTGAGACGAGTAGCGTACAGTACTTTTCTTCCAATTATGCGTCTTAGTCGCATTGAAGATGCAGTGAAAAGCCGCTGACAGTGTACCAGGGATAGTAGGCTGCGGATTTAACTGCACAGGAATTGTCACATGTACAAAGTCACAGATGAAGCACAACCGAATGTGACATGACAAAATGCTGCAACTGCTTGTATCAGAACCCTTTTACATTAATTCAGACTCAGTCGCACCTAGAAGCACAAGTGCTGCACACCCCAGTGGCCAGTGTACATTAGCATTGCAGTTTTGTCACTTCTAATTGTTTGAATTATGCAAATAAAAAGCACATTTTGAGCAAAACAACGCTTAGCAGAGCTCAGGGCCGTTTCTAGACAATTTGGCTCCCAGTGCGAGTTTTCAAAATGCGCCCCCCCCCCCCATTGCTATAAAAAAAAAAATTGCGTGCCCCCCCCCCCCATATAGCCAGAAAAAAAGCATGCGCGCGCGCTCCCGACAAGGCTGTGTGGTCTGATTGAAATGGGTGTGGTCTCATTACAGTGGGCGTGGCCTCGTCTGATATCACACCCACCACAGGGGGAAAAAATAAAAATAAAAAAGTCCCCTTTTTACACATTACACCAGGCAAGTGTCCCCATATTACACAGCGCGGCAGGCAGGTGTCCCCATTTTACAAAGTGCGGCAGGCAGGTGTCCCCATTTTACAAAGTGCGGCAGGCAGGTGTCCCCATTTTACAAAGTGCGGCAGGCAGGTGTCCCCATTTTACAAAGTGCGGCAGGCAGGTGTCCCCATTTTACACAGTGCGGCAGGTATCCCCATTTTACACAGTGCGGCAGGTGCCCCCATTTTACACAGTGCGGCAGGTGCCCCCATTTTACACAGTGCGGCAGGTGCCCCCATTTTACACAGTGCGGCAGGTGCCCCCATTTTACACAGTGCGGCAGGTATCCCCATTTTACACAGTGCGGCAGGTATCCCCATTTTAAACAGTGCGGCAGGTGCCCCCATTTTACACAGTGCGGCAGGTGCCCCCATTTTACACAGTGCGGCAGGTGCCCCCATTTTACACAGTGCGGCAGGTGCCCCCATTTTACACAGTGCGGCAGGTGCCCCCATTTTACACAGTGCGGCAGGTATCCCCATTTACACAGTGCGGCAGGTGCCCCCATTTAACACAGTGCGGCAGGTATCCCCATTTTACACAGTGCGGCAGGTATCCCCATTTTACACAGTGCGGCAGGTGTCAAGTGGGGGGAGGGAGGGGGGGAGAGAGAGAGAGAGAGAGAGAGAGAGAGAGAGAGAGAATGAATACTTACAACTTGCCGCTCTTCGGGTCCCGCGCGCCGGCCGCCTCCTCTGTCGATGGTTATCTCCAGTCCTCCTCTCCTCCCTCTCTCTCCACCCGAGCGCTCCTGCTCGGGGGGCGGGGCTTCGCGAAATGACGCGTTTGCGTCGTGACGTCACGACGCAAACGCGTCATTCCGCGAAGCCCCGCCCCCCGAGCAGGAGCGCTCGGGGGGAGAGAGAGGGAGGAGAGCAGTGGTCACAAAGTGCCACGGCGGGCGCCCCGTGCGGTTGCACGGCTCGCCCGCCGCTAGAAACGGCACTGCGCCTCACAATCAGACTGCTGGCTTGCTGTGTTTTTTTTTTTCAGGGAGAATCTGTGTCTTTCCAGGGGGAGGTGTGGGGAGGGGGGGGGGGGGGGAGGTAGGTAAATGGAGGCTATAAATAGGAGCCTGCAATTTATCCCCCCCCCCCTCCACCCACCCAAAAAAAAGGGTGGAGAAATACATTGCAGGCTCCTATCTATAGCCTTCATTTACCTACACCCCCACCCCCTCCCCCCATCCTCCCTGGAAAAAGACACAAATCCATCCTAAGAAAAAACCCAGCAAGCCAGCAGTGTGACTGTGAGGCGCCCCCCAGAGCAACATGGAATCCCATTATTTTTTTTTTATTTCCTCTCTCTTCTCTCCCCCCCCCCCACACAAAGACACAAACCCAGCAGTCTGACTGTGACTGGGTGAGACTGACTCACTGACCGCGCTTATTCTGCAGCCAACAGTCTCTCACAGTGAGAGACTGCTGGCTGCAGAATAAGCGTGGTCAGTGAGTCTGTCAGTGCTACGCTACCTTTGAAATGCGGTCTACAGCTAATCCTCCGCAGCCGCTCCACCATCAGCACACAGCCACTGCCAGCCAAATTACCGTCCTCAGCTCAGCTTGCCCCTGGCGCCTGACGGATTTACAATGGCGCCCACCCGCTCCTCCGCGGCGTCTACCTAAACCGCCGGCGTTTCGCGTCATGACGTCACGGCGTCATGACGTCGGGACGCAATCGCGTCACAATGCATAGCTCCGCCCAGCGAGCGGAGTAAAACGGAGGGGAGGGGGGAATCAAAATACTGAATGCAGCTGCTGGCAGCATGAGCCGCAGTGGGCGCCCCGTGCAAATGCACGGCTCGCACGCCTGTAGAAACGGCCCTGGCAGAGCTGCATAGTGCGGGACCTGGAGCGCCAATAGGGGCTATTTGGTGCAATTTGAGTCACAGTGTGTGAGGACACATCAGTAGGTGTCTCTTTCATTGATTAAATGTATTAAACTTGACTTGCTGCTGAGATGAAGAGCAACGTGTGGCCCCTTTGAAAGTTAGAGGGCAGCCCAGTGCGGCACCCAAACTGTATCAGGTTGTTTATCACTGGTTTGGGTGGATCTGGAAATATGATGTAAGAAACATATACATTAATTCCCTCAATCATATAACTTATCTATGATACTGTCACAACTGAGGGCCTGAGCTGACGGGAGGCAGCCTCAGTTGTAGGGGCTGAGATGTACCGGAACCTGGGAGGTTGTATCAGACCCCTGGACATGTAAGTAACATGAATAATAACTGCCCGAAGGCGTGACCACGACAACTTGGATAAAAGTCAATGATGTTTATTATGACAACTCCGCAACACAGCAGCAGTAAAAGAAAACGTAAAAGTCAGCAAAGAATAAATACAGTTCCTGGGTACTACAGGATGGCAGGAGCCACAGGGCACTGGTAGTGTGCGATAGTTCTTATGATCTTCTAGATGGAAAGTCCTTACCAGGCCCGACTGTAGCAATGGAGATAACCCAGGATTGTGCCAGCTGGTGTTCCAGGAAAAGCTGGGTTGCTGAAGATAAAACAGCTGCTGTGGATACTGGCTGGAACCAGACTGTTGTTAGCACGGAGTGGATACTGGCTGGAACCAGTTAAATAATAAATGAACTTGGGAGCGATGAAATATGAACTGAAATGTAGAACTTGAGAGCGGAGAAATAATAATACCGGTGGAGAGTGGTAAAGTGTAGAAAGGACACCGGCCCTTTAAGGGAAGCTGTACTCTGCTGGAAGCTGGGCTGGAAGCAGGTAATGTTGTAGCTGGAAACAGATGAATCCACAATGGATTGGAGAGTCAGGCTACACCGCAGGTGGAATGCTGGTGCGGGTCTCTATGGTGGAAGTCTTGAGACAGGAGCTGGAACCTGGAAGACAATCACAGGAGAGAGACAAACAGGAACTAGGTTTGACAACCAAAGCACTGACGCCTTCCTTGCTCAGGCACAGTGTATTTATTCCTGCAGCAAGGAAGGGATTGGCTAGGCAATTATGCAGATTATCAATACTGAGAACAGATTGGTGGAAATGATCAGCTGACAGAATCCAAGATGGCTGCGCCCATGCAGACACTTGGAGGGAAGTTTGGTTTGTAATCCATGTGGTAATGAAAACAGTAATGGCGGCGCCGGCCACCGGAGACAGGAGGCGCCAGGCTGACAGATGCACATCCAACCACGCGGACACAGCGGAGGCCGCGGCTGACGTAATCGCCACTCAGACACTCTGCATGCAGAAGTTCAGGGACGGCGGCGGAGGCCGCGGGAGACGCCATGCCAGGTGTAATATGGCGTTTACTGTGACAGCGTCCCAGAGTGACAGGAGAGGATACAGGAATGTACACATCAGGATAACAGATGGGATCCGGTCCTGGAGCGCTGAGCCAGCCTTAGGAGGCATCTGATGGGTAAGAAATGGCGTCCAGATACCCGGATCGTGACAGCACCCCCCCCTTTAGGAGTGGCCCCAGGACACTTCTTTGGCTTTTGAGGAAACTTGGAATGGAATCTCCGGACCAAGGCAGGAGCATGGACATCAGAAGCATTGGTCCATGAACGTTCCTCAGGACCATAACCCTTCCAGTCAATAAGATATTGTAGTTGACCGTAACGGTGACGTGAGTCCAGGATCTTGGCCACTTCATACTCAACGCCTCGTTGAGTTTGGACTTTCGGAGTTGGAGGAAGTGAGGAATGAAACCGATTCAAGATCAGCGGTTTCAACAGGGAAATATGGAATGTCCTGGGTATTTTTAAGAAGGGAGGCAACTGGAGTCTGTAAGCAACAGGATTGATGACTTGTTCAATCTTGAAAGGACCGATATAGCGAGGTGCAAACTTCATACTGGGAACTCTTAACCTCAAATTCTTCGTGGATAACCATACCCGATCACCCACCTTGAGAGCAGGAACTGCTCGACGCTTCTTATCCGCAAACTTCTTGTACCTGAACGATGCCTTGAGCAGAGCTGATCGTACGCTCTTCCAGATATTGGCAAACTGATGCAAGGTGATATCCACTGCGGGAACAGAAGTTGCTGGAAGCGGTTGGAACTCAGGGACTTTAGGGTGGAATCCAAAGTTAGTGAAGAATGGTGTTGAAGCAGATGAAGAATGATACTGGTTGTTATGACAGAACTCGGCCCAGGGAAGTAATTGAACCCAGTCATCTTGAGAGGAGGACACATAGATGCGGAGGAAGGCCTCCAAGTCCTGATTCACCCTCTCGGTTTGACCATTGGTCTGAGGATGGTAAGCCGTGGAAAACTTTAGCTTGACTTGGAGGACTTGACATAAACTTCGCCAGAATTTGGCTGTGAATTGAACTCCTCGATCTGAGATAATTTCTTCAGGAAGACCGTGGAGTCGGAAGATCTCTTGTATGAATACTTGAGCCAACTTGGAAGCTGACGGAAGACCGGTGAGAGGAATGAAGTGTGCCATCTTGGTGAACCGGTCAACTACCACCCAGATGGTATTGAACTTGTTGCACATGGGTAAGTCTGTAATGAAATCCATCGACAAGTGGGTCCATGGTCGACGGGGAACGGATAGTGGAACCAGTTGCCCCGCAGGCGACTGGCGGGATACTTTATGTTGGGCACACTTTGGGCAAGATGCAATAAACTCCAAGACGTCCTTTTTCAGAGTTGGCCACCAATAGGACCTAGAGATAAACTCCAGGGTTTTTTGGATACCTGTATGTCCGGCAAAACGGGAAGCATGGGCCCAATGCATGAGCTTCTTCCTTAGCATCGGCTTCACAAAACTTTTCCCTGATGGGGGCGTAGAGTCCATCCCTACCGTGGAGAATGCCAACGGATTTATAATAGGATGCTTGTCTGAAGACTCTGACTCATTTTCTTGCTCCCATGAGCGGGAAAGGGCATCGGCCTTGCGATTCTGAGAGCCCGGACAGAACTGGAGTTTAAAGTCGAACCTGGAAAAGAAAAGTGCCCATCTGGCCTGACGAGGGTTGAGACATTGTGCGCCCTTCAGGTATAAAAGGTTCTTGTGGTCTGTAAGTATGGTGATTGAATGAGAAGCTCCCTCCAACAGATACCTCCACTCTTCTAGAGCGAGCTTGATGGCTAGCAACTCCTGGTCGCCAATGGCATAGTTGCGCTCAGCTGGGGAGAACTTCCGGGAGAAGAAACTGCAAGGGTGTAAATGGCCATCTTTAGCCCTCTGAGATAACACCGCTCCTACTCCAACGGAGGAGGCATCCACCTCTAAGATCAAAGGAGAGTCGATGTCAGGCTGTTTCAGAACAGGCGCAGAGATGAACCTTTGTTTTAAAAGATGAAATGCTTGCATGGCTTCTTCAGACCACTTGGACGGGTTAGCACCCTTCTTAGTGAAAGCAGTAATAGGCGCCACAATGGTGGAAAAGTCTCGTATAAACTTTCGGTAATAGTTGGCGAACCCTAAGAACCTCTGGACCCCTTTGAGGGTTAAGGGTACCGGCCAATTTTGGATTGCTTGTAGTTTCTCAGGATCCATCTCTAGTCCGGAACCGGACACAATGTACCCTAGAAACGGAATGGACTTGACTTCAAAGACGCATTTTTCTAATTTGCAATAGAGATGATTGACACGGAGACGGGACAGAACCTCTTTAACCCAAAAACGATGTTCCTCTAAATCGTTGGCAAAAATGAGGATATCGTCTAGATAGACCACGACATGACGGTATAGAATGTCTCTGAAGATCTCATTGACAAAATGCTGGAAGACAGCTGGAGCATTGCTCAATCCGAAGGGCATGACGAGGTACTCATAATGTCCGTCACGGGTGTTAAAGGCGGTCTTCCACTCGTCACCCTCACGGATCCGGATGAGATTGTATGCACCTCGCAAGTCCAGCTTTGTAAAGATGGTAGCTCGGCTAACTCTGTCAAAGAGCTCAGTAATCAGGGGTAAAGGATAACGGTTCTTGATGGTAATGTCGTTCAAACCTCTGTAGTCGATGCACGGCCGCAGACCACCATCTTTCTTTTTTACAAAAAAGAAGCCTGCGCCGGCTGGAGAAGAAGAAGGTCGAATGAACCCCTTTGCTAGGTTCTCTTTAATATATTCCTCCATAGAATGCGTCTCAGGCAGAGACAACGGATAAGTTCGGCCTCGAGGTGGAACCTTCCCTGGAACGAGATCAATCGGACAGTCCCATTCTCTATGAGGAGGAAGGATATCAGCAGAAGCTTTACTGAACACATCCGTGAAATCTTGATATGGAGGAGGTGGAACATCAGACGACCTGGGGGAGGAAGAACAGACAGGCAATACTTTAAACAAACATGTCTCAGCACAGGAGGAACCCCATGCCAGGATTTGCGTAGTCGTCCAATCAATTGTAGGATTGTGAAGACGGAGCCATGGAAGGCCCAGGACCACAGGATGTGTGGCTCTTGGAATCACTAAAAAAGAAATAAGTTCGGAATGAAGAACTCCCACTCTCAGACGAACTGGTAGAGTCCTTAAAGAAATAACTGCATCAAAAATTTTGCTGCCATCCACGGCAGTTAAAGAAATGGACGAAGGAAGTCTCTCGGTGGGTAGGGACCACCGTTTAACATAGGCTTCGGTAATAAAGTTCCCAGCTGCTCCGGAATCAAGGAGGGCAATGACGTTCCGATAACGTTGAGCAACTTGAAGCGAGACTGGGAGATTACAATCTTGAGGAGATGGAGAGGAGATCATTACTCCTAGCCGGCCCTCTCCTTGGCGAGCTAGGATTTGGAGTTTCCCGGACGTTTGGGACAGGCATTAATGGTGTGAGACGGAGCTGCACAATAGAGACAGAGAAACTCGGAGAGACGTCTTCGGCGCTCAGCAGGAGTTAAACGGGAACGGCCAAGTTGCATGGGCTCATCTTTAGATGGTGACAGTTGACGAGGAGGAGGAGCAGAAGATTTTGGAGCAGATGATCTTCCACGCTCAGTTGCTCTCTCTCTGAAACGTAAATCAACTTTCGTGCAGAGTGAGATTAGCTCATCTAACTTAGAAGGTAAGTCTCTGGTAGCTAACTCATCTTTAATACGCTCAGATAAGCCATGCCAGAATGCAGCATACAGGGCCTCGTCGTTCCATGCCAGTTCGGATGCCAGGATCTGGAACTGTATCAGATATTGTCCTATAGTACGTGACCCCTGGCGTAAACGGAGAATCTCGGATGAAGCTGAGGTTACCCGGCCTGGCTCGTCGAAGATGCGCCTGAATGTTGACACGAAGGCAGTGTAGGAAGATAGCAGGGTGTCGGACCTCTCCCATAACGGTGATGCCCAATAAAGGGCTGAGCCACTGAGAAGAGAAATAATGTAGGCAATTTTTGTACGGTCACTGGGAAAATTGCCAGGTTGTAGCTCAAACTGAATCTCACACTGGTTGAGAAATCCCCTGCAGAATCTTGGAGATCCGTCAAATTTTGCTGGCGTTGGAAGATGAAGACGTGGAGCAGAAATGGGTAAGGTGGGTGGGGTTATAGCTGGAGTCACTGTGGTTGACGCACCAGACGCGCCTGATCCACGGAGAGTTGTCTGAATCCCATCCAGCCGAGTAGAGAGATCCTGGAGACAGCGGATGATGTGGCCCTGTGCAGCCTCCTGATGTTCTAGTCGGGCTGCCAGTTCTTGCATCGGCCTGGCCGCTTGATCCTGGTCTCCGGCTGGATTCATTTGGTCAGTGCTTACTGTCACAACTGAGGGCCTGAGCTGACGGGAGGCAGCCTCAGTTGTAGGGGCTGAGATGTACCGGAACCTGGGAGGTTGTATCAGACCCCTGGACATGTAAGTAACATGAATAATAACTGCCCGAAGGCGTGACCACGACAACTTGGATAAAAGTCAATGATGTTTATTATGACAACTCCGCAACACAGCAGCAGTAAAAGAAAACGTAAAAGTCAGCAAAGAATAAATACAGTTCCTGGGTACTACAGGATGGCAGGAGCCACAGGGCACTGGTAGTGTGAGATAGTTCTTATGATCTTCTAGATGGAAAGTCCTTACCAGGCCCGACTGTAGCAATGGAGATAACCCAGGATTGTGCCAGCTGGTGTTCCAGGAAAAGCTGGGTTGCTGAAGATAAAACAGCTGCTGTGGATACTGGCTGGAACCAGACTGTTGTTAGCACGGAGTGGATACTGGCTGGAACCAGTTAAATAATAAATGAACTTGGGAGCGATGAAATATGAACTGAAATGTAGAACTTGAGAGCGGAGAAATAATAATACCGGTGGAGAGTGGTAAAGTGTAGAAAGGACACCGGCCCTTTAAGGGAAGCTGTACTCTGCTGGAAGCTGGGCTGGAAGCAGGTAATGTTGTAGCTGGAAACAGATGAATCCACAATGGATTGGAGAGTCAGGCTACACCGCAGGTGGAATGCTGGTGTGGGTCTCTATGGTGGAAGTCTTGAGACAGGAGCTGGAACCTGGAAGACAATCACAGGAGAGAGACAAACAGGAACTAGGTTTGACAACCAAAGCACTGACGCCTTCCTTGCTCAGGCACAGTGTATTTATACCTGCAGCAAGGAAGGGATTGGCTAGGCAATTATGCAGATTATCAATACTGAGAACAGATTGGTGGAAATGATCAGCTGACAGAATCCAAGATGGCTGCGCCCATGCAGACACTTGGAGGGAAGTTTGGTTTGTAATCCATGTGGTAATGAAAACAGTAATGGCGGCGCCGGCCACCGGAGACAGGAGGCGCCAGGCTGACAGATGCACATCCAACCACGCGGACACAGCAGAGGCCGCGGCTGACGTAATCGCCACTCAGACACTCTGCATGCAGAAGTTCAGGGACGGCGGCGGAGGCCGCGGGAGACGCCATGCCAGGTGTAATATGGCGTTTACTGTGACAGCGTCCCAGAGTGACAGGAGAGGATACAGGAATGTACACATCAGGATAACAGATGGGATCCGGTCCTGGAGCGCTGAGCCAGCCTTAGGAGGCATCTGATGGGTAAGAAATGGCGTCCAGATACCCGGATCGTGACAGATACTGTTTATTGTAGTATATCTATTATAGCACAAATTAATATAAGAACATTTTTTTTTCTTCCTCTACTTACCACTTGCCTGGCATGGTCCATTGTTTGCAACCACACCAGGCGATGCGTTATCTGACCTAGTCACAAACAATGCGACCAGTTGAAAACACAGAGTGTGCAGCTGCAGGAAGACAATCTTCCACCAGCTGTTGCTCTCAGGTGTTCCTCCCGTTCCCTCTGCCTCCTTGCACCCTCCCCTTTCTCTGCCGATCACTGCTGATCTGTCAGTACAGCAGGAGCCACCACCCAGCGGCTGCAGACATTAGTGTATACCTGGTGGCTGCTCAGATGAGCAGCTGCTGGGAAAATCAAATAGCGATGGTTCCAATGTTCCTGATGTTCCCAATGTTCAGATGGTGGTGTTCCGATGTGTGAAAAAGCAATATTTTACAAATGTAAATTATTATTTTTTTAAATCGTTGTGGATAAATACGTGTTCTTGACCTAATTCAATCATAAAAAACCCTTCAATTTCTGAGCATTTTTTTGGAAACAAAAAATTTCCCGTTAAGTGGTTATTCATATTTCGGGATAATTTTACCTGACATGTTATATTTCTGGACACGTGTTGACACTGTTATTTCAAAACATAGTGGATCCTTGTTTTAAAACATCAAAGGCTAATCAAATCAACGGACTTGCGCAAAAGTTACAGAATAAAAAACCTGACCTTGCAGCACTTGTGTCAGAAGAATGAAACATAGCAAATAATGGACAAATCTGTAGTGAAGTAAAAACAAGTATGACGGGGATAAGAACACATGACTCAGTTATGCCTGTTCTTGGCAGTCAGTCACACTCAAATCTAGTAAACGGACAATTAAGAAATGGCTCAGTATACACAGTTAGCATTAAAATCCTTATTTATGAGAAAATCAAAAGGCTTAAGTGTGCTGCTGTTTGCTTTACAGTAACTAAGCCGAACAATAACAACATGGGTCTACCTGGGATTTTCACTAGCTGTGGACTCTTTATAAGACGTATAGTCACCCACTTCATATTCTGCGAGCCGCTACATTCTTTTTGACAGGCACATTGACAATTAAATGACAGGAGTTAATAGAAACATTTTAAAAAAAAACTCATGCATGACAAAGCTGTTTAAAATACTTCATGCATGACGCTAGCGTAACAATCTGAAAAATTCATTTAGGATGTATGAATAAACAACATTATGCACATGTACATCCAGTGAATACGATATACAGGTATATGTTTACAGCAATGCTGGCAGCTGCAGTTATAATTTTATTCTATATACTGAGGAAGAGGTTCATGTCAATGGATATTGGGGCAATTATGTGTGTTACCTTTTGTTTCTATGTAAAGTACAGCATGTTACATGTAAAACAATTCCCACTTTTACTATATTTATAGAAAAATGAAAGAATAGTTCTTGACAAAACAAAAAATTCAGTGATGGAAGAATTTCAGAAGTCATACCCCATCCCAAACTTTCATGCGCTCTTGTGGTTTGGAGGGTTCCCCAATGTATTTTTTATACAGCTGGTGACAACCCGCTGGCTTTTGCTCATTTCCACTGCCAACAACACGAATTAGGACCCTTTATGAATGGTACAATATACCTACTGTATTTTCAAGATGTGCAAATTTACAGATTCCACGTGAATTTGAGCCATGGCTTTGGTTTCCCACCAGGCCTGGATTCCAAAATGAGGCAAAGCGTCATCATCCCAACGTCAGATTTTGTGTGTTTTGTATTCAAAATAAGTCCTTCCCACGGTGAATCGGTCGCCATTTCACACCGGACCACCAGAGAGCTGTGTCCTCTTAGCGTTAATATTGACCTAGCTGTATAATTAATAGGCAGCTAGCAATACATTTATTTTTTATTTTTAAAATGCAGGACTGTTCTTTGATGTGTGTGTACTGATTATATGTGCAACATATACCCCGGACAGGGACCCTGTATACAATGCTGGTGGTAATGGCTGCATGTTATCACTGTGATATTAACTAAAAAATGAGACTGTCTATCTTTTGCATTCCACCAAACACGTGTGGAGCCTTACCTGGGAAATAAGAGAATGACATGCCAATGATTTATTGAAAAACAAAACCACACACCTAATCTATAGCAGCAAGGGAACTCAGAATAATGTACCTGCTAACTGGGAACTATATGACTAAGTATGTGAAGCAAGCGCTGCATCCAAATCCCTTAAACATTAGTTAAATGGTGAAAATCCAGATATACAGTAACTTGGAAATCAGGATACTATCCTATACCTATAGAGTTGCAGCGCATATGAGGTGATTGGGAGGTGATACCTTCCTCCTGAATCCGGACTTTATATCTGTGGCAGGGATATTACTTTGGTGTGGACACCAGTGTGCCACCATTGCTATAAGCATAGTGAGTCGCAGCAGTGTGTATAAAAAAAACAAAAAAAAAACAAAAAAACTTGTGTGAGTTGTTCAGGTTTAGGTATTGGGAGGGATGTACTAAAGTGGAAATGCTTCTAAAACCCTTTGGCCACATAGGTACTTAGCCCTGCACCGTTAGTACATATGCCATTAGTAGCAACTAGCAATGCAATATTTGGTGGGATGTACCGCAATTACTTGGCACATCCTACCAAGTGTGTTGTAAAATAACAACGTTCGTTAGGTGCCAGTGTACCATCATTACTATAAGCGAAGTGAGTCGCATCAGTGTGTAAAAACACAAACAAACAAAAAAAAACACACACAAAAAACATATGTGTGTTGTTTGGGTTCAGACATTGTGTTGTAAAATAATAAGGTTCCTGTATGCCACCATTACTATAAGCGAAGTGAATGGCAGCAGAGTGTAAAAAAAGAAGAAGAAAACTTGTGTGTGTTCAAGGCCAGACAGTGGCACTGTGTTAAACAATAATGCTCAGTAGGTACTGTGTCACTGCATTACTAATACAAGCACTGTGAGTCGCAGTGTGAAATTGTTGTCATTTGTTAAAAAAACAGAAAAATCTTTTTTTTGTAAAATGTGTGTGTGTGTGTTTAGGGCCAGACGGTGGCATTGTGTTAAATGATAATGCTCAGGTGCCGTGCCACCGCATTAATAATATAAGCAATATGTGAGTTGCAGTGTGAAGTGGTTGTCATTTGTTAAACAGAATTTTTTTATTTGTAAAACTTGTGTATGTTCAGGGCCAGACAGTGACATTGTGTTTAAACAATAATGCTCAGTAGGTGCCATGGCACCACGGTAATAAAATAAGTGCTGTAATTCAATATGGATCTTGATGCCGTGCTGTGACTGCTGCCAGTCATGATGGTACTAGTTCTTCAACATCTACTAGAGTCAGTGCTCAAGGACATAGAGAGTTTAAGAAAGGGCACCTAAAATCAAAACAATATTTCACAATGTTAGAAAAAAACATCACCTTTAATACAGGGACAGTTTACTGACAAAAAAACATAAAATTGCCACCATGCCATATACCACACACAGTGGCAAGGAAACTCTCAGGCCTTGGCCTTTATTTGCGATTGGTGATTCTAGACTGCTGTCAGTCAGGCATCTTCTTCTGCAACCTCACATGATGACGCAACACCTTCACACTCAGAATCTAGAAGAGGTGTCAAATGTAAAACAGGCCAGAAAAAATCCACTAAGGCTGAGGAAGAAATTATGTTCAGAAACATCACAAATCCCTGAGGAGTCTAAGAGCAACCATTTTAGCTAAGTGTGAGTCTTATTTTTCTGATACTGTACTCGTATAGAATAGGGAAGCCAATCCCGGGCCATTTTTTCAATCCCGGGTATCAGGATTGAAAAATGGCCAATCCCAGGATTCCCGGGATTTCCAGGATTGGCTTTTAATAATGTTGCCGCCCCCTCACACCGCCCCAGCACACATAACTAACTGTATACCGCGGGCCGGTGGGTGGGAAACTCCACATTCTCTCTCCCCCAGTGGTGACTGACGGTGCAGCATGACCTCACGTTGCGCTGGGGGAGCCGGAAGGAGGAAGCCAGGCAGCATCTGAGCATTCTGTGGATGCTCAACACTGATCCCTCAATACCCGGGATTGAACCTTCCAATACCGGGATTGAATCCTGGCCATTTTTGGCCCTAAATCCCAGGATCCTGGGATTGGCCTCTCTAGTATAGAGTCTACCTTCCACCATTTCTGCACCCTCTGCAAATGTGGGGATGAGCAGCACAAGTATAGATGGTGACATAGAAATTGAGGATGCTATTGTGGAAGTACAACAGATAAGAGGGTTATTTGTGTAGCTGGCACCATTTATGAGGATGTTGATGGTGAGGATGTTGTTTGTGGAAGTAAGTCACCAGTGGCAGCAGTTCTTGCCCATGATAAGAAGAAGGCCATTGTCATGTCTAGGCATAAACCCAAAAAATGCACCTCATATGATGGAATTATCTTTACTCAAATCCTGACAACAATTGTCAAGCCATCTGTAGTGTTTCTTAAGCCAAAGTAAGTAGAGGTAGGGGCATTAACTATCTAGGAACATCCTGTTACATCATTTGCAACGAGTTCATGCACAGTTTTTGCCAAAATCTGAAAAATCTGCTGAAATAATACCAAGAAGCCCAGCATCAGGTCAGTTATGTGCCAGCACATAAAATCACCACCAACACCTTCATCATCATAAATCTCATTATTAATGATCAGAGGTAGTCCTCTTGCATCCAGTTTGCTAAGGCTAACTGACATTCCCCTATTCAGAATTCTTCAGGAGAGTCCTTGAGTGCTAGATCTGCTGCTGCTGGGCGGGGAGAGGGGGGGATTTTTCATCCCAGAAGAGGACCAAGAAGACTTCTAGTCAGGGCTTAAAGTGGTCCTGGAGAGGTGGGGGACCTCACCTCGCCTATAACCCCTCCCACTTAGCACGTGCCTAAGGAGCAAGCGCTGCAGAAAGGGGTGTGGCCTCACAAGGAAGGGGCGTGGCCACACAAAAGTACCACCAATTCAAAATAATGCCTCACAGTAGCACAATCTTACTCACATTGTTATAACTACTGCAGTTAGTGCTACCAAGTTTCTCAGGAAAATAGTAGGAGCCAAAATATCTTTTTAAATTGGGAGTGCAGTATGCGGATGTGTGTGTATAAATATATATATATATATATATTTATACACACACATCCGCATACTGCACTCCCATACCTCCCAACTTTTCAGTAATGAAAAAGGGGCATGGTCTACGGGGAAAGGGACGTGGCTTTGCGGGAGGACCCGCAATTGCCAGCCACGCCCCCATTTCCGTCACTGAGGGGGCATGCCCAGCGCTCTGTGAGCCGCTGGCATGCCCCCTCTCCCTCTGACTCCAGTGAATAGACCAGTGATGGCTAACCTTGACACTCCATCTGTTGTTGAACTACATATCCCAGCATGCCCTGCATCAGTTTTAGCATGGCCAAATAGCACAACTGTAGCAAGGCATTCTGGGATGTGTAGTTCAACAACAGCTGGAGTGTCAAGGTTAGCCATCACTGGAATAGATGCTGTGCGCATGCGCACAGCGTCTTTTCACTGCTGCTCTGCTAAGCAGGGCAGCGATGACAGGAGTCTCCCAACTGCCCCCCCTCCCACCACTGCGGGACACTGCGGCCCGCGGGTGGGACAGCGGAACAGACCCCAAAAAACGGGACTGTCCCGCGAAAATCGGGACAGTTGGGAGGTATGCACTCCCAATTTAAAAAGATATTTTGGCTCCTACTATTTTCCTGAGAAACTTGGTAGCACTAACAGCAGTAGTTAGTTATAGCAATGAAAGTATAGTTTAAGAGAAATAGTTCATGTGCAAATCTCAGCTATTACATTCCAGTACTGCAGTGAATGTATGAATAGGTGGTATGTATGAATAGATTATAAATTAGTCACATTCATGAAAACTGATTGTTCTTATACTATAAAGTACTGTATAAACCATCTCTTACAACATAAAAAAAATACTGAGAATTTGTGATAGGTCTCCTGTATTTACACACAGATATGTTACCATACTGTCTACATTTAAAATGACCATTTATGACTTTGTGCAGAAACTGAGCTCAGGGATGAAGAACTTGCATGAGGCATTGATAATTTTTCCAGAATATTTTGCAACTATTGCTTCTGTCTGGTATCGGAGAGCTATGAATCTGCATTACTAGGTGTGTGTGGGAGGCAGGGAAATCACCATCTGTCCCTTTCTCGGAGGGCAGCTCTATTGAACTTTCAGCTGAAAAGTAGTGTTATGCGGACTGCAGACTGTTATGTGACTGCTGCCCTAAAAGGGAGGGGGTGGGGTGCATTGCCAACAATACCATTAAATTATAATTTCTTCTAAAATGTACTTGCCTAGGAGACTATGGAACAGTACTGGCTCACGGACCGGCTGCTATTGATGAGAAGCGGGGCACTTTGAATCTTGCGCTGATTGTGCGCCATTCACGGATCGAGGACTGACAGCTAAATTCTCATTGGCTGGTGGTCCGCGAGCCGTGATTGGCTCACACCAGATTTTAATAAAGCCGCCCCTTCTTTTGATTGGTGCTGCAGCCGGTCCGCGAGCCGGGGTTGGCTGGCAGCCGATGTCACCTTTATAATGGAGAAGGGACCTGATGCTGTGGCCGGGCGGAGGCGGAACTGCTTCCGCTTGCAGTTAGAGGTGACGGAACGCAGTTCCACCCCGTTCCGGCCCACTTTAACCACTGCTTCTAGTAGTTTTAAACAATTGACTGTGAAACAATCCTTTGTAAGAGGAAGCAAGTATGAAAGATACAGATCACTGAAGCCATGATGGCTATGCTATTATTAGATCTGTATCTTATATACGCCATTAATGCATCTGGTTTTAGACATTTAATTGAGGTCATGTGTTTTAGCTACCAAATTCTATCTAGGTTCCATTTTATCAGAAATTAAATTCCTCTCCTGTACCAGGACATTAAATAAAACAAGAACTAATTCTTGACCTACAAAATACAGATGGTTCACTTAACTCTAGATACAGTATGTGGACAAGCGATACTGGTCAAACTTAAGATTACATGACTGTGACTGCCCACTGGGTGGGTGTATCGTATTCAGCAATAGCAGTATGTAACAGAAAATGTCAGCTCATTCACAGGTAGGCTACTCTGTATCCCCAGCTTCACTAAGAGTCAAGCCAGTGTCTACCTGTCAGAAATCTAAGGCATTTCATAGCAAAATGGTTTACCCCACTTGGACTCTCTTCAGGATTTGTCATTTCTGAGAACGCAACACATATTGTGAGAGAATTACAAGTGGGTGAATGCAAACACGTCCCATATTTTGCACACACAATCAACTTGGTGATACAGCATTAAAAAAAAAATGACAGCTGGAAGAGATGCTCTCTGTGGCCTGAAAAATGTTGGGACATTTTCTGCATTCAGCAACAGCATGTAGACAGAGGCGGATTGGCCATAGGGTTTACAGTGAAGATTCCCGGTGGGCTGACACACCCTTGGGGCCTGTTTTGTTTGAGGACATGTGGTCCTTTTTATAGACATAATTAAGATGCAAAATAATTTGCATATATGAAAATGACTTTGCCACTTAGCCTGTGATTGCAGATGATCTAGTGTATGCTCTGTCTGCCTGCTTGGCTGACATATAAGATTGAGTGAATAGTGATTGGGATACGGTTGGTGTAATAAGGAAGAAAATATATCTTTCTAAAGAATGATATCGTTTCCTAAATTCTGAAGGTGTATCATATAATGTGCTCATAATATTACATTTTTTTTTTTTAACTTCCCCCCTTGAGTCTGGACATGCCCACTATCTGGAAAGTCTTGGGGGGAGGGTGCTGCTGCCATGGCCCATGGCTAGACCTTACACCTCTGGTGCTGCCCATGTGGGGCCACTAGTACAAATCTTTCCAGGGCCGCTTTTTGTTGCCAATCCACCCCTGCATGTAGAAGATTGCCATGGCTGCAAGAATAGTTACATTTGCCATGAAACCAACTGAATAAAGAGGTAGTAACATGGTGGAATTCCACCATGTATGTGCTTCAGTGAATGGAGAAACAACAACAAGCCATCCAAGCGTATACACAAGCTATGACATAGGCAGAGGAGAGGAAGTGTACTTTAGTCTACTGCACTTTCCATTTTATACAAGGTACTGAAACCATTGTCATTCATAACCTATGAAGTGATTTTATAGATTGCCAGCTTGAGTCATGTGATTCTCTTAATTAGACTTTAGAAAAAGACGCATGAGAAACTGAAGGAGATGAAACAAAGCGCTTACAGTAAGTATGTTAGACTACATTTTGGCGACCATACTTGATGCTAGGTTTAGGTCCTATTTTCTTCCTTTCCAACTGACACAGATCTTAGGAGATGCAAAGAGCCCCTTGTGAGCAAGTGGCACATGATACAATAATATCTTCTCGTTCAGCTTCTCCTGCAACTGCTGCCAGGAATAAACTGAGCTTTCTCAAGAGACCCACTGGTGATGTAGATGAGTCAACTCAGTGCACCAAAGTGACACAACATTTTGACATCTGGCCAGTTCTAAAAGAATTGCCCAAAATTAGTTACTCCTATACCGTGACTCAATCTGATAAGGTAACATCTATAGAATGGTGGAGGATTATTTTAATGATAGTGTACAAATGAGCATGTCAGACAGTCCCTTTGACTACTGGGAGTAAAAAAATGCAATTTATAGCCCCTTGTACAAACTCGCTGTGCTTTACTTATACTAAAAAAGGGGAAGTGGAGGATCCCTGCTACACTGGCACAATGTAAGCTGCCTAGATTATGTTTCTTCCTAAAGTGTCACCACACTTCAATAAAAAAATATATACATACAAGGAAGATTGGAAGGACACAACCTTGGGTGCTAATAAATGTGGTGTATATAATATAACATATACAATATGTCCCATTCGATGGAATCCGGTTGTGTTAGTTGTTCTGCTCCTTCAGATGTCACCTGGTGCTCAGTTTCAAGTTTGGTGATATGGTGAACATGAAAAAATAAAAATACAAACAAACATGTAGAACAATCTTAAAATTCAAAACTTAAATGTTAATAGATACGTCGTGATTCTAATGTTCAAGAAGTGCTAATAGATGTGATGGGACATAGTCAAACTCCCAGATCAAAAGGTGGCAATGTATAAAACAAGGTTTCTTTAAATTTGTGACCCTAAATATTTTCTGAATATGAACTTCTGTATAGAAGTATGTCTGTGGTTTTAAATAGGCATATCCCACTCACTGTGACTGCAGAATAAATGAAGCATATAATGATATCTTGAACATTTGAGAAGGAATAGAAGAACGTACCCCACTAAGGGCCGCATTAGGCCTACTGACCACAACATTTCTAATCGCCCCCATGGAAAAGTGGATGTGGCCTCGCAATTTTATATTATCAAACTATAAATATATTTTCATACCCCCTCTACACACACAATTAGCAGCCTTACACATAACGCCCACAGTAGTGTTCCTTACACATAATGTCTCCAGTATGGTGTCAGATATGCATAATGACCTCAGTAGTGCAGTGCCAGATGCACATAAACCCCCAGTAGTGCCAAATACACATACGCCCCCAGCAGTGCCATATACACATTATATGCTCCCACAGTGCCAGATACACATTATATGCCCCCACAGTACCAGATACACATTATATGTCCTCACAGTGCCAGATACATGATATGCCTCCACAGTGCCAGATACAAATAATATGCCCCCACATTGTAAGATACACATGTGCCCCCACAGTGCCAGATACACACAATATGCCCCCAGCATTGTCAGATACACATAATATGCCCCCACACTGTAAGATACACATGTGTCCCCACAGTGCCAAATACACATAATATGCCCCACATTGTCAGTAACACATAGTATGCTCCAACAGTGCCAGCTACAGGTGCCACCACATTGCCAGCTACATGTATCCCTACAGTGCCAGAGACACATGCCCCTACAGTGCCAGATACACGTGCCATCCCACAGCGCTAGATGCACGTGCCCCCACAGTGCCAGTTACACATGCCCATACAGTGCCCGATACATGTGCCCTCCCCACAGTTCCAGATACACATGCCCATACAGTGCCAGATACACGTGCCCCCTACAGTGCCAGATACACATGCCCATACAGTGCCAGATACATTTGATTTGCCCACCCCACAGTACCAGATACACATTATATGCCCCCACAGTGCCATATACACAATATGCCCCCACAGTGCCAGATACACATACTATGCCCCCCGCATTGTAAGATACAAATAATATGCCCCCACATTGTCAGATACACACAATATGCCCCCACATTGTAAGATACACATGTATCCCCACAGTGCCAGATACACATAATATGCCCCCACATTATCAGATACACATAGTATGCCCCTACAGTGCCAGATACACGTGCCCCCCACAGTGTCAGATGCATATGCCCATACAGTGCCAGATACATGTGCCCTCCACAGTGCCAGATACACTTTCCCTCCACAGTGACAGATACACATGTCCCCTGTAGTGCTGCTCACTGCCGCGGGCCTCTCCTGCTGCTCCCGCTTATGCCACCGCCTCCGATGCTGCTTCTGTGTGAGGGGAGGAGAGCGCAGCATGCGTCTATCGTGCCCCTCAGTCCCATCTCCAGTGGCCCCCTGTCTGAAATCAGCTGCCGATCCGTCAGCCAGTCAAACCTCGCGGTCCGACAACAGCTGCTGCAGAATGTGAGCTCTGATTGGTTGACAGTCCAGCGACTGATTTAAAATTGCGGCCGGCTTAGGAGTTGGCGCCCATACCTTCACTGGCCCTGACTCCACTCATGATAGTATAGATGATGTAAATCACAGAAAGGTTTCTTTCATTCTAATCGTCACCATCAGTAGACTAAAGGTTCTTCCTGTGGACTTTGTTTGTGGGGCACCTTATACTCGACTTCAAGATCGTAAATATATAAATGAAGAAAAAAATCCCAATGTGTAGAACAATATTCTAAAATAGGGTATACACAGTATACACTTAGAGCGTACCCAGACTCATATGCCAAAAATAGGATTATGCACACCAAGGTTTCTTTTATACAGATATTCATAAGCCAGCAAACACCCTTCTGTTTTTATGGCACAAGAGCAAGAGACGAGGATAACCTTAACCTCTGAGATGAAATAGAAGAGTGTACCCCACTTACGGTGGTGTACTGTAGATGTTGTGAAGCACGTGAAGGTATATTTATATTTGATTGTCACAGCCAATCGTCTAGAAGTCCTTTATTCTAGACTCCATTTGTAGGACACTTCGTGTTCAACTCCAGAAAAAGGGGTGTCATACATACTGTATGGAGAAAAAAGAATGCCAATGTGTAGAACAGTATATCAAACAATGACACACACAGGATATTATGATGTTAATTCTAGGGGCATACCAAGACTTCCAACAAGATAAATTTGTGTATGTCAAAGTTTGTTTTATATAGCCATTCGTAGGCCAGATGCCTTTATTTCCTTAAATGCAAATCTTACTAAGGTAGAAAATAAGTGTACCCCCGCTCACTATATATATATATAGGAGACACGTAAAGGTATCTTTTCATATATCAGCAAGCGTACCCCATTTACAATTATGTAGAACGTTCCAAAGTGCATAAAGGTATCTTTCAGAGTGAAAGATACCTTTATGCGCTTTGGAACATGCCACAATTTTCAACACAGGCGAGAACTATACGAATGATTGGCTTAAGGGGCTACTTCTGTAATAGTGGATCCAGCGGAGATGAGTTACTATTGTGTGACAATGAGATTAACCGATCAGGGTGAGGATAAGGATGATAAAGACATCATCGTCCCATCATCGGCGAGAAGAGATCATTAACAAAACACCATTGGTTAGTTGCCTTCAGTGCATTGATAGCTTGTTTTGTAGGGCCCAAACAGACCAAGCGCTTAAGACACAAAAGTGACACTCCCTGTCACAGCAGTGCTTGGTTTAAGGTTGGACTGTAGGGCCCAAGGACAATTCCATCTTGCACCACTTTTCTTTTCTGCCACTGCTGTGTGGCAATGTTTATAGATGTGCTATAAACTGGCATGTGCTTGTGCCGCTGCTCTGCCACTTAGTAGCCACTCAGTTCACTGCAGCCGTTGGCCAATATTGGTGGAAAACAATATTGTGAGCTATGAGGTGGTTAAAATTGACTGGAAAGGAATGGTATTGAGGTTAATAATACCATAAAACCAAAAACAGGCCCAAATGACAAGATTTTAGCTGGTTTAAAAAAACAAAACAAATCCAATGCAAAAATCAAAACATTTTGCAAAATCAAAACATGAAAATGAATCCAGATCCAAAACCAAAACACGGGGATCAGTGCAGTTATTCCACACCAAATCAACACAGGTTTTAGACCGACCGTTTCAGATTGTGATAAAAATTTGGCATGATAAATGCTGCTATGGGTGTAAAGAAATCCCCCAAATATTAGACTGATATGTTCAACGGTTTTTGAGATTATTTTTTTTTCACTAATTTGAAATATTGGCTTTTTTTAAAAATCGAAATTTTGATTTTTAAATTGTTTTCGTTTTTCTTATTATTACGTAAAACATACTGCTGTGTTATATATCATATAGAAGGCCATGATAAATGCTGCTATGGGTGTAAAGAAATCCCCCAAATATTAGACTGATATGTTCAACGGTTTTTGAGATTATTTTTTTTTCACTAATTTGAAATATTGGCTTTTTTAAAAAATCGAAATTTTGATTTTTAAATTGTTTTCGTTTTTCTTATTATTACGTAAAACATACTGCTGTGTTATATATCATATAGAAGGCCATTAAAATAGGTTTTGCCCAACTCTAGCTCAATTAGGTGAGATGAAAGTGCAATGTAAAAAAATTGTTATAGCACATTTTTTGTGAAAAACATTGCATCTTCAAAGGCATATAACTTCAAAACCATTGAACATAGCCTAAAAATTGGGGGGTTTCTTTATAACCATGGCAGCATTTATTATACCACATTTCATTACAATCTGAAATGGTCAGTCTGAATCCTGTGTTGCTCTTTTGACCTCCAATATCATATCCCTGCTCCTGATACTCAGATCTAACTTTCCTCCCCTGATCTCTCCCCATCTCCTCTCACTCCTATCTCCTGCTATCAATTCTTGGAATGGCATCCTGCAGCCAGTAGTTCCACTGCAGAGCTGCTTGGCGTGTCCAAGGGATACTGTTGTTCTAATTGTAAAGCGCAACGGAATATGCTGCGCTATATAAGAAATTGTTAATAAATAAATAAATAATGTGGAGCTGCCTGGAGCATCCTTTTGCAGTGCTCTACTTTCCAGACCCAGCGGCCCCGACCCCCTAGGGGGTGACATCATGATGTCACGTGTTTAGTGGGCAGTGGGCACATTGCTGCCATATTCTGGTGCTATGCATCAGTTAGACCCTGTGCCACTGGCGTATTTATAACTAGTAATGTGCACCGGACATTTTTCGGGTTTTGTGTTTTGGTTTTGGATTCGGTTCCGCGGCCGTGTTTTGGATTCGGACGCGTTTTGGCAAAACCTCCCTGAAATTTTTTGTCGGATTCGGGTGTGTTTTGGATTCGTTTTTTTTTTTTTTTTTTTACAAAAAACACTCAAAAACAGCTTAAATCATAGAATTTGGGGGTCATTTTGATCCCATAGTATTATTTACCTCAATAACCATAATTTCCACTCATTTTCAGTCTATTCTGAACACCTCACACCTCACAATATTATTTTTAGTCCTAAAATTTGCACCGAAGTCGCTGGATGGCTAAGCTAAGCGACCCAAGTGGCCGACACAAACACCTGGCCCATCTAGGAGTGGCACTGCAGTGTCAGGCAGGATGGCACTTCAAAAAAATTGTCCCCAAACAGCACATGATGCAAAGAAAAAAAGAGGCGCACCAAGGTCGCTGTGTGACTAAGCTAAGCGACCCAAGTGGCCGACACAAACACCTGGCCCATCTAGGAGAGGCACTGCAGTGTCAGGCAGGATGGCACTTCAAAAAAATTGTCCCCAAACAGCACATGATGCAAAGAAAAAAAGAGGCGCACCAAGGTCGCTGTGTGACTAAGCTAAGCGACCCAAGTGGCCGACACAAACACCTGGCCCATCTAGGAGTGGCACTGCAGTGTCAGGCAGGATGGCACTTCAAAAAAATTGTCCCCAAACAGCACATGATGCAAAGAAAAAAAGAGGCGCACCAAAGTCGCTGTGTGACTAAGCTAAGCGACACAAGTGTCCGACACAAACACCTGACCCATCTAGGAGTGGCACTGCAGTGTCAGGCAGGATGGCACTTCAAAAAAATTGTCCCCAAACAGCACATGATGCAAAGAAAAATGAAAGAAAAAAGAGGTGCAAGATGGAATTGTCCTTGGGCCCTCCCACCCACCCTTATGTTGTATAAACAGGACATGCACACTTTAACGAACCCATCATTTCAGCGACAGGGTCTGCCACACGACTGTGACTGAAATGACTGGTTGGTTTGGGCCCCCACCAAAAAAGAAGCAATCAGTCTCTCCTTGCACAAACTGGCTCTACAGAGGCAAGATGTCCACCTCATCATCATCCTCCGATTCCTAACCCCTTTCACTGTGTACATCCCCCTCCTCACAGATTATTAATTCGTCCCCACTGGAATCCACCATCTCAGTTCCCTGTGTACTTTCTGGAGGCAATTGCTGCTGGTGAATGTCTCCACGGAGGAATTGATTATAATTCATTTTGATGAACATCATCTTCTCCACATTTTCTGTAAGTAACCTCGTACGCCGATTGCTGACAAGGTGAGCGGCTGCACTAAACACTCTTTCGGAGTACACACTGGAGGGAGGGCAACTTAGGTAGAATAAAGCCAGTTTGTGCAAGGGCCTCCAAATTGCCTCTTTTTCCTGCCAGTATACGTATGGACTGTCTGACGTGCCTACTTGGATGCGGTCACTCATATAATCCTCCACCATTCTTTCAATGGTGAGAGAATCATATGCAGTGACAGTAGACGACATGTCAGTAATCGTTGGCAGGTCCTTCAGTCCGGACCAGATGTCAGCACTCGCTCCAGACTGCCCTGCATCACCGCCAGCGGGTGGGCTCGGAATTCTTAGCCTTTTCCTCGCACCCCCAGTTGCGGGAGAATGTGAAGGAGGAGATGTTGACGGGTCACGTTCCGCTTGACTTGACAATTTTCTCACCAGCAGGTCTTTGAACCTCTGGAGACTTGTGTCTGCCGGAAAGAGAGATACAACGTAGGTGTTAAATCTAGGATCGAGCACGGTGGCCAAAATGTAGTGCTCTGATTTCAACAGATTGACCACCCGTGAATCCTGGTTAAGCGAATTAAGGGCTCCATCCACAAGTCCCACATGCATAGCGGAATCGCTCTGTTTTAGCTCCTCCTTCAATGTCTCCAGCTTCTTATGCAAAAACCTGATGAGGGGAATGACCTGACTCAGGCTGGCAGTGTCTGAACTGACTTCACGTGTGGCAAGTTCAAAGGGTTGCAGAACCTTGCTCAACGTTGAAATCATTCTCCACTGCGCTTGAGTCAGGTGCATTCCCCCTCCTTTGCCTATATCGTGTGCAGATGTATAGGGTTGAATGGCCTTTTGCTGCTCCTCCATCCTCTGAAGCATATAGAGGGTTGAATTCCACCTCGTTACCACCTCTTGCTTCAGATGATGGCAGGGCAGGTTCAGGAATGTTTGGTGGTGCTCCAGTCTTCGGCACGCGGTGGCTGAATGCCGAAAGTGGCCCGCAATTCTTCGGGCCACCGACAGCATCTCTTGCACGCCCCTGTCGTTTTTTAAATAATTCTGCACCACCAAATTCAACGTATGTGCAAAACATGGGACGTGCTGGAATTTGCCCAGATGTAATGCACGCACAATATTGCTGGCGTTGTCCGATGTCACAAATCCCCAGGAGAGTCCAATTGGGGTAAGCCATTCTGCGATGATCTTCCTCAGTTTCCGTAAGAGGTTGTCAGCTGTGTGCCTCTTCTGGAAAGGGGTGATACAAAGCGTAGCCTGCCTAGGAACGAGTTGGCGTTTGCGGGATGCTGCTACTGGTGTCGCCGCTGCTGTTCTTGCTGCGGGAGGCAATACATCTACCCAGTGGGCTGTCACAGTCATATAGTCCTGAGTCTGCCCTGCTCCACTTGTCCACATGTCCGTGGTTAAGTGGACATTGGGTACAACTGCATTTTTTAGGACACTGGTGACTCTTTTTCTGAGGTCTGTGTACATTTTCGGTATCGCCTGCCTAGAGAAATGGAACCTAGATGGTATTTGGTACCGGGGACACAGTACCTCAATCAAGTCTCTAGTTGCCTCTGAATTAACGGTGGATACCGGAACCACGTTTCTCACCGCCCAGGCTGCCAAGGCCTGAGTTATCTGCTGTGCAGCAGGATGACTGCTGTGATATTTCATCTTCCTCGCAAAGGACTGTTGGACAGTCAATTGCTTACTGGAAGTAGTACAAGTGGTCTTCTGACTTCCCCTCTGGGATGACGATCGACTCCCAGCAGCAACAACAGCAGCGCCAGCAGCAGTAGGCGTTACACTCAAGGATGCATCAGAGGAATCCCAGGCAGGAGAGGACTCGTCAGACTTGACAGTGACATGGCCTGCAGGACTATTGGCTTTCCTGGGTAAGGAGGAAATTGACACTGAGGGAGTTGGTGGTGTGGTTTGCAGGAGCTTGGTTGCAAGAGGAAAGGATTTAGTTGTCAGTGGACTCCTTCCGCTGTCACCCAAAGTTTTTGAACTTGACTGACTGACTGGACTTCTGATGAATGCGGTCCAGGTGACGTATAAGGGAGGATGTTCCTAGGTGGTTAACGTCCTTACCCCTACTTATTACAGCTTGACAAAGGCAACACACGGCTTGACACCTGTTGTCCGCATTTGTGTTGAAATAATTCCACACCGAAGAGCTGATTTTTTTTGTATTTTGACCAGGCATGTCAATGGCCATATTCCTCCCACGGACAACAGGTGTCTCCCCGGGTGCCTGACTTAAACAAACCACCTCACCATCAGAATCCTCCTTGTCAATTTCCTCCCCTGCACCAGCAACACCCATATCCTCATCCTGGTGTACTTCAACAGTGACATCTTCAATTTGACTATCAGGAACTGGACTGCGGGTGCTCCTTCCAGCACTTGCAGGGGGCGTGCAAATGGTGGAAGGCGCAAGCTCTCCCGTCCAGTGTTGGGAAGGTCAGGCATCGCAACCGACACAATTGGACTCTCCTTGGATATTTGTGATTTAGAAGAACGCACAGTTCTTTGCTGTGCTTTTGCCAGCTTAAGTCTTTTCATTTTTCTAGCGAGAGGATGAGTGCTTCCATCCTCATGTGAATCTGAACCACTAGCCATGAACATAGGCCAGGGCCTCAGCTGTTCCTTGCCACACCGTGTCGTAAATGGCATATTGGCAAGTTTACGCTTCTCATCAGACGCTTTCAATTTTGATTTTTGGGTAATTTTACTGAACTTTTGTTTTTTGGATTTTACATGCTCTCTACTATGACATTGGGCATCGGCCTTGGCAGACGACGTTGATGGCATTTCATTGTCTCGGCCATGACTAGTGGCAGCAGCTTCAGCATGAGGTGGAAGTGGATCTTGATCTTTCCCTATTTTAACCTCCACATTTTTGTTCTCCATTTTTTAATGTGTGGAATTATATGCCAGTATCAATAGCAATGGCCTACTACTATATATACTGCGCACAACTGAAATGCACCACAGGTATGGATGGATAGTATACTTGACGACACAGAGGTAGGTAGAGCAGTGGCCTACTGTACCGTACTGCTATATATTATATACTGGTGGTCAGCAAACTGCAAAAATGAAATGCACCACAGGTATGGATGGATAGTATACTTGATGACACAGAGGTAGGTACAGCAGTGGCCCTCTGTACCGTACTGCTATATATATTATATACTGGTGGTCAGCAAACTGTGCAAAACTGAAATGCACCACAGGTATGGATGGATAGTATACTTGACGACACAGAGGTAGGTACAGCAGTGGCCTGCTGTACCGTACTGCTATATATATTATATACTGGTGGTCAGCAAACTGTGCAAAACTGAAATGCACCACAGGTATGGATGGATAGTATACTTGACGACACAGAGGTAGGTACAGCAGTGGCCTACTGTACCGTACGGCTATATATATTATATACTGGTGGTCAGCAAACTGTGCAAAAATGAAATGCACCACAGGTATGGATGGATAGTATACTTGACGACACAAAGGTAGGTACAGCAGTGGCCTACTGTACCGTACTGCTATATATATTATATACTGGTGGTCAGCAAACTGTGCAAAACTGAAATGCACCACAGGTATGGATGGATAGTATACTTGACGACACAGAGGTAGGTACAGCAGTGGCCTACTGTACCGTACTGCTATATATATTATATACTGGTGGTCAGCAAACTGTGCAAAACTGAAATGCACCACAGGTATGGATGGATAGTATACTTGACGACACAGAGGTAGGTACAGCAGTGGCCTACTGTACCGTACTGCTATATATATTATATACTGGTGGTCAGCAAACTGTGCAAAACTGAAATGCACCACAGGTATGGATGGATAGTATACTTGACGACACAGAGGTAGGTACAGCAGTGGCCTACTGTACCGTACTGCTATATATATTATATACTGGTGGTCAGCAAACTGTGCAAAACTGAAATGCCCCACAGGTATGGATGGATAGTATACTTGACGACACAGAGGTAGGTACAGCAGTGGCCTACTGTACCGTACTGCTATATATATTATATACTGGTGGTCAGCAAACTGTACAAAACTGAAATGCACCACAGGTATGGATGGATAGTATACTTGATGACACAGAGGTAGGTACAGCAGTGGCCTACTGTACCGTACTGCTATATATATTATATACTGGTGGTCAGCAAACTGTGCAAAACTGAAATGCACCACAGGTATGGATGGATAGTATACTTGATGACACAGAGGTAGGTACAGCAGTGGCCTACTGTACCGTACTGCTATATATATTATATACTGGTGGTCAGCAAACTGTGCAAAACTGAAATGCACCACAGGTATGGATGGATAGTATACTTGACGACACAGAGGTAGGTACAGCAGTGGCCTACTGTACCGTACTGCTATATATATTATATACTGGTGGTCAGCAAACTGTGCAAAACTGAAATGCACCACAGGTATGGATGGATAGTATACTTGACGACACAGAGGTAGGTACAGCAGTGGCCTACTGTACCGTACTGCTATATATATTATATACTGGTGGTCAGCAAACTGTGCAAAACTGAAATGCACCACAGGTATGGATGGATAGTATACTTGACGACACAGAGGTAGGTACAGCAGTGGCCTACTGTACCGTACTGCTATATATATTATATACTGGTGGTCAGCAAACTGTGCAAAACTGAAATGCACCACAAGTATGGATGGATAGTATACTTGACGACACAGAGGTAGGTACAGCAGTGGCCTACTGTACCGTACTGCTATATATATATATTATATACTGGTGGTCAGCAAACTGTGCAAAACTGAAATGCACCACAGGTATGGATGGATAGTATACTTGACGACACAGAGGTAGGTACAGCAGTGGCCTACTGTACCGTACTGCTATATATATTATATACTGGTGGTCAGCAAACTGTGCAAAACTGAAATGCACCACAGGTATGGATGGATAGTATACTTGACGACACAGAGGTAGGTACAGCAGTGGCCTACTGTACCGAACTGCTATATATATTATATACTGGTGGTCAGCAAACTGGGCAAAACTGAAATGCACCACAGGTATGGATGGATAGTATACTTGACGACACAGAGGTAGGTACAGCAATGGCCAACTGTACCGTACTGCTATATATATTATATACTGGTGGTCAGCAAACTGTGCAAAACTGAAATGCACCACAGGTATGGATGGATAGTATACTTGACGACACAGAGGTTGGTACAGCAGTGGCCTACTGTACCGTACTGCTATATATATTATATACTGGTGGTCAGCAAACTGTGCAAAACTGAAATGCACCACAGGTATGGATGGATAGTATACTTGACGACACAGAGGTAGGTACAGCAGTGGCCTTCTGTACCGTACTCCTACATATTATATACTGGTGGTCAGCAAAATTATGCACTGTACTCCTACTATATACTACAATGCAGCACAGATATGGAGTGTTTTTCAGGCAGACAACGTATACTGGTGGTCACTGGTCAGCAAAACTCTGCACTGTACTCCTCCTATATAATATACTGGTGGTCCCCAGTGCCCACAATAAAGCAGTGTGAGCACAGATATATGCAGTGCCGTTTCTTGCGGCGGGCGAGCCGTGCAACCGCACGGGGCGCCCGCCGCGGCACTTTATGGGTCCCAGATTCCCCCCTCCTCCCTTTTCCCGAGTACTCCTGCTCGGGGGCTGAGTTTCGCAGTATGACGCGGTTGCGTCGTGACGTCACGAATCAACAGCGTCAATCCGTGAAACTCCGCCCCCCGAGCAGGAGTACTCGGGAATAGGGAGGAGGTGGAGACAAGCTGTTAAGAGGAGGCACCGGCGGCCGGCGCGAGGAGCGGGAAGATCTTGACATGTAAGTTCATCTCTCTTCCCCCCTCCCTCTCCCTTTCTCCCCCCCCCCCCCCACTTGCCACTTGCCTGCTGTACTGCATAGAATAGGGACACTTTCCTGCCGTACATTGTAAATTAGGGACACTTTCCTGCTGTACTGTGTAAAATAGGGACACTTTCTTGCCGCAATGTGTAAAATGGGGACACGTGCCTGCCGCAATGTGTAAAATGGGGACACGTGCCTGCCGCAATGTGTAAAATGGGGACACGTGCCTGCCGCAATGTGTAAAATGGGGACGTGCCTGCCGTACTGTGTAAAATGGGGACACGTGCCTACCGCAATGTGTAAAATGGGGACACTTTCCTGCCGCAATGTGTAAAATGGGGACATGTGCCTGCCGCAATGTGTAAAATGGGGACACTTGCCTATTGTACTGTGTAAAATGGGGGCACGTGCCTGCCGCAATGTGTAAAATGGGGACACGTGCCTGCCGCAATGTGTAAAATGGGGACACGTGCCTGCCGCAATGTGTAAAATGGGGACACTTTCCTGCCGCAATGTGTAAAATGGGGGCACGTGCCAGCCGCAATGTGTAAAATGGGGACACGTGCCTGCTGTAATGTGTAAAATGAGGACTTTTTTTTAATCCTGTGGTGGCTGTGATGATGAGATGAGGACACGCCCACCTTAACAAAGCCACGCCCTTTTTAATGAGGACACACACCCTTGTCGGGAGCGCGCGCGCCTTAGGCGCGCGCATACTTTTCCTTCTTATATCTATGGGGGGGGGCGCATTTTTTTATGTGAATGGGGGGGGCGCATTTTTTAATCTCGCACTGGGAGCCAAATTGGCTAGAAACGGCCCTGGATATATGCAGCACACTGAGCACAGATATGGAGTGTTTTTCAGGCAGACAACGTATACAGGTGGTCACTGTCAGCAAAACTCTGCACTGTACTCCTCCTATATTATACAGCTGTTCCCCAGTCCTCCCCACAATTAAGCAATAAAGCACAATCAAGTTCAACAATAAACGGAGAGGACGCCAGCCACGTCCTCTCCCTAACATTTCCAATGCACAAGTAAAAATGGCGGCGACGCGCGGCTGCTTATATAGAATCCGAATCTCGCAAGAATCCGACAGCGGGATGATGACGTTCGGGCGCTCTCGGGTTAACCGAGCCATACGGGAGAATCCGAGTATGCCTCGGACCCGTGTAAAATGGGTGAAGTTCGGGGGGTTCGGTTTCCGAGGAACCGAACCCGCTCATCACTATTTATAACGGGTGCAGTGTATGCGATGCACATGGGCCCCTGAGTCCAGGGGCACCCATTTTTTAAGACTTACCCCTCCAGAGTCCCACACCGATGGCAGCAGCGCTGGCAAAACATACAGGACAATGAGGGTAATTCAGAGTTGATCGCAGCAGCAAATTTGTTAGCAGTTGGGAAAAACCATGTGTACTGCAGGGGGGTCAGATATAACATTTGCAGAAAGAGTAAGATTTGGGTGGGTTATTTTGTTTCTGTGCAGGGTAAATACTGCCTGCTTTATTTTTACACTGCAATTTAGATTTCAGTTTGAACACACCCAACCTTAATCTAACTCTCTCTGCAAATGTTATATCTGCCACACCTGCAGTGCAAATGGTTTTGCCCAACTGCTAACATATTTTCTGCTGCGATCAACTCGGAATTACCCCCCATGGCTGTTGCACCGTTTTCCTGGAGATCTGCACATGCACATTAGCGCTCTTGTGCTCAGACTCTCTACAGCACTGTGCCGCTGCCAGTGGCCAGCAAAGAGAAGGGGGACTGGATGGAGGAGGCTACACACGGGCCTCTTCATCTCTTAAAACGCCCCTATCCTGTGCAGTGAGCCACGGCTTTAATGAAAAAACTGTCTGCAGTTTTTTTATTATATCTGTGCCAGCCTGCATCAAGGAAAGACCTAATGATCTGCTGCTGGTAATAGTTACCAAATATCTGCAGCTCATTAACTGTAGGCCAGCCATATATAAACTGCTTCCTGGACTCTAGCAGTTGCCAACTTATAGTACTAGATTCACTGGACTTGAATTTTGAACATTGGCCCTCATTCCGAGTTGTTCGCTCAGTAAATTTTTTCGCATCGCAGCGATTTTCCACTTAGTGCGCATGCGCAATGTCCGCAGTGCGACTGCGCCAAGTAAATTTGCTATGCAGTTAGGAATTTTACTCACGGTTTTTTCTTCGTTCTGGTGATCGTAATGTGATTGACAGGAAGTGGGTGATTCTGGGCGGAAACTGGCCGTTTTATGGGAGTGTGTGAAAAAACGCTACCGTTTCTGGGAAAAACGCGGGAGTGGCTGGAGAAACGGAGGAGTGTCTGGGCCAGAGGCGTCACTCACCTCTGTGACACCCGGTGCGGCAGCGAGGATAAAAGGGGCGGGGCTTCATTGGAATGGGCGGGGATTAAATAGAGGGGCGGGGCTTCGCGGCGGAACCCGTTTTTAAACCATTGCAGGCACGCAAGGGGACGGGGCTTTGCGGAGGGGCGGGGCTTCGCGTCCCGACACCCGTTTTTTTTTTCACTGGGGGGGGTGGGAGGTGAGGGCTGACTCTCGGGAGGTGCTGTCCCTGCAGTGCTGGCTCCTACAAAGTGACAGGAGCCGAGTGCTGCACATAATATAACAGTGCAGCACTCGGCTTCTGTCACTCTGCAGGAGCCGGCATTTTGGTGTCACCCCTCGGCGGGTGACACCCGGGAGCGGGCCGCACCCCCCGCACCCCCTTGTGACGCCACTGGTCTGGGCGAACGCTGGGTGTGTTTGTGACGTCAAACCAGGAACGACAAGCACTGAACTGATCGCAGATGCCGAGTAAGTTTGAAGCTACTCAGAAACTGCTAAGAGGTGTGTGATCGCAATTTTGAGAATCTTTTGTTCGCAATTTTACTATGCTAAGATTCACTCCCAGTAGGCGGCGGCTTAGCGTGTGCAAAGCTACTAAAAGCAGCTTGCGAGCGAACAACTCGGAATGACCCCCATTGTTTCCATGTCTTAATCATGAAGAAAATGACTATCCCCCTGGCTATTCATCCCTTTGTCTGCAAAGGGAGGCCACACCAAATTTTGATTTGATTCAGATTAATCTTCTGTTTATTCACTTTGCTTTTTGTTCATTGATAAAAATAAACTATTAACACTTCTATTTTTTTAAAGCATTCTTACTTTGCAGCATTTTTTCCACGCCTGCCTAATACCTGTCATATACTATTTATACATATACTTAGGGGTATATTTACTAATGTGCAGGTTTATAGAAGTGGAGGCATTGCACACAGTAACCAATAAGACTCTGCTTATCTTTCATCTAGCACCTTCTAGAAGATAATAGCTAGAATCTGGTTGGATGCTATGGGCAACATCTCCACTTCTATAAACCCACACTTTAGTAAATATGGGGCAGATGTATTAAGCCTGGAGAAGTTATAAAGAAGTGATAAAGCTGTGATAAGTGCAAGGTGATAACGAACCAACCAATCAGCTCCTAACTGTCATTTTTCAAACTGTAATGATTGGCTGGTGCATTATCAACTTACACTCATCACTGCTTTATCACTTCTTTATCCCTTCTCCAGGTTAATACATTTGTCCCTGTATTCCTTATTGGCCACTGTATTAGGTACAATGGCTCATTAATAATAAAATGTAATCAGCCAATCATGTGTCAGCAACTCAGTGTATAGAAACAAGCAGACACGGAAGAGAACAGCCTCATGGATCTCTTGCACCCAGCAAAGGGTGGATGAAGTGCCAATACCAGTGATGGCGGATGCACTAGTGGACGGAAAGCTGTAACACATACGCAAGAAGGAGTTGGGTACAAAATCCTGGCAGACGGGATCCCAACAGTCAGAAGACTGACAGCAGAATCGGGATCCCAACTGCTGTGATCCTGATCTCATCCTGTATGAAGATGTGCATATAATAGATGTATTAGCAAGTCATTAGTAAAATATCTGCACTATGAATACGACCACATATGAACCTGCATGCGACTTAAGGTGCATACACACGGAGCGATATAACTGAGCGATTTTGACTATATAGTCAAAATCGCTCAGAAAGTTAGTGCAGATCGCTCCGTGTGTATACAGGCAGCGATAGCGATGCGCGTCCCCGCCAGGTCGCTATCGCTGGGAAAAATAGACTGTGCAGGCAAGTCAATTTAGACTATGTCGCTGGTAAAGTTAGTTAAAATCGCTCATATTTTAAGTGGCCAGCGATTTTTCCCAGCGATAGCGATGTTAAGCCACTCCCCGCCGCCCCTTTTACCTCAGTGCGCAGAGGCTGAAGAAGAGGGAACAGCACAGCAGCATTCCAAGCCGAATACGTGAGTATATTGTGGTCTGTGTCCGGTCCGGGTGGAGAGACTGTAGTGTCGTGTCCGGTCCGCGGGAGGGATGAGAGAGGAACTCTGTACTGTCCGTCCCCTGGCTGCTCTGTAGTGTCTGCGGTCCGGGGGGACGGAGGGGGAGGAATGGCCAATGTGCAGTGTCCGTTCCGGGGGGTGAAGAATGGCCGCAGTGGGATGGTGCTGTGTATCAGAAACGGCGGTTACTGGCCGCAGAGTGCTTCCCTGTGTAGTGGCTTATAGTGGGAGCAGCTGACGTCCGTGAGGAGGCAGCGGGTGGGGAGAGAGACGGAGATGGTGCTATGGGGGAGGGGGGGCTGGGAGTCACGGGGGAGGGAGCAGGTGCAGGTCTGTCTGTCAATGGGTGTTGGGGGATGGAGAAGGTCCTGTTCTGCCTGCCAGTTGGGGGAGGGAGAAGGTGCTGGTCTGTCTGTCAATGTAGAAGGTGCTGTTCTGCCTGCCAGCGGGGGGTGGGGGGGGGGGGGGGGTGGGAGGGAGAGAAGGCGCTGTTCTATCTGTCATTGGGGGGTGTCGGATGGAGAAGGTGCTGTTCTGCCTGCCAGCGGGGGGCAGGGGGGGGGATGGGAGGGAGAGAAGGCGCTGTTCTATCTGTCATTGAGGGGTGTCGGATGGAGAAGGTGCTGTTCTGCCTGTCAGTAGGGGGGTGGGGGATGGAGAAGGTGCCAGTCTGTCTATGGGGGTGAGGGTTGGTGGTACTGTTATGTCTGGTTATTGGGGGGGGGGGGTGCCTGCACCCTCTGTATGTGGAGGGAGGATGGGGGTGCCTGTGCCGTCTGTATGTGGAGGGAGGGTGTGGGTGCTGGCGCTGTCTGTATGTGGAGGGAGGATGGGGGTTCCGGCGCTGTCTGTATGTGGAGGGAGGGTGGGGGTGCCGGCGCTGTCTGTATGTGGAGGAAGGGTGGGGGTGCCTGCGCTGTCTGTTGTCTGTGTGTGTAGGGAGGGCGCTGGCGCTGTCGTCTGTGGAGGGAAGGTGCTGGCGCTGTCTGCTGTCTGTGTGTGAAGGGAGGGTGAAGGTACATGCGCTGTTTGGGTGTGGAGGTGCATGCGCTGTCTTGTGCGGAGGGAAAGGGGGCTGACCAGGGTGCCTGCACTGTGTATGGAGGATGTAATATTAAACACTATGTGCGCCGCCCGGCTACAGGGACACACTCAGCGCCATCCCACTGTGCAGCCATCCCCTCACCCCCCAGACCTGACACTACTGGGACGAAGTGGGACGAACTCCATTGGATAATAGGTGTTTTTTTTTTTTTTTTTTACTACATGTACCCCTATTGGATTCTACTGGACAAGGGGACGTGATTGGCGGCGTGGGATGTAGGTAAGTATGTGTGAGTGTGTAAGTGTGTTTAAATAAAGTTTTACTTTCACGGTGTGTGAGTTGTGTTTTTATTTGGGTATTTCTTTTGTTGTGGAACTACAGGTACCAGCGGGCCCGTTATTTCCCCGCATGCTGGTACTTGTGGTTCTCCAAGTACCAGTATGCGGTGGAGGCTTGCTGGGACTTGTAGTTCCACAGAAAAAGACAATATTCTTTTTATGTCATTTTGAGAGGCTATCAGCCTCCCATCCACCGCCCACGGATGGGGGGGACAGCCTCGGGCTTCACCCCTGGCCCTTGGGTGGCTGGAGGGGGGACCCCTTGATTTAAGGGGTCCTCACTCCTTCAGTGTACCCCGGCCAGGGGTGACTAGTTGGGGGGGTAATGGCACGGCCGCAGGGACCAATATAAAAGTGTCCCCCAGCTGTGGCATTATCTCCCTGGCTAGTGGAGCCCGGTGCTGGTTTTAAAAATACGGGGGACCCCTATGTCTTTTGTCCCCCGTATTTTTTAAACCAGGACCGGACGCAGAGCCTGGTGCTGATTGTCTAAATATGGGGGAACCCTACTCATTTTTTCCTCTGTATTTTAACAACCAGGACTGGCTCAAAGAGCCCGAGGCTGGTTATACATAGGAGGGGGGACCCCACGCAATTTTTTTTTAAAACTTTTAGCTATTTAAATACCAGCCACCCTGTAAAATTGTCCTATATATGACACTCCCCCACTTATCCCCTTATTTAAATGAGATAGTCAAAATCTCCCATAGCTAAAATCTCCCATAGCCAAAATCTCTTGCATAGTTAGACAAAATCTCTGGTAAAGTTAGCCAAAATCTCCTAACTGCCAGTTCAAGGGAAATCTCTCAGTCAAAATCTCTCATAGTCAAAATCTCTCCGTGTGTATGCACCTTTAGAGTCAGGCCCAGTATACGAGGGGGTACCCAAAAGAAACATCAATTAATCATTTATTAATTATTTATTTCTACATTTGAAACTTCAGTCACCCTCAAAGTACTCTCCACTTGAATCAATTTTTTCCATTGCTCAAAACATTTTTAAAACTCATCTTCGTTGATACCTTTTAGTACTTTTGCCTTTTTTTGTTTCACCTCTTCAATATCAGAAAAACATTTTCCTTTCAGGTATCATTTCATCCAAGGAAATAAAAAAAGTCACGCAGGGCGAGATCGGGTAAATATGGTGGGTGATACAAATGTGTCATGTCGGTTTCGGTTAAAAATTGCTAACCACTCAGCACTGTGTGGGCTGGTCCACAAATCGTGATGTTTTTCCTCAAATCGTGACGCAACCATTTTAAAAACTTCCAAATAAAAACTTTGGTCGAACGTTTGATCTTGGGGTACAAATTCTGAGTGCAATATCTCTCTCACATCAAATGATTCGCGTTACTCAGCCATCATAATAATTAGCGAAAGAGTAAATAACTTGGAAAAAAAATCACTGCAGTCAAACGTTACATTCTTCTGCATTGTCAGCGAGGATAGTGGTTTAGAAGGGTTCTGCAAACATTCACCTAGCTGCGGAAGACCATACTACAAGCGACCTGTCCTGTAGAACATGATTCCTGTCTCTTTTTGGTACCTCCCCCCTTGTATTCAAAATCACTTAAAAAAAAATTAAAATATAGTACGGTACTTTGCAACATGTAATTTTTGTACTAAACATCATATTGTGTTAGAATGTTGTATCCATAAAATTTTACTCATATCAACTATTTTATATACTTATTATTGGAATTTCGATGTGGCATTTAGTTAACATGTCTGAATAAGTGTTATTGTAAAGTGCATGTTCTGTAGTCTTAAGAATATAAAATATTCAGGGGCCTACAGTTTTCATCCTACAGTGCCCCCTACAGGATGTTCCAAGAACTGGTCTAGGAACTTGACAATCCTCTAGTCACGGAATGTTAGAACACTCCGTTCTGCTTCTGATAGGAACATAATTATTAAACAGATTGCCAGAATAACACACTATGATTCTGTATATTAAAATGTTAGTTTTATTGTATATCATTTTTCAGAAGGTACACCAATGTTAGCTGCTGAATATTTATTACTGCAATGCAGTATGTTGCTTACAACTATTTTTATAAAAATAAATAAAAAAAACAGCAACATGAAACAGATGCAACAATTTGTAGTTTTTGGAGTTTGCTTAATAATGACAGTGCTTGTTACTAAAAGCATAGAGAACCTAGCGTTTACACATGTGTAAGATGCCTATTGGTGATAATGAATATGCCCTCATGAATTTTAAGCAGAGATAAGTTACATTTTACATTTTAGCTTTATTCTTAACCACAGAGTACACTATAGCAACAAAAACCTTCTCTATTTATTAATATTAATCCATGAAGTATGTCATGCCCATCACTGAGCTATAGATAATATTGTTGATATGTCCTATTGGTGTAAAACCTAGGAAGTTATTAATAGGCACCAGAGGAATTGGGAAATGGAATTTAGACCACAGAGAGATCTTTAACCAGGATTGCAGGTCATTGAGGAACATTAATAACTATCAGGGGTTAAAGTGAGCCGGAATGGGAGGGGAACTGCGTTCCATCAGTTCCATTTGTAGACGGAACCAGTTCTACCTCCTCTGGCCCACCTAACCCAGTATGTCTGACCGGTACCAAGGCTGATGCCGGGGGCCAGCTGAGATTTTGTTACAAGCAAACCCCCGGCTCCTAACTCACAGCGGCAGCTGGAGGCAGGAGTTCACTGCGTACAATTTCTTTTTTTTAAACATTAAATTTTTATTGAAGGGTTTACACACAGAAATGGGGAACAGAAAAAAGAAATAGGGGTAAGGGAAACACAGGGGAAGTCCAGAATGGTTACCATATACAGAATATAAACAGTGCACAGTTGGAGGAATATACAATTGGCTACATTAAGCTTTCAACTACGTGAGGAGGAGAAAGCATTTGAGAAAAGAGATGGAAGAAGAGAGAAAAAAAGAACAATAAGGATTAAAGTGCATTACACTAAGAGAATACCTGATAGCACAACATTCTTGTAGAGGTCAATCTAGGATGGGTAAAGCACAGACACATCAATTGGAGAGCTATAAACAGTTAGCCTACCCTCTCTACTCCTAT
Organism: Pseudophryne corroboree; assembly: GCF_028390025.1. Lineage (NCBI taxonomy): Eukaryota > Metazoa > Chordata > Amphibia > Anura > Myobatrachidae > Pseudophryne > Pseudophryne corroboree. The sequence goes on along the minus strand of NC_086448.1, from coordinate 152,711,957 downwards.
AGTCGGACCATCCTAACCATTTCAGGTGAATAGAGTTAGCCGAGGAAGAGTATTTAGCCTCTGCTGTTTCGAAAATTAAATGTTTATGAATTTTATTTTGAATAAACTCTAAGGTAGGAATATTCTCAGACTTCCACAATTGTGCTATAGCAGCTTTAGTGGCTATCAAGATATGTCCCAAGACATAGCGATCACCTACGGCGAGGCGATCAACGCATAAATGGAATAGCGCTAAAGCTGGGTCCATGGGGATGTTGAGCCCTAACACTGTACTCGCCTTATGTAAAACCTCTCTCCATAGAGGCTGTACCTTTGGGCATGCCCAAAAGATATGAAAGATATCCCCCGTAGAGCCGCATTTCCTCCAACATGATTTAGATTGTGAAGGCCAGATCCTGTGTTGTTTTGCAGGGGTAAAGTAGGCCCTCTGTATAAGCTTGTAGAACATTTCAGAGTGGTTTACACATTTGGAGACTTTAAAACAGGATCTAAATATACTGTCCCAATCTGCATCAACAAAGGACCTGTTCAAATCTCTTTCCCAAAAAGTCTGGGCTTTTAATTTAGTCTGTGGGCCATTAGTTAATTGAAATTGGTACCACCACGTAATCCCATATTTATGCGAGGACGATTTCAATCGGCTTATAATATAAGCCGGAAGAGAAGGTTTGTGTAGATGTGGGGGAGTAAATGAGTGTAACCAACTTCTCACCTGCAGGTATTTGAAGAAATCTTGAGTCCCAAATCTCTCTTGCAGTTGAGAGAAGGACATCAAGACGTCGCCTACAAATAAATCGCCCACAGTAAAGAGCCCCTTTCGAATCCACTCCTCTAGGGAGACGTTAGGAATCAATGACATAAGAGCAGATAACGACAGGCAGGGGGCAGGTAAATTAATCTCTTCCGAAGAGAGCACTAGTTTATGCCATGAGTCTAGGGTCGTTTTAATAGACTTGCAGGATCCGGCCCTACTCCGAGCAGCAGACAGTGGTAACCAAAACAGATCAGGGAGAGAAACAGCGTCTAAGCATGAAGCTTCCAGGATAACCCAGGGTTTCGGGCTCGAGGTGTTGAACCAGTCTCTAGACTGACTCATCAGACATGCAGCATGGTATTTTTCTATATCTGGGAAAGCTACCCCACCAGACAGTTTGGGCAGAATGAGAGTTTTTTTTGCAATTTTTGGTCTAGAGCCTCCCCACACATATCTGATCAGGACCTGATTAAATTTATTATAGAAGAGTCTGGGAAGGGGCCTAGGTATGGCGCGAAACAGGTACATTAATTTTGGCAACAGGACCATTTTGGCAGCAGCAATCCTGCCCAACCAAGACACCTCCTGTAGCATCCACTCCCCAGTCAGCTCCGCAAATGCTTTTAACAACGGGGCATAATTACACTCAATCAGATTATCTTCTCTGGTTAAATTAATTCCTAGATATCTCAAAGAGTAGGACTTCCAGGCATATTTGTACGAGTCCTTCAACCTAGAGACCACAGTCGGGGTTATATTGAGTGGGAGGGCTTCAGTCTTATTTGTATTTAATTTATAAAAGGAAACATCCGAGTAAGTTTGTAGGACGTCATGAAGAACTGGCAAGGAGGCCTCGGGGTCTGAAAGACATAACAGAATATCGTCCGCAAACAAGCTAATTTTGTGGGAAATGCCCCCTATAACCGGGCCTCTAATTGAGTCCCGGGATCTAATACAGGCAGCCAAGGGTTCTATCGCCAATGCAAAAATAAGAGGAGATAGCGGACAGCCCTGTCACGTGCCATTAGAAATATTGAAGGGTGAAGAAAGGCATCCGTTAACAAAGACCCGCGCACTGGGTGTGGAGTAAAGAGCCAGGATAGAGTCTAAGATCCTTCCAGAAAAGCCAAATTTGTCCAGGGTTAATCTCATAAAATCCCAGTTCAATCTATCGAACGCCTTTTCGGCGTCCAGAGACAAAACCAGGAGGGGATCTCCTCTACAGGCAGAGTGCTCAATGACATTAATCACCCTACGAGTATTATCTGGGGCCTGACGGTTTAATACGAAGCCCACTTGATCAGGGTTGATAAGGGAAGGGAGAAGGGGACTGATGCGGTTAGCAATTAATTTGGCATAGATTTTTAGATCCGTATTTAATAAAGCAATTGGTCTAAAATTTTGGACTGAGGTAGGGCTTTTTCCCGGTTTGGGAATGGTGATGATTTGAGCTTCCAGCATCTCTTTGGGGAAGTGGCCAGCCTCTGAGGCTTCATTAAACACTGTCAAGAGCACCGGGGCCAAGTTCTCCTTAAAGGATTTATAGAAAACGGAGGGGTAACCATCAGGTCCCGGTGCCCTATCTGCTGGAAGGGAGTCAATAGCCTTTTCAACTTCGACTAAAGTCCAAGGCACACTGAGTGAGCTACATGACTCCGACGACAGCGATGGGAGAGGAAAGTTACTCAGAAAATTCTGAATATCTATGCCTGTAGGTTGAAAAGTAGAAGGATCCCCCCCTAGGTTGTATAATTTAGAGTAATAGGATGCAAAAACATTTCCAATTTCGTCAGGATCGTAAACTCTCTTACCCCTATCGGAGTGGACAATATGGATTTTTTCTTTCGCCCTCTTACCCCTCAGCTTCCTCGCCAGTAATCTACCAGCTCTGTTGCCATAAACATAAAATTTTTGGTTCAGTCTATGTAGGTTGCGTTGGACCTCCGCTAGATAGAAAACATTTACCGCCTCCCTTGCTTCTTTCAATGACTTAAGAAGGGCTTTATCATGCGGATGTGCCTTGTGAAAACTCTCCAGGGAAGCGACCGTGAGCTCAGCTTGTTCTAATTTCTTACGATAAGCCCTTTTAAGCTTAGCCGCGGTTTGAATCGCCGTCCCTCGTGTTACTGCTTTGAGGGCGCACCAGAATGTGAAAATAGACATCTCCCGAGGAGTTCTCAGAGAGATAATGATCCAAAGTGGTTTGGATCGCCTGCGTGGTCTCTGGCTGAAGAAGACTGAGTTTACCCAAGCGCCAGGGGGCCGGGGAAACCTTTCTACTATTTATGTCCCATTCGATGTATAGTGGGGAGTGATCCGACCAGGACATGGGGAGGATGGAGATTTTACGGATGGACTGTAGAGTCCACTTGTCTGCTAATGCTAGATCTATTCTAGAATAGGAGTCGTGTACCGGGGAGAAAAACGTGTAATCTCTGTCCATTGGATGTTTAACGCGCCAGAGGTCTAAGAGATTATATTCCGCCAGTAGCTGGCTAAAGCCCTTTGCATTCCTATGGAGCTGACTGGAGAGCGAGGGCCGCTTGCTAGAGTTATCAACTAGAGGGTCCAGGGTCAAGTTAAAGTCCCCCATTAGAAGTAAAGCGCCCTTAGCCAATTGTTGCACCTTAGCGCAAAGTTTCCTGCAAAATGCTAGTTGCTTGTTATTGGGAGCGTAGCAAGAAACTAATGTCACCTCTTTATTTTCAAGAGTGCCAACCAAAATTAGAATCCTCCCCTCAGGGTCGCAGTATTGCGAAGTGAGGGAAAACGTGCAGTGCTGAGATATCAAGATTGCCACCCCCGCCTTCTTTGCTGGCCCGTTAGCCAGATAGCAGTGGGGGAATCTCCCATTAGTAAACCTAGGAGGGGCTGATTTAATAAAGTGAGTCTCCTGGACGGCTATGATTTGAGCTTTAAGTTTATGGAAATAATTAAGTGCTAATCTCCTCTTGTGTGGGGAATTAAGACCCTTTGCATTTATAGAAACAATGTTAACCATTTTGTAGAACTGTCGGGGATTGCATAACTATCGACAACCAACTGGCAAGTAAAAAGTGTATGTAACATTTCCGGACAAATAAAGAGGGAAAGGAAGGGAAAGGACACAAAAGATGGAGGATAACAGAAAGAAGAAACAGAACAATAACCCCTCTCGGGGGCACATTTGGACGCCTAACCATGGCGACTCAGAGTTAAACTGTGGGGGTAGTGGTTAATCTGCCCGCACCCAAACCAAGATTAAACAAATTGTAGTTCCTCGGCACTCCATCTCTGGTCCCCCCGACCGCCACCGGAATTAAAGGAGACTCGGGTAGAGTTCCCAGCCGACAGAGAAATGCGGGCGGCAGACGGGGCAGCAGAGACAGGTAACTAACAGTAAATCGGCAGAGAGAAGGCATCACTGATAAACATGCTAATAACACATAGTTATCCCATAGTCGCTCTCATGAAACAGTTGCCAAGGAACTGGTGCAACGTAGGAAATACGACACTACAAACCAATCAGAAAACATGAAGTCAATGCAAGTGTAGTAAATCAAACAATACTCAAAGTTCTGCCGCCGAAGAGGCCCAGTCCCGCTGAAGGCCCCGCTCGGGAGAGGTGTGTGTAGAAGAGCTTGCAGAGTTCCATGATGCTAGGATCTTTTCCCCCTCCTCGACATTCGTTATGACGACAGTAGAACCTTCTCGGGAGATAAGAAACTTAGTGGGATATCCCCATCTGTATAGAATGTTCTCTTTACGTAGCACTGATGTGATGGGGTAAAGAGAGCGCCGTTTCGCTAAAGTTGCGAGGGACAGATCTCTGAATATCTGAAGTGAGCCCAAAGCCTCCGGTGCAGTATCCGAGGGTCTAGCAGCTTTCAAGATCGCCTCCTTCACGTGGAAGTAGTGTACCCTCATAAGGACATCCCGGGGGACCCCGTCTGGAGCGTTCCTGGCTTTAGGGAGCCTATGGATACGATCAAGTAGAAAGTCCGCTGAACGGAACGAAGGAAGGAGTTTGCTGAAGAGGTACACTGCAAAATCTTTTAAAGTGCTATTAGCGACGGCTTCCGGTACACCACGTAGCTTTATGTTGTTACGTCTCGCTCTGTCCTCAATATCCGAGAGTTTGTCCCTGAGTGCCGTGACCTCATTTTGTAGCAGATCATGAGAAGAGATCAGGTCGTTGTGCGACGACACCACCTCACCCATTTTCGTTTCTAGGTGATCAGTGCGGCCACCTATCTCGTCGATAGATCTCTGACATTCCTTCATAGTCGCTCTGAATTCTGCCGCGACTTCATCCTTAAATTGGGTCAGGAGATGTTTCATAGCACCCACCGTAAGCGAGTCACCATCATTGATGGAGCGAGGGTGTGCTGTGGTAGGGGCAGACATGTCTCTAGATGGCGAGGGCACCGGGACAGCAGGATTAAAGATACCACCCCGTGCATCCTTTGCTTTAGCAGCCTGAGGAGAAGGTTTAAAGAACGCCGCCTGGGAGACAGTTTTAGCGGCCTTATTTTTCTTGGGAGGCATGGCAGCGCTGAGTGACAGAAGTAGAGGAACGAGAGGCACACGGCTTCTGGGGTATCAATCGAGGAGGGGTCCACGCAAAGGTCAAGTTGTCATATCATGTCATAGGAGCATTCGGGTGTAGGCAGAGTTATCTCAGAGCGATCACTTCATAATATCTTGGCTATTCAACCATAAGGACATCACGGCCGATCGTCCCGGGGGGTGACGGGATATCTGCGGTCCTATAAATTCTGCAGAGCAATATGTATTTTATATCCAGCACACTGTATGAGAAATGTGTGCTATTACACCCAGAGGCCACTAGATGGTGCAATTGCAGGATTAAATATTAGAGCCTAGTAAAAGGCTATTTCTCCCCTCACAGGGGTATGCACAAATCCCTCCACAGGGGCCCCAGAGTGGGTGCAGGGGGAGAACAGTTCCAGAGGGCCACCAATCCTGGTGTAGCCCTAATCCAGGGACCCCCACAGATACATATGCACAGATACCTCAGGTAAGCTTCTTCAGTTGAATTAAAGATGGCCGCCGCTTCACCCTGGGCCTCGGACCCACTGCTTTCTCCCACTGCCAGGCGTCTCCCCGGCCTGCTACCCCAGGGGGTATCCACCCAGGGGGTCAGGGGAAGGCTCCCAGATGGTCCGGCGCTCCTGTATGGGGTCCGCGCCGCTTCCCGGCGCCGCGTCTCCGCCGTGGAGCTCGAATCGCGGGCGCCGGGAGTACGCGAGTCCCCGGCTTCCGGGGATGTATAGGCCGCAACCTGCGAGAGCAGTGAAAACTGCTCCCCGGCTCTGCGGCTGTCACAGCAGGACTTAGGAGGCTTGCAGGGAGGGAAGGGGAGCCCCCGGGTAAGATATATAGATGATTAGACTGCAAGAATGTGAAAATAGTGCACTGGAGAGAGGAGGCCAGCAGATATACGTCTGCTCTCTTCTCCAGTCAAGCCACGCCCCTGCGTACAATTTCTTAACAAAATTTTTTGGGTTAACGATTGCCAAATGAGCTAAACACACAATTGCACTCTATGTAGATGTAGTACTACCTATTACACTGTAGTTCTATATCTATTGAACTTACTTTAATATTTTCACATACAGAACTTTGCTTTACCTAACAAATTTAAGCAAATTAACTTAACATGAATACTTTAAGACTGATATCTAACAGATAACTTCCCTTTTGTGCTAATTTCGGAGCGCCTCAATGATGGGACCTCAGAACATACAGGACTTGTGACATTTTCAGTTATGGTTTCGGTACCCCTGGGAGAAGTGGAAGTTTCAAAAGTGCCAAGGGTTGGCCAACAGAGACTTATCATTGCATCTGGGTATGGATTTACATTTGGAGCTGTCTCCTTAAGTGGAGAAACCCTGCACTCTGGTTCTGGCCATACAGGACGCAGTTTAAGTTGGTCTCTATGAACTAGACTTTGCCGACTTCCATCTTCCCGCATAATACGGTATACGGCAATTTCTGGATTCGGCATTTCCATCACTCTATATGGGAGAGGCTTCCATCGGTAGTCTAATTTGCTTTGCCGTTGGTTGTTCTTTTTCAATTCTCTACATCCATTTGGCAAAGGTTATAATTATTCTCTTGCCGCTCTTGTACCACTTCCCTATGTTTCTCTACCAGGTCGTGGCCCGCTTTCAACTGACATTGGTGTTCAGCCACCCAGTCTGTTTCCAGATATACGGCTCTGGAGCGATTTCCGTATCTAGACTTACATCTACGGGCAGCTTCCCTTGCCTACCGAACAGTAAGTAATATGGTGTATATCCCATAGAACTATGTACGGTATTATTGTATATTAACATGAACTCAGTCAACAATAGTGGCCATTCTTGTCGTTGCTGTGAAGGAAAGGCCCCATAGCATTTGAATTAGCGTCTGATTAGTGCCTCTCACAAAGGCCATTTCCCTGGGGATGATATGGTGTGGTTTTAATTTTCTTACATTCATATAGGAGGCACAGTTCTTGGAAGAGTTTCGATGTATACGCAGGCCCTTGATTGGTCAGAATCTTATCCGGAAAACCATATGGTCTCACAAAGGCCCTCCAAAAGATCTCCGCAGTGGTCTTTGCTGTTATATCTTTCACTGGTAAAGCAACTGCAAATTTTGTGTAGTGATCCACTATCATGATGGCGTACTCATATACCCCAGCTTACTTAATTCAAGCTTTATATGATCAATGGTAACAAATTCCAGGGGCTAGCAGCTGACTATTGGATGAAGCGGGGCCTTGTCCGTAGAAAGTGGTGATCTCCGGAGATTACATTCAGGACAGTTCTTACACCACTCCTCTACGTTCTGACATAACTCAACCCAATAAAACAATTGTCTGAGGTTCCATTCAGTTTTCTGATTCCCAAAATGGCCAGATTGGTTATGATAAGCATGCAAAAGGATGGGTGCTTTTGTCATAGGGATAAGCACTTGGGTGACGGCCAGGTGGGTTTTTGGATTAACACTCTTCCAGATCAATACATTCTGTTGAATCTCTAAATGATCCCATTGTCTCCACAGTTTCACCAACTCAGGCACTGAAGTTTGTCTTTCTGACTTGGATAAGCCTCTCTTTTGCAATAACAACCTCTTTAGTTGTTGAAATGGTGGGTATTCTTCCTGCCACTCCTGCCATTCACTCGAACCCCTTTCTTCCAACTGATGTTCAGACTCGCTTTTCTTAGAGGCGGTGTTATTCTGAGCCACCATTCACCATGTCGCTTGAAAAGGAGGAAGTTCTACTGATTCCCACAGGTCCTCCATTTCAGATTCTTCCTGGTCAGTCAACTGGGAAAACGCATCAGTGTTACCATTATTTTGTCCAGGTCGGTATTGTATTGTAAATTGGTAGTTGGCCATACGAGAATACCATCGCTGCTCTGGTGCTCCCAGCTTGGCAATAGCTAAATGGGCAAGGGGGTTACAGTCGGTTTAAGCCACTAACGGGGTTGCGGTAAGATAATCCTTTACATTTTTCTGAAATGGCCCATACTAGTGCTAGAAATTCTAATTTAAAAGCACTAGAATTGGCATCATTATGTCTGGTTTTACTTTTTCCTTGCCGTCTTGTAATTGTGCGAGGACCGTACCGGGTCCCACGTTTACTTGCATCGGTATGTAGAATAAAGGGTTTGCTGTAGTCTAGATATGCCAAGAGGGGTGCTTGGGTCAAGAATCTATTGAGGTGCTCAAACGCAGTCTGTTGTCAGGAGGCCCAGGTGACCAGTAGACATCTGCTTTGGTTATCTTGAGGCACATCTCGAAGCACTTCATGTAAAGGGGTGGCTATTTTGGCGAAACCTTTCATGAAGTGCCTATTGTACCCCACGAATCCGAGAAATCACCTAATGTCTTTAACAGTTCAGGGTACAGGCCAATCTTGAACCACTCAAATCTTTTCTGGATCTGGGGCAATTCCTTCAGAACTCACCAAATGTCCCAAATAATGAACTTGAGGTTTTAACAAGTGACATTTAGCAGGATTAACCTTCGGCCCACATCAGGCCAGTTGCTGAAAGGCTTCATGTAAATGTTGTAAATGCTCTGGATAGGATTTGGAAAAGATGATTATATCATCCAAGTATAATAATACCATTTCGAAGTTTCTATACCCCAAGCTATGTTCCATCACTCTTTGGAAGGTCGCTGGGGCATTGCACAATACAAATGGCATTCGATTAAATTCATGGAGTCCCATGGGAGTGGTAAAGGCCATTTTCTCCCTGTCTTCTGGTGCCATCATAATCTTCCAATATCCACTTGTTAAATCTAACATGGAGAAATACTTAGCTAATTTCAGAGCTGCAAGAGATTCTTCGATCCGGGGAATCAGATATGCATCTTTGTGTGTAATCTGATTCAATTTTCGGTAGTCAACACAAAATCGCAACTGCCCATTTTTCTTTTTAACCAGCATCATGGGTGCTGCCCAAGGGCTGTGGCTTTCCTGAATGATGCCAGTGGACTTCATGTCTTCAAGCATTTTCCTAACCGGTTGATATAGAGCCAAGGCTAAGGGCCAATGTTTTTCTTTGATAGGAGAAGCATTTCCGGTCAAGATGGACCCTTGACTGAATGTTTGGGGATTCTTCTTTACAACTTGGAGGGCCCCTTCCTTATGCTCAAAAGGGGTATCTTCATCACTGATGTGAATGTTATTCCTCCACTCTGTCAGGGAACTGTCCTCTTCACTAGCAATCTTATTACTCTGTTGTCGAGCTTCTGTTTGTGCAGGTATAACATCCTGAAAGGTGGTCCAGGTAAGTCTAGCAATCGGCCGTTGACGATATAATTTGACCATATGATTATGAGGATTCAAAATCCTGACCGGAACTCTCCCATTCGTAATGTTGACTAAGCAATGGGCCACGACAATTTCATCTCCCTCACCCATCTCACAAGGTTCGACCAGGGCCTCATAACTTTTTCCTCCAGGACCACATCGAGCTTTGCCCCAGACCATGACTTCAGAATTTGGAGGCAATTTGATGGGTTTACTGTCCGTAATTTGAACCTTTCCAATGGATCCATTGCAATGCACAAATGCCTGTTGGCTCTGCAAAGTCTTGATAGTCTTCTGTAGAACATCCTGATTGGTGATCACAATTTTAGACAATTCCTGCTTAAGAATAGAGATCAGTTTGTCTGGGCAGCTCTGTAAAATGTTCATCCCAAGAATCATAGGGATAGCATTCGGATCACTAGTATGCCTAATAAGGCACCCCTGTCTCGGAAGTTCCGTCTGTCTAATTCTTACATTGGCCTCCCAGTATCCAACACAGGATATACTTGATATACTATCAATTGTAACCAAGTAGGTGAAGGTGTCACAATTTGATGTTCTCCCTAATGCTATATGAAAGTAGAATGTTGAATGGTGGTTATCTGCGATCCCGTGTCTCACATGGCCATGATCTCCACTTCATTGATAGATATTGTGATATGAGGGCATCATCATATGTACTGGGACCACCATTCTTCAGGCTTCAGGCTTACTGAAGTTTTCCCCCCGAGGCTCGGTCTGCAACTTTGGGCATTGGCATTTAAAGCATCATTTTGGTCACAATTTTGTTCTATGTGTCCAGGTCTTTGACATCAGCAACAAATGGGTCGGCCCTGTGGATCAAAATAGTCAGTGGTCCTCCTTCCACCTGTCTGAGGTGGGGTCCACCAATCACTCCTGGCCCTCCTTTGCTAATGTTGCCACCTGGGTTCATTGACACTAGAAGCTTGCTTCTTAGCAAATGTCCTTACTTCTTTGCAAACCTCGGCCATTCCCACTACAAGCTCCTCCATCTGACTCTTTAGAGATCGCATCGGCTCAGTAGCGGGTGTCTGGAAATTCAGTGTGGCTGCATCCAAATTTCTCTTTACTTTGATGGGATTGAAAAAGCCATTTTCATTAGAGGACCGATTCTCCTGATAGCCAGGCATCTCCGGAAAATTAACTTTTTGGGCTAGATCGATCACGACCACTTTGATCGCGGCTTCTTTGAAATCTAGAAATGTATGATTGGGTATCTGCATTCTCAACATTCTTAAATGAGCTTTTATCCCTTCCCCATTTTCCCCTTCCACAAACTGCGATACTAAGGCTTCATCGATATTCTTGATTTCCTTTTTGTCCATGGTCTGAATAGCTTTTAACGCTTCTTGAAGACTCAAGGTGTAATCTCTGAATGTTTCCACTGGACATTGCTTCCTAGCATAAAACTTCATCTTTAATTCTGAGATAGCATGAAAATCTAATGTAGTAGCTAACCATTGTAAAATCTGATCAATACTCTTCCTCTCATCCACAGGCCAAGAGATTACTTCCCGATGTGCTGATTCTTTTAGCTGACCAATTAGAATCTCTACTTGTTGCTGCTCACTTAACGGAAAGAGTCGAAACATTGACTTAATCTTATGTTTAAATTCAGTTCATGTATTTCCTTCAGCCCTGTGTCTATCTCCATAATAGGTTGGGAGCCATGGGGTCCCAAAATAGAATGGCAGGGTTATTGGGTTTATTTGTGCCATACTAAGTGCCTCTTGCGTTGTCTTACTATGCTCCCCGGTGGATGTTCCAGCTGATGTAGATTGCTCTTTTGACATCTTTTTCTGGTATAGGCTTCCTCGCTTTAAATTATGTATCCTGTTTGTGACGCCACAAAACTAACAATGTAATAACCGTAAATTGTTGTTACCTAATGTTCGTGAATTGTTCCAATTTGTAGCCGTAAGTAGAAATAGGTAAGTATAAAGCTAGGTTTTAAGTGTATTACCTTTTTTCCTTTGTTCTATTTGCAGGTCTTGACGGCTTCCTGGGAAATGAAGAGAAGGTGTCTACGGAACTCAATGTCACAAATTATGTTATAAGCAGTAAAGCAGCTAATGATTTCACACAGCTTTACGTTAATGAAATTTAGCGAAACTGAGAACAAGTTTTATTGAACTGGATCTTCATACACTGCGTACTCTTTTACCAGGGACCCAAGACCAACTAAACAAAGGTTAGTATATCACAACATTCAAGAAATTTATACACATCAATTATACAGTTGAGTGGGATACTGAATACTGTAACACACTACCCCCTTTTCAGTAGTGAAATTTACCCTGAATTAATACAGTTCATCTGAGTCTTCATACGTTGGTGCACATGCTTTAATTGGTCAATTTGCTTTATTTATTAAAGGGTTGTTGCAGTAAAACAAATAATACGTCTCCCAGGGATCAGAATTCCCTTTTTCCTTTGCCTTTTTACAAAGTTCTCTGTGAAACAACTAGATGAGTTTTATTTGATCCCAGTACAGAGTTTTACCTCTGACTTTATAATCCTCTGAAAAGAATATTAGACACAATGTATCTATAGCCTCTGAATCCTCGTTAGAAATGTAACAGTATCTCCATACAACGTGAAGGCTGTAATGATAACCACTAAAGTTCACGACTTCTCCCTAGTCTGTGTTTGAATGAAGATATTATCTTTTACTTTGAGCTACGGACAGGCTAACCTTATTACCTCTGCCTTGACTGTTAACTGGGTTAAACTATTAACTTTATCCTGAATGCTGACTGTGTCAAGGTATTATGTATGCTGACTGCATCCACGTATTTAACTCTGTCCTGAATTCTACTCAAAGTCCTTCCAATTACTTTTAGCTTCTCTCACTGAGTTATTCCTTAGCGGGACAAGACTTCCACAAGCCATTTTATCTCTGAGCTGCACTTGTACTGTAATAACACGGACCGTACTGAGCCTGACAGAATCTCGCTCTACATAGTGGTACAGGTTTCCATATGGAGTTGGGAAAAGAAGTTATTTTAAACAAGGGGTTGTACGGAGACAGTTCTCTTGTCCCTTAGTTCAGATCTCACTTAATGTCACTAGCTAATTACTGTACTCCAGTAAGTGATTCTAGAGTTTCACTAAAGTCATTGCAACTAAATTCGTGCATAAGTGTCGGAAAGGGTTAATACCGGGTAGACTCCCAGTCTCTTGCTGATAATATTGACATGCTTGGCTGCTAACTCTGAGGTGAGGTGTGGGAGACGATCTACTGTCCTCACTCTAACATTAGGTTCTCACACGGCTGTTTCCCTATGGATTCCCCAACAGAGGCAGTTCTGTACCTAAGCTGCAATGACCCTGTATGTAGTTAGCTGTATTGTGTGACTTTGTGCTAGACAGTATAAGGAGCCCTTTGACAATGCTATCTCTCCGGTCAGAAGGGAAGGTCCGCCTTACTTAAATTATCTCCCATTTTTCTCTAAGGGATGCTTGCCTCTGCCTCCTGCCATCCTACCCTGCTAGGCTGCCGGAGCTGCTCATCCTCTGGTCCCGCCCTGTGCTGTTGAAGGGAGCCAGGCGGCAGTCACTCACTGAGATGGCCTTTCCTCTTGGCGGACCCGATTCGGATGATCACTACAGATGCCCAATGTACTGTGTCCCATCACTCACGATTAGGCCGCCTCCTCACTCCACGTCACCGCTGGGCTTCTAAGATGGCCGCTGTCGCCCTGCTGCACTCCGCTCCACTCTGCTCTGTCACCGGAGTCCCGATCCACCTGGAAGCTGTAAGTCTTTAAGGTGTCTCCTCTCTGGGCTCTCTCCAGAGCTCTGTCAGGCTGGTCTGACTGCTCCGCTCCTTCCTCACCACACGCACTGCACCTCCGTACTCCCCTCTCCTCACCACGGTGGCCATTAAGCACTCGAGCCCCCTTTTTATTCCATCCTTGCTGGGGTGCCGTATGTGTCCCACCAGCGGTGCGGGGACAATCTGTCAGTCTTTCACCACTCTTCTGGGTCCCAATAACCTCCATCTCTCACCCAGTGATACCCACATTTATTTGAGTCAATAAGTCTCTAGTCCTGGGTAACACAGCAACAAATTTGGGACTGGTTTGGATCTGAGTTGTCAGGAACTTGTTGGGTTGGGAACTAGTCTTGGACTGGTTGAGATTTTAGCTGCTGGGGACTGAATGTATGGGAACTACCTAGGACTGGTAAGCAAGGACAATATGTGACAGTGATATGTCCTGGGCTGTGACATGTCACTCTTCCTTTAGTGTAATGGGTGCAATGTAGCTCTATACTATAGACCCAACCCAGTATATAGTAGTATACTATTCCCCGTGATACACTGGGCACAGAGAGGCAGACTCTGTTATGTCATCTATGCAGAATGACCCAGGTATGATGCTCTGTAGACCTGTGTGCCACAGTATCTGCTCTGATGAATGTTCAAGATGTGATGCTCTGCAGAGCATGTCATGCGATCACTGCTATAAGGAATGTCCAGGCTATGATACTCTGCAGGGTGTGTCTTGTGACCACTGCTCTGTGCACCTATACTTGTCGTCACTCCTCCTCATCTGATTTGTGTGTGTTGCTATATGTGGTAAGAGGTGTATGCGTTCGCCAGTGTGCTGCTGCTTTATGTGTCAATAGGTGTGTGTGTGTGTGTGTGCACGCGCCAGTGTGCTGTTGCTATATGTGGTAAGAGGTGTATGCGTGCGCCAGTGTGCTGCTGCTTTATGTGGTAATACGTGTATGTGTGCGCCAGTGTGCTGCTGCTTTATGTGGCAAGAGGATGGGGCATGCGTGTGTGTGTGTGCACGCGCCAGTGTGCTGCTGCTATATGTGGTAAGAGGCTACGGGAACGAAGGGAGATGATGATGTGGTTGAGAAAGATGCAGGTGGGAGATTCTGTGCTGGCCGGAGATGATGGTATGCTTAGAGATGACGCAGGCAGCACGATGATGACCTTGTTCATACACAAACAGGCATCTTCCAGACAATATCATACTTGAATAGTGAATACTGACTGAAGACGCAGGGAGGATCCATTTCTTCAGAGGTTCCCCATTGTGAGAAACCATCATATAGGTAAGGTGCATATGGAATGTAAAAGAATGTTCCCAGAGTGATGAGAAATGAGTGGCGTGTCATGTTGGCACACCCCATTTTTAGTGACCACGCCCCTTCCAGCATGTGGCCACGCCAGTTTTTTTGGCATGTACACATAGTTTCGAATTGTGTGGGTATGAGGGGGGCACCCAATAATGTTGTGCCTACGGGCAGCCAGTCCCCTAAATTCACTTCTGCCCAAGTTCCGCAATATGCACATATCCATAGTTCCGACGAGCATGCGGCCAGAGCAAACAGATGGCAGCGGTCGGAGGCAGGAGCGAGGCTTAAGGAAAGTTTTGTGTTTTGTGTTTTTTTTGTTTGTGTAAGGAGCCCTACTACAGGGGGCACTACCAAAGGGGCATTAATACTGAGGCAATACTAAAGGGGGCATTACAAGGGGCACTACTACATGGGGCATTACTACTGGTGGCAATACTAATGGGGCAATACTACAGGGGGCATTACCACTGGAGCACTACTACAGGGGGCATTAATATTGGGGGCACTACTAATGGGGGCAATACTACAGGGGACATTACCACTGGGGGCACTACTACAGAGAGCATTACTAGAGGCACTACTACAGTGGGCAGTACTACTGGCAGCACTACTAATGGAGCAATACTACAGGGGGCATTACTAGGGGTACTACTACAGGGGCATTACTACTTAAGGCACTACTAATGGAGGAAATACTACAGGTGGAATTACCGCTGGGGGCACTACTACACTGGGCATTACTAGGGGCATTACTAGGGGCATTACTACTGGGGGTACTAGTAATGGGGGCCATACTACAGGGGGCATTACTACTGGGGGCACTACTACAGGAGGCATTACTACTGGGGGCACTACTGATTGGGGCATTGCATAAGGGGCATCACTCCTGGGGGCATAAGGGGCACTGCATAAGGGGACTACTATGGGCTCTGCATAAGGGGTACTACCACTCTGGGCATTGCATAAGGGGCACTACCACTCCAGTGGGCATTGTATAAGGGGCCCTACTGCTGTGGACATTATGTGTAATAGTGCGGAGCATGGACGGGTGAGAAGCGGCTGTCGGGAGCGGACAAATCTGACAGTCGGATTTGGCTGCTCATTGAATACTGACCTGTCGGATCCTTTCTGTCGGAAAGGATCCGACAGGTATTGAATACACCCATATGAGTGTATAAACAGTTCCATTTTTACACCTGTAATAAATAAAGTGGCTTGAAAGGCAAAAACTGTGAGGGCAGTTTGGTAAATTTACTCTTGCCCTCAGTGCTATTCAACAAGGGGTACATTCTAGGACGCTGAGTCCTGCTTGCTTAAGTTATAGGGAAT
Organism: Pseudophryne corroboree; assembly: GCF_028390025.1. Lineage (NCBI taxonomy): Eukaryota > Metazoa > Chordata > Amphibia > Anura > Myobatrachidae > Pseudophryne > Pseudophryne corroboree. The sequence goes on along the minus strand of NC_086448.1, from coordinate 152,695,944 downwards.
TGCCATATGGGGCCTAGCCCTGTGCTGAATGAGCTGGGACTTGTATTGAGAAGTTTTGATATATTTACCAGTGTACTGTAAATACATGTTCAATCTTTGGCCTATCACATGTGCATTTAAGGTAGGGGTTAACCTAGACAAGAAAAAAAAACAATTTCAACTAGCCCACTGCAATTGGCCATCAAAATAGTTACTGATCCCATACGTGCCTCTCAGAAATCAGTAGCTGGAGGGTTTGCGGATCCTATTGGTAAATCCTGGAGTGCCTACAGGAGAGTTGAGTAGCCCCTAAGCACATATAAACATATATGTGAAGATGTATGTAATATACAGGTATGTGCTGGTAGTGGCGCTGTCTACCACAGCCGCCATGGTGAACCCAGGACTCGGCATTAGGCTTCACTCTCCTTAACTCACCCCCAGACTCCTGTGAAACTAACCAATGAGAGTCTGGGGGTGGCCTTAGGAGAGTGAAGTCTAATCTCGAGTCCCGGGTTCACCACGGCGTTTGTGGTAGACAGCACCATTGCCGATCCGGATACACTACCAGCCATATATTACATACATTTTCACATGTATGTTTATATGTGCATGGGGCCGCAGCCGTCACTGATTATTATATAATGTAGGACCACCAGAGCAGAAGCGCCTTGATGCGGCTGGTGGCTTACTTATGTTTGCAAATGTAATGTAAGTCTCTTTTGCTGGCCTATTGCAGTGTGCTGGGGGAATTTGTTTTGTTTTTCTTGCCCAGTGTAAATACATGTCAGTTTAGTGGCCAAACGCAAATCAACAGCGATGTGCAGCAGTTTTGTAACCTGTACATCTCAGTCCACTTAGTACAAGGCTAGCTCATAGCAATTGGTTAGGTGCAGATGGTGGGTGGTAAGGGGTTAACCCCAAGTCTATACTGCAGTATGTGGGGCAATTAGCATTATAAATGCCAGGCTTAGTCATTGCCTTGCCAGTCAAAGGGATAAATATAGATGACTCACACTAAATTGCTTAGAGTTTTAGTTTAATTCTGGATTTACCTGTTACTTGTCTGATTTAGGTCTCTGAAGGATTTTGAGGCAGACTATTATTACAAGCAAAGATTATTGCAAACTGTTCATACTGTATGCAGGGGTATAGCGAGGGTGGCTCCAGTGGAGCGCGAGCTCCGGGCGCCATAAAAGTTAGAGGGCGCCCGCCACCTCCCCCCCTTCCTCCGCTATACTGTAAGTCGCTGTACAGACAATTGCAGAGCAGAGGGGCACACACTGACTCGGAGACTAGGTAGGGATCAGGGCATTCCAGATGCGACAGCAGGAGACACAGACAACCAGAACATGCCAGAGCTCTGCTGCCCTCTTTTTATGTCTCATTGTCTGCTTGTACCTGTGCAGCAGGGTTACTTCTGTCCAGCTACATAACTCTCTGCCCCGGCTGCTGCAGCACCTCTTTCTGCCCTTACTGCTGCAGCACCTCTCTCTGTCCCAGCTGCTGCTGCAGCACCTCTCTGCATTAGAAGCTGCAGTGTAACATATATAAGCAGCTCTATTGTGGCTCTACTGTGGTGTAACGTGTATAAACGGCTCTACTGTGGTGTAACGTGAATAAACGGCTCTACTGTGGTGTAACGTGTATAAACGGCTCTACTGTGGCAGCCGCATAACATGTATTAATGGCTCTGCTGTGTTGTGTAATGTGTATAAGCGGCTCTGCTGTGTTGTGTATTGTGTATAAGGGGTTCTCCCGTGTGGCGTAAAGTGTATAAGGGGTACTATTGTGTGGTGTAATGTGAATAACAGACACTAATTGTGTCATGTGAATAACAGACACTACTGTGAGTTGTAATCTGAAATAGTACGCCACGAAGCCTTCCCCATGAAGCCAAGCCCCTATATATTTGTTGCTCGCCTTCGGCATGCACTGACCCTATTTTAAACACAGGGGGATGCCCAAAGGAAACTTTTGCCCTGAGATCCACAAGGTCTAGAACAGGCCCTGTCACCAATTTAGGATTATTAAATATTTTTTCTTTTCAAATGTGACATTTCAGTACAGGAGAGGGGGCGCCGAAACATACCCTTGCTCCGGGCACCATGGCACCTAGCTAGACCTCTGTATGGGGATATAAGCAAGGTTAAATGACACTGAAGCCAGCTGTTGCTGATTCCTAGTTACAGTATCAGGTCTTAATGAAAAATGTGTAATTCTGGACTCGGGCCATTTCTAGATAATATGGCTCCCAGTGGAACATTAAAAATGTGGGTGTCGGGCAGAGCTATGCTCTGTGTCCTGGTAGCTCCAAAAAAAAATATTTGGTTATGACTTTCCATCGATGGAGGGGAACCATCTGGTTCTCCCCCATCGATGGCAAAAGTATTTTACATTGGTCATAAGCCACCAATGATTTTGACCCATCGATGGTCGATGGCCATCCCTAGCATATCGGGGAGGCTTAGCGGCTGTTAAGATGAATAGCTGACATCATACTTCAACATCAGGTGATGGTTCAAATCCTCCTCCCCAAATTTATTTTTATAAATCTTCCCTTTATGCAGGGTTTGAGAAAAAAAGAAACCATAAAAAAATGCATTCCTCACTTAAACAGCTTTTACATTTTTTTAGGTTGTTGATTTATTGTTGCTACATATTGTTTTATTGGCTCAGAGGCTATGGGGAAACTTGCGGTGGGGACCATCCTCGATCAGGTTCCAGACTGTACACTTCTATTATGCACTTCTATTATGCAGTGCATTATACATATATATATATATATATATATATAATGTGTATATACATACACAGCCTCCCCCACACTCGCAGCCTAACCCTAACCCTGCCCTAGTGCCTAACCCCCACCCGAGTACTTACCTCTGGGATCTGTTGTGATTCTGACCATTGGGATACCAACTGCCAGGATTTGACCGAATCCCGTTCCAGACAATGGTGGATCTCCCAGCACTACTATAGTTCACTATACTTAACATAGAATGCGGTATATGCTGGTTCATGCTCTTATCTATTTGGTAGAAGCTGTTGGAATGCTGGACCTTAATTGTAAGCTTAATTTAATTTACACAAAAATGGGCCTAATTCAGACCTGATCACAGCAGCAAATTTGTTAGCTAATGGGCAAAACCATGTGCACTGCAGGTGGGGCAGATATAACATTTGCAGAGAGAGTTAGATTTGGGTGGGTTATATTGTTGCTGTCAGGGTAAATACTGGCTGCTTTATTTTTACACTGCAATTTAGATTTCAGTTTGAACACACCCCATCCAAATCTAAAGGGCCCCATACACTACAACGATATGTCTGAGGCTGAAGTCGGATATAATTTCCCTTGAGCTCCCCCGGGACCTTCCCGGGAGTGATTCCATACGATTTGGTACTTTTGTGCTATTTTTGCATAAGATATATTGCATGCGATTGATGAAACCGCTATACATCGCATGCAATATATCGTACGCCATACAATTGTACCATGAGATATATCTGATGGGCTGGATAGAGGGCTACGGGGGCTGGGAGTGTCCTGAGAATGCCAGTCAAACTTCCCTGTGAAACACTGCATGCGATATATCACATGCACAAAAAAAACACTTTTTTCATCTGATTCCATCCAATTCCGATATATCATTAGTGCAGCACCAACGACCTAGGGGATCCTATCTGACAGCCACGGGGATGCGCATCAGATTGGATACGATCTCAAACACATACGATAGTACACAATTTCTTACAATATATCAGACGGATATATCAGAATTGTATGAAATCGTGTAAAATCGTCCTAGTGTATGGGGCCCTTAACTCTCTCTGCACATGTTATATTTGTGCCCCCCTGCAGTGCACATGATTTTTCCCATTAGCTAACAAATTTGCTGCTGCGATCAGGTCTGAATTACGCCCAAAGGGGGTCATTCCGAGTTGATCGTAGCTGTGCTAAATTTAGCACAGCTACGATCAGGCACTCAGACATGCGGGGTGGACTAGCCCTGTGCTGGGCTCTGCCTTTGTCAGAGATCTACCTTGCAGCCCAGTTCTGCTACTTTTGTCTGAAGGCTATTGCAGACTGCAACCAAATTTTCTCTACGATTTGTCTACATCTTGTTCCATTCATTTTTTTGTTTTTTGAGAATTTTTTTTATTAATTTTTAGCGTTTAACAATATATTTGCAAAGCAGAAGATACATTCAACAAACAATAGCACACATCGTGCTCAATTACAAAGTAACAATAACAGTGTATCTGCGTGAAAATGGTAGAGGTGATGAAACAGATCGATCAAGGAGGTATGCCTGAGCTTATAGAACCACGAAAGGGTGGCAATGGGCAAAAAAGAAAACCAGCTAAGGGCAAACAAATACCTCTCATTGACACAACGACATAAAATACATGATAGATAAGAAAGTTAAGTTAACAGAGGGAAATTGAGAGAAAGAGGAAGGGAAAGACAGAGGGGGGGGGGGGGGATAGCCGGACGGTCCCAAACGCCGGAACTATGCATCAGGGTAATACTAAATGGACATAAGTACAGAGTAAGGGAACCCTTAAGCATAAGCATAGGTCAAATAATATTATATGGTAGCTAACGGTGGTTCAGCACCAAAATATGTCGTCCAAGGGGTCCACGTTACAATAAAGTGGACTGGGGTGTCATGAAGTACCGCTGTGATACGTTCTAGCCTATAGATTTGCCAGATAGCGTTTATGGTAGCAGGAACAGTAGGGGGCGATATAGATTTCCAGTTAGCTGCAATTTGGCATTTAGCCATATTCAGAAATGCTTAACTAATTTCTGTTGTTGGCGGGGAGTGTGAGGTATTGGACGAGAAAGCAGATTGTAGAAAGGTGATGTCGGAACCGATAGACCAAGGATGTTAAACATTAGTTTATGGATTTTAGTCCAATATCCCTTAATCCGTGGGCAATTCCACCAAATGTGCAGCAGGGTTCCGCGTTGACCACATAGTCGCCAACATCTATCTGAGCAGGAGGGGTAGATTGAATGAAGACGCGTAGGTACCAAGTACCAGCGATAGTATAATTTGTAAGAGTTTTCTTTCATTCGAACTGAGATGGAGCTCGTGGAGATTTCCTTTTTGACAACAGACCAGTCCTCAGGTGTCAGAATCTCACCTACCTCCCATTCCCAAGCCATCTCATGCGGTTCTTTTTGGGGTAAATTATGAGCAAGTAAAATTTGGTATATGGCTGAAAGCAATCCCTTGGTTGATCGGCAAGTGTAGCACAAAGATTCAAAGCTCGATTTACCTCCCATGGAGGATGGTCTGGGGATAGAGGTAAAAAAGTGGCGTATCTGTAAGAATTGATAAAAGGCTGAGTGTGGGAGGGAGAAGCGGGATTGTAGATCAGCAAATGTAGGGAACGAATGGAGGGGAGCAATGTCCAATAGGAACAGTATGTTGTTGTTGTTAATACAAGAATCAAATGCTGAATGGTTCTCACACGGCGGGAAGCTAGGGTTATTCCACAGAGGGGTGAGAAGGGGATGGAAGGAACGTAACCGGTAGAGCCGAGAACAAAGGTCCCAAATGGATAGAGTAAATCGTACAGTGGGCAATAAAGAGGAAACAGGAGGGCGGTGTTTAGGTTGACACCATAGAAAGCTATAAGAAGAGTACTTTTGAAGTGAGGCTGCCTCCAGATGTGTCCAAATTCTATGGCCAGGATTAGCGTGCCAAAGGACACATGCAGTTAAGTGAGTAACTCTATATTATTTAAGGAGATCAGGAACTCCCAGACCTCCCGCCAGGCGGTGCTTCTGAAGAATTTGCATCTTCACCCTGGGTTTCCTCCCTTCCCAGATAAATTTAGTGAGATCAGCTTGAAGATTTTTAAGAACTTTAGTAGGGACATGGATGGGAAGAGTTTGCCACAGGTACAGCAGACGGGGTAGTAAGGTCATCTTAACAGCCGTCATTCGCCCAAACCAGGACAGGATATATTTATTCCAGTTGGTCATGTCATGTTTAATAGAAGATAGTAATCTGGGAAAGTTGGCAGCACAGAGACCAGAATAGGATTTAGTTAAATAGATACCCAGGTATTTGAGCTTATCAGCTTGCGAAGTACACGGGAAGGAAGCCTGGAGAAGTCGGAGGGCTGGGTCTGCGACATGCGGGGCCAAGATTTCGGTTTTGTCCGAATTAATGTTATAATTCGAAAAACGGCTGTACGTAGTTATTTCCTCCAACAACTTTGGGAGGGAAACATGAGGATCCGTAAGGGTAAGAATAACGTCATCGGCATATAGTGCAATTTTGTGATTCTGAATTCCCACTACAATACCAGATATATTACGATTCAGTCTAATTCTAGCCGCCAGTGGCTCCATAATGAGGGCAAATAGCAGGGGGGGAAAGGGGACAACCCTGTGTGGTGCCGTTTCTTATAGGAAGGGGGTCAGAGGATAAACCGTTGACTAAGATGGAGGCTGAGGGATTAGGATAAAGCGAAGTGATGCCTTTATAAAAGGCCCCATGCAAGCCCATATTGAGAAGTGTCTGTTGTAAAAATGGCCAGGCCACCCTATCGAAGGCCTTCTCTGCGTCAAGGGCCACCACCTGGGTTGAAAAGAAACTTGTCTTGTACCAGGTGGATAAGATCAATGAGGCGCCTGGTGTTATCCGCAGCCTGTCTACATGGGACAAAGCCGACCTGGTCGGGGTGAATGAGGGAGGGTAGAAAGGTAGCAAGTCTGTTAGCCTGGATTTTAGCAAAGAGCTTCAGGTCGACATTTAGGAGTGAGATAGGTCTATAGTTCCTCATCTCTAAAGGATCCCTATCCGGCTTAGGAATGAGGATCAAATGATCCCCCTTCTAGGACTGAATTAAATAGAGATTGAATCATGGGGAGCAAAGGGGCGGTAAAGCCATCAGGGCCAGGGGCTGCGAAACGTAGCTGTTTAATGGCTGCCGAGATTTCCTCTATAGAGATGGGGACATTAAGCTTCGACACGTCCGATTCAGAGAGCTTAGGGAGATTACAAGAGGATAGGTAGTCTTGAAATTCGATGACATGGTGGGAGTCAGAGTCCGTGGTAGGCGGAAGATTGTACAAAGATGTGTAATAGTCCCGAAATTGAGAGGCCATATGCGTCAGGTCAAATGTAGTGGAACCGTCAGCGCATCGTAGAGAGACAATGCGGTTTTGGGTGCGCTTCGCTCGGAGTTTCTGGGCTAGCAAGGTATCAGCCTTATCAGACTTCTCATAGAACCTTTGACGCGCCCACAAGAGTGCCTTGACTGCCTTCTTGGTCAGAATTTGAGACAATTGGCCCTTAACTGCTAGAAGTTTGGAGTACGTTTTCTTCCTGGGGCGGCGTTGATGCAAATGGGTCAAGGCAACAAGTTCTGACTCCAGGTCTTGGATACGTTGCGCCTCGGTCTTCCTTTGGGCAGATGAAAGGCTTATAAGGTAGCCGCGAATGGTGGCTTTGTGTGCTTCCCATAGCAAGGAGGGAGTGATGTCTGGAGATGCATTATCCGCGTAATAATTTTTCAGTGCGGTAGTAATATCAGCAACAGTGCATTTCTTGAGGAGAAGGGATTCATTCAAGCGCCAGGAATGGATAGGGGGAGGGGGGTGAAGAGGGAGTCGAAATCTCAAACAACACAGCAGAGTGGTCTGACCAGGAGATGGGGAGCGTCTGAGTACTGAGGAGTTTTCGGGTCGTGTCACGGTCAACAAATACATAGTCAATATGAGTATAGAGATCATGAGGTGGGGAGTAGTGAGTAAATCCCTTCGCTGAGGGATACAAAGTTCTCCAACCGTCGTATAGATTATAAAGTGACAAATGTGATTGTAGACGTTCAGCTAGTTTGGTGGGAGTAACAGCAGTAGCACCGGGATGAGACCTGTTCATAAGGGGATCCATAGTAACATTACAGTCTCCACCAATTATAGTCATACTTGTAGGGAGCCGGGAGAGGCTGTCAGAAAAGGCCGTAAAAAGGGAACCCTGCTGCACATTAGGAGCATATATGGAAGCCAGAATAAGAGGAACCTGGTTATAGGAACATGAGAGAATAATGTAGCGGCCCTGGGGATCCGATATAGTATCATGAACAACTATGGGGAGGCCACGACGTATCATGATAGCAGTGCCTCTACGTTTGGCAGGCATATTAGAGTAGTAAACGTGTGGAAATTGTTTACAGGACATAGAGGGATGAGGGGATTTAAAATGAGTCTCCTGGATCAAAACAATATCGGATTTCCGTCTATTAAATAATTGGATGGCCATGGCTCGTTTGGTGGGAGAATTAAGGCTGTTAGCATTAACCGATATAACGTTCAAAGTCATGGCGGGAAAGGATGCGGGTGATGCAGAGTGGAAGGCAGGAAGGGACCGGGTTGGCTATGAAGATGAAAATGAGGAGAAGAAAAGAAAGGAAAGAGAGAAAAGGGAGAAGAATCCATATAAGTATACAGAAGGGAGAAACCCTTTCCTATAGAAGGGCCGGGTTCAACAAAGAAAGGATAAGCGCCGTCCGGGTGCATCCTTCGGTGGGGGGGTTTGGGCTCGTAGCAAAAGAGCAAATAAAAAGAGGAGAAACATAGAAAAAAAGGTATAGGGAAAGAGACCATGCGACGGGGGGATAGTAGAGGCTGACAAAATTGCATTATAAAGACAAGTGTGGATATTGCGAGCAGCATGAGCATAGGAAGAGAATGGGATAAAGCATTCAATGATATCAGAGATTAATCAGATATAAACATTACTGGAATAATACGAACAGAAACAGAAAAACACAGAACTAATCTGCTAAAATCTATGCGATAAACTATCAAAACAGTAAGGTGGGAACAGCCTCGTAGTGGGGAGCTCCTAGTAGTAAAATAGGGTGTGTAAATCACAACAGTATCAGGAGTTGTGTAAAGGAGAAAATGACCTAAACTAACAGTCCATTAGCAGGGAACCCCCATTTTCGTATAAAGAGAAAGATAACAATAATAAATTGGACCTGGTGGAGTGGCAGCCATCCATGATCGGGTGGCGGAGCGGTTAACATGCAATGGAGGCGAGAAAAAGAAACATTACTAAAGAGCCGAACAGTCGTCCACAAGCGACTGACACAGTGCAGCCAAGTAGATGACCACAGCATGTCGCCGAGTGAGGAGGTCCGCCCGGTACGTCACAACCACCAGGCTATATAGAAAACATGGGGGACAAATGTTAAAACGAGACAAACAGATATATAAAAGAAACCAAAACAGTAGAAATCACATTAACGAAGGCTGTGTTATGAAATACCAGAGAATGTTCAAGTGGAAGACCATTCTGGAGCTGGAGCCCTGGGGCCCCTAGGCCGAGGGTGACAGCTGGTTCCCGATCGACTCGTGTAAATCCTCAAAAATGCTGAGAGTTTTAAGTAAATCCACTCCCTGTGTCAGGGTTTTGATTGCAAACATCGTACCATTCTGAGTAACTTGCAATTGGAAGGGGAAGCCCCACTTATATTTGATGGAATGGGCATGGAGCGCCTTGGTTACATTGACGAGGTCTCCGCGCTTTTTAAGGGTAGAGGGAGCAAGATCCTGAAAAAGCTGCAATTGGGAGCCGGCATAAGAAACCAACGGTTTCCCTCTAGCCGCCAGCATGATTCGCTCCTTGGTAGAATAGTAATTGAAACGTATAATAACATCACGTGGTGGTTGGTTCGGAGGTGGTTTAGATCGGAGGGTCCTATGGGCACGGTCCGAATGAAGAAGGGCCTCAGAGACATCCGGGACCAGCTGTTGAAAAAGGTTCCCTAGGTAGTCGGGGAGAGACTCAGATGACACACTCTCAGGGATGTTGCGAACTCGGATATTGTTCCAGCAATTGCGATTGTTAATATCCTCTACGTGGTCTCTGTACGCTTCCATATCAGCCCGAATGTCCGAGAATTCCTGTTCATTCACCGTCTGAAAGTGGCAAACTTCATCGACCTCGCGTTCCAAAGAATCAGTACGGGAGCCTAGGTCAGCCAGTTCGGTTCTAAATTCAGTTAAGACCGCACTCATCTCTGACTGGTTCGTTTTCGTAACAATGGCCACGATATCTTGAGTAGAAAGTGGAGCGGGGGAGGTAGCGGGATCGATAGAATCAGATGACTGCTCAACTGAAGGTGAGTTTTCCGAGCTGAGGAACCGTCTTTCTCCCAAGCGCGTAAGATACTAGGTTTAGGCGTCTGGGAATTCTTGCGGTTTTTCTGAGACATTATTGGTACAGAGTCTCGGATCAATATAGTAGTATAATGCAATATATGCGACAGAATCCCCTGTCACGAAATGGTCGCTGTAATTAGGGTGCCATGAGCCCCATGTGGCTCACCGAGCGTCTAAAGAAGCGTAGAAGCTGCGTGAAAAACACTGCGGTAGGGGGTGCAGAAGGATGTGGAGCCCAGTATGCGAAGAACGTGGCCCTTAAATCCTAAGCAATCTTCCACCGCTACGGACCTGCCAAGGAGCGCGTGTGTATCCCCTTGGAGTGAGCTCAGCAAGGGGGCTAGAGGGCAGCTAGGGGTATAGAGGAGCCAATGAGAGCTCACCTCAATTCAGACGCCCGTAGGAATCCAGACAGGCAATCCAAAACCGTGTATAGACACTGCCAGGCCGGAAGCAAGCCGGGAGAGGGAGAGGAGAATGGCCTCAGAGGCCTAGCAGGGACTGTATTTCTCCACAGGTACCACATAGATAAATATTGGGGCTTCAATATATGCAGGGAGGTGGTAATAGCGCCCACATGGAGGTCCGCAGCTTCGGGTAGTAGATGCCCAGATCCCTTGTAGCATGGAGCGCAGGAAGGAGGGCCGCGTCAGACCCGAGACCCCGTGCCGCCGGCCCAACCAGGCCGAAACCCGCAGGGGTCAAGCACGCTGTCTCTGGTCCCCGCGACGATCAGCGGCCAGCCCCGGGGACTACAGGCGAGGCAGGGGGGAGCCCGGGGCCCGAGTCAGCAGTCGGCAGATGCGGGGCTAGGAGAGGGCCTGCCGGTGCCTCCTCCAATGTGGCTGCCGTGCTGCTTCTCCGGCGGGCAGGCCGAGCCGCAGGACAGGCAGCAGAACAAGCTGGCGGGGTAAGGAAGGTTCCCGTGGCGATCAGTGGCCAGCCCCGAGGGTCACAGGCAAGGCAGGGGGGAGTCCGGGGCCTGAGTCAGGACAGACAACAGAGCGGGCTGGCGGGGTAAGGAGGGCTTCTACGAGTCTGCCAGCAGCGGTAGGGACTCCAGTGGGGGGAGCGGGCAGCCGCCCGGTGGGTCCGTATCCCAGGGCGCCAGCGGTGGGCAGACGTGAAAATCGAGGCCCCGGATCACAGAGTACGGGTAGGCCGCAGTCTGCAGGAGCTCCAAGTTTGCTCCCCGACTCCGCAGCACACACCCGGATAGCTTCAGAGGGGATAGTGGGGTTCAAACCAGCAGTGGGATTCCAAGGAGAGTGTATAAATAATATATTAAAGGCCTAAGCTGCAGGAGCTCTCCTCAGACACGTCTAGTCTCCTCAGCAGCTAGGCCACGCCGCCCTGTTCCATTCATTTTTACCTCTATATTTTGTCTTTCCAGTTCCCCAGCCCCTGAAGAAGATAATTATCCTCCTAACATTGTGCTCCTTTTTCCATGTTCTGCGATAGGGAAAGTGTTCTAGGGATAAGGACTAGTTGTAGATTTGTGATAGGTAATAATCAATGATTAATACATCAGTTCCTTAATTAATGTAAATAATTTTAATAATTAACATATATATCACTTGACTTGATCTAGCTGATTTAACAGAAATTCCAGTGAATGGCTTATCTTTGTATGTTGGTCTCTTTTAAAGTGATGTATGTAAAGTCTCCTTATCAGATGCACACCCTTTAGTACTTACTGAAAACTTGCTCTGTAGGCAGTGCTTTATATTGCTTTTAGTATAGTGCTGATTCTCTGTATATGGTAAATGACTTTTACTGAGAAGCATTATGCAATGTATATTACATGTCCCACCCTTTGCTACTGTAGGTTCAAGTACAAGAGAGAAAGACAAGGAAGGAATGAACAGGAAAGCTGTAGACTTCTGTCAACCTGTATTATACTCCATCGCAGTCACTGTCAGGCGTGGCCGGACCGTTGAAGGGGAGGACCGCGGCGGCTGCGTGACGTCACACGCAGCCGCTGTGACCCGGGGCAGCGAAGAGGTTCTCCCGGCCAACCGCCGGAGCTGCGCTGGCCGGGCGTAACTCCTGAGATGCAGAAGCATCGCTGCTGTGCGATGCTTTTGCATTTCTGCAGGGGGGGGGCGGCGGCACTGACATGCGGGGCGGACTAGCCCAGTCCTGGGATCAGTCTTTGTCAGAGATCTACCTTGCAGCCCAGTTCTGCTACTTTTGCACAGCGGCAATGCTTTTGCATCTCAGGAGTTACTCCCGGCCAGCGCAGCTCCTGCGGTTGGCCGGGAGAACCTCTTTGCTGCCCCGGGTCGCAGCGGCTGCATGTGATGTCACGCAGCCACCGTGGCTTCCCCCCCTTAACGGTCCAGCCACACCTGTATTGGCCAGACCTCGCCCCCTAAATGGCGGCTTAACGCCGCTGTTCAGCCCCCTCCCACCCCCTCCCGCCCCGCGACCGCCTCTGCCTCAGAGGCGATCGCTAGGCAACGACGGATGGCATGCGCCAGTGCATGCGTAGTTCCGACCCGATCACTGCTATGCGATAAACTGCAGCAAGCGATCGGGTCGGAATGACCCCCAAAATCCATTGCAGACCTTAATTTTTCTAAGACAGTGACTGCAATGGAGTATAATACAGGTTGACAGAAGTCTACAGCTTTCCTGTTCATTCCTTCTTTGTCTTTCTCTCTTGTACTTGAACCTACAGTAGCAAAGGGTGGGACATGTAATATACATTGCATAATGCTTCTCAGTAAAAGTCATTTACCATATACAGAGAATCAGCACTATACTAAAAGCAATATAAAGCACTGCCTACAGAGCAAGTTTTCAGTAAGTACTAAAGGGTGTGCATACAGATCTGATAAGGAGACTTTACATACATCACTTTAAAAGAGACCAACATACAAAGATAAGTCATTCACTGGAATTTCTGTTAAATCAGCTAGGTCAAGTCAAGTGATACATATGTTAATTATTAAAATTATTTACATTAATTAAGGAATTGATGTATTAATCATTGATTATTACCTATCACAAATTTAAAAACTAGTCCTTATCCCTAGAACACTATCCCTACCGCAGAACATGGAAAAAGGAGCACAATGTTAGGAGGATAATTATCTTCTTTAGGGGCTGGGGAACTGGAAAGACAAAATATAGAGGTCAAAATGAATGGAACAAGATGCAAACAAATCGTAGAGAGAATTTGGTTGCAGTCTGCAATAGCCTTCAGACAAAAGTAGCAGAACTGGGCTGCAAGGTAGATCTCTGACAAAGGCAGATCCCAAGATTGCCACACCTGAGATACAACTGCCATGACGTTTTCTCTCTCACTAAGTGGAACCTCATTTTCCATTTTTCCCAGCTTCCATGGTTCAGACTAAAGGTGCATACACACTGGGCGTTCTTGCCCAGCGATAATCGTGTGTGTGTGTGTGTGTGGGGGGGGGGGGGGGGGGTGAGGTGGGTGAAGCACTTTCCACAGTAGGAGACTGTGGAAAGTGCTTCACTTGGCTGTGAAAACAACCCGATGGACGGCGGCGGCCAGCGATGATGCGGGAGAGCGCATCAGCGCTCACTGCTCATCGCCCAGCCATACACACTGGCTGAGTTTGAGCTCGAAGTAGCTCAAAATGCCAGAAGTGAGCTACTTTGAGCACAAAATCACCCAGTGTGTATGGGCCTTAAGGGGGAGATGTGTCAAACCGCTGAGAGAGATAAAGGGAAGAGAGCTAAAGTACCAACTAATCAGCTCCTGTCATTTTTCAAACACAGCCTGTAAAATGGCAGTTAGAAGCTGGCTCGTACTTTATAATTCTCCACTTTATCTGTCTCCAAGGTTTGATATATCTGCACCTAAATAGCACATTTTCCTACACTTCTGTTGATTGATTATCTCCCTTATTACCAATTACCTTATTACTCAACATACCTGAAGGTCATGCCCATAGGTTGCAGGGGTGGTGTAGAGCATAGAGCTCAATGTTTCATTGCACAATCTACATATGTTATTTTGAATTCATATCTCAGGGTATTCCTCACCAATAATATTTACTACAGATTACATTTACTTATGAAATCATTATGTGTACGCTATAACAAGGTTTTGATTGAGAACTTTTATTTTCTATAAAAGGTAATCCTTGTAAAACTGCTCCCATATATACCTGCCAATAATTTGCTACAGAAGCTGCCAATGGAAACATCTGACTCATTAAAACCTCAGCACAAACAAGCCTAAGCAAGTCAACGCTACACTTAAGTCTAAAGACTTCAACCTAATACATTGCCTCTAGCGCTCTCTCCACATGGGAAGTGTGCACTTCAGTGGTGCTGTAGAAATGTGCTCGGTGTGGGGCACAGAAGAAGCCAGCGCTAGAGCAGAAGAGCAGCGCAGTGCTGGATCTAGAGCTGTCCATAGGAGACCAGGAGAGGAGGCCCACTTATCTGATCAGCATCCCTGAAGAAGTCTCGATACTTAAGAAAGATTTGGCTTTGGTGAGCTTCAATCACAAAATATTCATGCTCAGCCAATCAGAGAGTGCCCATTTCAATTGGATGAATCACCATAAGCATGCCAGTCACAGTAGGCAGCAGCAAGTCAATCACAGCTAACTGCTTGCTAGCCCTATCCCTCCCAGCAGCTTAGATTAGCTGTTGCGAGCAGGAAGAAGTAGGCCCGTGATCCATGAAGAGTTAGCAAGTGCTCACAGAGAAACAGGAACGAAGAGCTGGTAGAAAGAAAAGCCAAGATCGCAAAAAGAGGACAGAAATTGTTGGCTCATATGTTACGTAACTGCATGCATTATACACAGAAAAAGTAACACATGCATAGTTCTGTGGTTTGTTGGTCTGGGGGAGGGCGAGAATATAGACAGCTCCTCAATCAGATTGACCCCCTCAAAAGCTGAAAATGTATTGTTTTGCTTTTAAATGCAAAAAGCACTTCAACTAACTATAGGTGTCCCCCAAGGTTCTGTTCTTGGTCCTGTCCTTTTCATCCTCTTTCGGTAAACTCATTAGTTCTTTTGACTTCCAATATCAACTCCATGTTGATGATTCTCAAATCTACATTTCCTCCCCTGATCTCTCCCCCGCTGTCCTCACTTCTATCTCCAACTGTCTCTCTGCTATCTTTTTTTTGATGTCCCAGCACTTTCTTAAACTTAACATGTCTAAGACCGAGCTGATCATTTTGCCATCCTCCCGCACTACCTCACGTCCCACAATTTCATTATCTATTGATGGCACAACTATCTCCTCTAGCCCCCAAGTGTGCTGTCTTGGATTAATCCTTGACTCCTCCCTCTCCTTCAAACCACACATTCAGCACCTCTCACAAACGTGCCATTTTCATCTCAAAAATATTTCCAGGATTAGACTCTTTCTCACCCAGGATGCCACGAAAAACCCTTATCCACCACTGGTCATCTCCAGATCTCCTGACTGGCATCCCAGACAAATGTCTCTATCCACTCTAATCTGTCCTCAATGCTGCAGCCCCATTCACCTTTCTCACCAAATGCACTATGTCCACCTCCTCTCTCCTACAAGCCCTTCACTGGCTTCCCTTCCCTTTCAGAATCCAATTCAAGCTTCTCACACTCATTTACAGTGCATCCGGAAAGTATTCACAGCGCTTCACTTTTTCCAAATTTTGTTATGTTACAGCCTTATTCCAAAATGGAATAAAATAATTTTTTCCCTCCAAATTCTACACACAATACCCCATAATGATAATGTGAAAAAAGTTTTTTGTAGTTTTTTGCAAATGTATTAAAAATAAATCACATGTACATAAGTATTCACAGCCTTTGCCATGAAGCTCGAAAATTTAACTCAGGTGCATCCTGTTTCCACTGATCATCCTTGAGATGTTCCTACAGCTTAATTGGAGTCCAACTGTGGTAAATTCAGTTGATTGAACATGATTTGGAAAGGCACACACCTGTCTATATAAGGTCCCACACTTGACAGTGCATGTCTGAGCACAAACCAAGCATGAAGTCAAAGGAATTGACATGATTGTCTCGAGGCACAAATCTGGGGAAGGGTAAAGAAAAATATCTGCTGCTTTGAAGGTCCCAATGAGCACAGTGGCCTCCATCATCCATATATGGAAGAAGTTTGGAACCACCAGCACTCTTCCTAGAGCTGGCCGTCCGTCTAAACTGAGCGATCAGGGGAGAAGGGCCCTAGTCATGGAGGTGACCAAGAACCCGATGGTCACTCTGTCAGAGCTACAGCATTCCTCTGTGGAGAGAGGAGAACCTTCCAGAAGGACAACCATCTCTGCAGCAATCCACTAATCAGGCCTGTATGGTAGAGTGGCCAGACGGAAGCCACTCCTTAGTAAAAAGCCTGGAGTTTGCCAAAATGCACTTGAAGGACTTTCAGACCATGAGAAACAAAATTCTCTGGTCTGATGAGACAAAGATTGAACTCTTTGGCGTGAATACCAGGCGTCATGTTTGGAGGAAACCAGGCACCGCTCATCACCAGTCCAATACCATCCCTACAGTGAAGCATTGTGGTGGCAGCATCATGCTGTGGGGATGTTTTTCAGTGGCAGGAACTGGGAGACTAGTCAGGATAGAGGAAAAGATGAATGCAGCAATGTACAAGCTACAGAGACATCCTGGATGAAAACCTGCTCCAGAGCGCTCTTGACCTCAGACTGGGGCGACGGTTCATCTTTCAGCAGGACAACGACCCTAAGCACACAGCTAAGATATCAAAGGCGTGGCTTCAGGACAACTCTATGAATGTCCTTGAGTGGCCCAGCCAGAGCCCAGACTTGAATCTGATTGAACATCTCTGGAGAGATCTGGATATGGCTGTGCATCAACGCTTCCCATCCAACCTGATGGAGCTTGAGAGGTGCTGCAAAGAGGAATGGGCGAAACTGCCCAAAGATAGGTGTGCCAAGCTTGTGGCATCATATTCAAAAAGACTTTAGGCTGTAATTGCTGCTAAAGGTGCATCAACAAAGTATTGTTCAAAGGCTGTAAATACTTATGTACATGTGATTTCTTAGTTTTTTTATTTTTAATACATTTGCAAAAATCTCAAAAACACTTTTTTCATGTTGCCATTATGGGGTATTGTGTGTAGAATTTTGAGGGAAAAAATTAATTTACTCCACTTTGGAATAAGGCTGTAACATAACAAAATTTGGAAAAAGTGAAGCGCTGTGAATACTTTCCAGATGCACTGTACAAAGCCCTCACCCACTCCTCTCTAATTTACATCTCTGACCTTATCTCCCTTTACACTCCCACCCATCCCCTTTGCTCTACTAATGCACGCCGCCTATCCTGCCTACTGATTACTTCCTCCCACTCCTACCTCCAAGATTTTTCACGTGCTGCTCCCTTTCACTGGATTCTCTAACTCTTCCCCTCAGACTCTCCATCTCTCTACAAACTTCAAACGGGTTCTGAAGACCCACTTCTTTACCAAACCCTACCAAATCTCATCCTAACCCTCTGTTCCACGCTCACTGTCTACCCCATCTGTGTGACCCCTGTTTGTTGCCCCTCCCCTTTACAATGTAAGCTCTCACATGTAGGGCCCTTTCCCCTCATGTGCTTATCCTTTTTTTACTTAAACCATCTTCGACAGCACCAAATCCCTTAGTTCACTGCCACCCTGATACTTATTTCAGTGTCGCCTGTCAATGTAGCTATGTTTATTTACCCTGTACTTGTCCTATATTGTCTTCACCTGTAAGTCACTGATTTTCTGTTCTGATTATTCGTTTATGTACTCTGTAATTGGGCGCTGTGCATCCCTTGTGGTGCCATATAAATAAAGGGTAGTAATAATAATAATAAAGTATTTTGAGTCTGATTTAAACATATATTTCTGCTTACAACCTCTCTACACAAATGAGCTAATTCAAGGAAGTGATGCGAGTTGCTAATTGGTTTACAACTTTTGGTGCAAGAACATTCTAGTAATGGACTCTGTAACTTAGGAAAGCTTGTCTATGATATATACTGGCTTCATTATATTATATTTAATAAACAGAGCATAAATTTATACACGGATGCATACTAAACATAACATTTTAATTATAAGGGACAATACTTAATTTCTATGATTGCTGTAGGAAGCTGATCTCTGAACTAGACATACTGTACTTTATATCACTGGCCTATTTGCACTGATTATAAATGCATGCAGAGATTTTTTTTCAATTGGGAATAAGGAATAGTATCTTGCATGAATAAACCGTGTATGCACACACATACCAACATGCAGAGTAGCATGAATCTGCATCTTAAGACAGCATGGGCGGAATGATGAACGACAGGGCATTCTAACATAGGTCGGTTACAGTAAGGGTGTCTATGACCCTGTCGACCTACTGCATGTCGACCAATAGTGGGCGACTTAAAGACTGTCGACCTAAGTTATGTCGACCCTACGACCCATACCCGATCAATTGTGCATCAGACCCACTATGTGTAACATTTTCTGTGCTATAAAGCCTTATATTACAGGATGTTGAGGGGGGATCCAGTCTGAAGATCGACAGTGTCTAGGTCGACAATGTTTAGGTCGACCACTATAGGTCGACAGTCACTAGGTCGACATGGATGGAAGGTCGACAGGGTTTCTAGGTCGACATGTGCTAGGTCGACAGGTCTAAAGGTCGACATGAGTTTTTCCCATTTTTTCTTTTTTTGAATTTTTTCATACTTAACGATCCACGTGGACTACGATTGGAACGGTAAAGTGTGCAGAGCGAAGCGGTAGCGGAGCGAAGGCACCATGCCCGAAGCATGGCGAGCGAAGCGAGCCATGCGAGGGGACGCGGTGCACTAATTTGGGATCCCGGTCACTCTACGAAGAAAACGACACCAAAAAAAATCCTCATGTCGACCTTTAGACCTGTCGACCTAGCACATGTCGACCTAGAAACCCTGTCGACCTTCCATCCATGTCGACCTAGTGACTGTCGACCTATAGTGGTCGACCTAAACATTGTCGACCTAGACACTGTCGATTTGATGAACCACACCCGTTGAGGGAGACACTCTATCTAAGTGTAGAAGTGTAGATAATCCCTTTAATATACTGACTGGCTAGGAGAAAGCAAATGGACAAGGGAGTTAGATTAACCCCTTCTTCACTTGCTCACAGTAAGCCTTATTCAGAGTCAGATGCAAATGGCGTAGCAAAATGCATCTAAAAGAAAAAAAAAATGGATTTTTGCGATCTATTCAGTTAGCCACATTGGCAAGTCTGTAGTTGCAGGTCCCCCTCCCCCTTCATGTACCTTGGTCAGATGCTCCTGCAACATCACTGACTGCATGGCTTCAAAGGTGAGTAGTGCAAAAGCTAAAAATCACACTACACAATGTAAACACATTATAGCTAATGGCCGGATAGTGCAGATAATAGTACCCAAGTGGATTGGAGCTTCTGAAATGTAAAGTGTAGCAGAGGCAAATAGGATTTATTTTTTATTTTTATGAAAACACCTAAAAAATATACAGTATGTGCGGGCTTCCCCTTCACCAGCTGATTAGGAAGCATTCCTTAGTTGTGTAAAATAAGTGTGCTCTGCAGTACAAAGTGACTCATAAAATACTGTTCTGGGAGTTTTAGTGTTTTTGTATAAAAAAGCGTGTTAGAAACATGTGCGACCAATCAGATGCTCTCATCATCATCACTACTGTGCAACTTACACCCATACTTGAGTACTCTCCCGGAAGCTGGGGCAGGCTCCCGTTCTTTGGGGTAGCTCCCCACACCCGCAAAGAGTAGGCAGGTCTCCCGCATCCTGCTCGCTCCCTAGTGATGCGGGCAGGATGAAGAGATAAACTCCCGTGTACGCGAGTCCGTGGGGTGGGGAAGGGGTTAAAATGATGCAAATCGCGTCATTTTAGCCCCGCCCCTTCCCAAGGACCCGCGAATCGCAGCGTTTCCCGATGTGGTGGTGGGGCTTAATGATGTAATAGCCCGGCCCTGCCCCCTCGAAGTCTCCTGCAGTTTCCTCTCAGGGCTTCTCCCAGAGAGGAGATATTTAAAGTCGGGTTATAGTGGTATATTTACTTAGTTGTGAGTTTTTTTAGAAGTGTAGATGTTTCCCACAGCAACCAATCAGATTCCACTTAACATTTATCTAGCTGCTTCTAGAAGATAATGGCTAGAATATGATTGGTTGCTATGGGCAACATCTCCGCTTTAAAAAAAACAACAACACCTAAATAAATATTAAGATTTAGACCAAGTCAGACCCCTTCAGGCAGCTATGTTCGTGACTTTTTCACCTGCCATTCTAGTTGCAATTTGTGATTACACGCCCTTAATGTACTTTGGGCCTAATTTAGTAAGTATCGCTTACTAAGGACCGCCCACCGCAGCGCTGCTAACCGCATATGTACTGACATATGCGAATGCGATTAACATCACAATGCGCTGACAGAGGCCCCCCGCGGTACCTTTGAGAAGGTGTGCGGGGGTCTCTGTCACCTCCCAGGGGTCTCTGTTACCTCCCAGCCCCGGGAGACGACATCAGCAGTTAGTCCCAGGCTCCTCCTCCTCCTCCCTGCAGCCTGAAGGACCTCCGGCTATGTTGCTGGGGGAGGAGGAATTTGGGTTCCGGGACCACGGGCTTCCTGCACACAGGTATGCCGGGGAGGGGGTCGGCGTGAGCGGCAGGATGCGGTAAGAAGCCCATAGGACTCTATAGTGTATCGCCATAAAAAGATGGAGATACCCTCTGCATCATTAAGCGGGCGGCCAGGGGTTAGTACATTTGAAAATGCAGTAAAGCCCCCGGAAACGGGGGTTTTACCGCATTTTTTCCTTAATACATCCCACCCTAAGACTGAAATTACAATTTTCTTAAAACTACCACTTCTAAAAATAGCATGTGAAGAGCCGCCCAGAAAAAGTAAAAGACGCCCACCGATGTGATTGCAACTCTGCATATGCATGCATTAGCAGAACTGCGACCCATATGCAGAAATTGAGCACAATTGACAGTTGGAGCTGACCCATACTCAAAATAATGCAATTGCAGCCGCACCGGGCGCCATGTTTTTCATCGCATCAATCAAAGCTGACGTCAGATGCATGCCCCGAAAATGGCCATGATATGTCTGCGTTTTCCCAACCACTCCCTGCAATTGCCATGTTACCTCCCACAAACGGTCACTAACCTGTCAGTCACTTTGCAGTTGCATTTCACTGGGCTTGTGATTGCACAGCGATCGCACTTTGGTCTTCACGCAGGCACAATGCGTTCGCAGTGCATGCACAGTATGCCGATAATCTGTCAATTTACGTTTTTGCAATTTAGCGATCTTTACTGAATTAGGCTCTTTGTCTGCTTCTATATACGTCAACTACCTGCATTTGCACACCCATTGCAGGCCATAGGTGTTCACAGTTGCAAGCCCGGCATACGACTATAGAATGACAAGCATCACAAAAAGATACGCATGCATATTAATGAGAAACGCAACTTGTAGCAGAAAAAAGCAGCAATTCGCATTTACATCTGACTCTGAGTAAGACTCTGTGAGTTCACATGTTACAGTTACGCCAATTCATAGTGTATATTTTAACCCCTGACATGCTATAGCGATGACACTAGATATGAACAAACTACAATAAGTTACCACCATTGCTAATTTTCCTCCTTACTAGAGATGAGCGCCTGAAATTTTTCGGGTTTTGTGTTTTGGTTTTGGGTTCGGTTCCGCGGCCGTGTTTTGGGTTCGAACGCGTTTTGGCAAAACCTCACCGAATTTTTTTTGTCGGATTCGGGTGTGTTTTGGATTCGGGTGTTTTTTTCAAAAAACACTAAAAAACAGCTTAAATCATAGAATTTGGGGGTCATTTTGATCCCAAAGTATTATTAACCTCAAAAACCATAATTTACACTCATTTTCAGTCTATTCTGAATACCTCACACCTCACAATATTATTTTTAGTCCTAAAATTTGCACCGAGGTCGCTGTGTGAGTAAGATAAGCGACCCTAGTGGCCGACACAAACACCGGGCCCATCTAGGAGTGGCACTGCAGTGTCACGCAGGATGTCCCTTCCAAAAAACCCTCCCCAAACAGCACATGACGCAAAGAAAAAAAGAGGCGCAATGAGGTAGCTGTGTGAGTAAGATTAGCGACCCTAGTGGCCGACACAAACACCGGGCCCATCTAGGAGTGGCACTGCAGTGTCACGCAGGATGGCCCTTCCAAAAAACCCTCCCCAAACAGCACATGACGCAAAGAAAAAAAGAGGCGCAATGAGGTAGCTGTGTGAGTAAGATTAGCGACCCTAGTGGCCGACACAAACACCGGGCCCATCTAGGAGTGGCACTGCAGTGTCACGCAGGATGTCCCTTCCAAAAAACCCTCCCCAAACAGCACATGACGCAAAGAAAAAAAGAGGCGCAATGAGGTAGCTGTGTGAGTAAGATTAGCGACCCTAGTGGCCGACACAAACACCGGGCCCATCTAGGAGTGGCACTGCAGTGTCACGCAGGATGTCCCTTCCAAAAAACCCTCCCCAAACAGCACATGACGCAAAGAAAAAAAGAGGCGCAATGAGGTAGCTGACTGTGTGAGTAAGATTAGCGACCCTAGTGGCCGACACAAACACCGGGCCCATTTAGGAGTGGCACTGCAGTGTCACGCAGGATGTCCCTTCCAAAAAACCCTCCCCAATCAGCACATGATGCAAAGAAAAAGAAAAGAAAAAAGAGGTGCAAGATGGAATTGTCCTTGGGCCCTCCCACCCACCCTTATGTTGTATAAACAAAACAGGACATGCACACTTTAACCAACCCATCATTTCAGTGACAGGGTCTGCCACACGACTGTGACTGATATGACGGGTTGGTTTGGACCCCCCCAAAAAAGAAGCAATTAATCTCTCCTTGCACAAACTGGCTCTACAGAGGCAAGATGTCCACCTCATCATCACCCTCCGATATATCACCGTGTACATCCCCCTCCTCACAGATTATCAATTCGTCCCCACTGGAATCCACCATCTCAGCTCCCTGTGTACTTTGTGGAGGCAATTGCTGCTGGTCAATGTCTCCGCGGAGGAATTGATTATAATTCATTTTAATGAACATCATCTTCTCCACATTTTCTGGATGTAACCTCGTACGCCGATTGCTGACAAGGTGAGCGGCGGCACTAAACACTCTTTCGGAGTACACACTTGTGGGAGGGCAACTTAGGTAGAATAAAGCCAGTTTGTGCAAGGGCCTCCAAATTGCCTCTTTTTCCTGCCAGTATAAGTACGGACTGTGTGACGTGCCTACTTGGATGCGGTCACTCATATAATCCTCCACCATTCTATCAATGTTGAGAGAATCATATGCAGTGACAGTAGACGACATGTCCGTAATCGTTGTCAGGTCCTTCAGTCCGGACCAGATGTCAGCATGAGCAGTCGCTCCAGACTGCCCTGCATCACCGCCAGCGGGTGGGCTCGGAATTCTGAGCCTTTTCCTTGCACCCCCAGTTGCGGGAGAATGTGAAGGAGGAGATGTTGACAGGTCGCGTTCCGCTTGACTTGACAATTTTGTCACCAGCAGGTCTTTCAACCCCAGCAGACTTGTGTCTGCCGGAAAGAGAGATCCAAGGTAGGCTTTAAATCTAGGATCGAGCACGGTGGCCAAAATGTAGTGCTCTGATTTCAACAGATTGACCACCCGTGAATCCTTGTTAAGCGAATTAAGGGCTCCATCCACAAGTCCCACATGCCTAGCGGAATCGCTCCGTGTTAGCTCCTCCTTCAATGTCTCCAGCTTCTTCTGCAAAAGCCTGATGAGGGGAATGACCTGACTCAGGCTGGCAGTGTCTGAACTGACTTCACGTGTGGCAAGTTCAAAGGGCATCAGAACCTTGCACAACGTTGAAATCATTCTCCACTGCGCTTGAGACAGGTGCATTCCACCTACTATATCGTGCTCAATTGTATAGGCTTGAATGGCCTTTTGCTGCTCCTCCATCCTCTGAAGCATATAGAGGGTTGAATTCCACCTCGTTACCACTTCTTGCTTCAGATGATGGCAGGGCAGGTTCAGTAGTTTTTGGTGGTGCTCCAGTCTTCTGTACGTGGTGCCTGTACGCCGAAAGTGTCCCGCAATTCTTCTGGCCACCGACAGCATCTCTTGCACGCCCCTGTCGTTTTTTAAAAAATTCTGCACCACCAAATTCAAGGTATGTGCAAAACATGGGACGTGCTGGAATTTGCCCATATTTAATGCACACACAATATTGCTGGCGTTGTCCGATGCCACAAATCCACAGGAGAGTCCAATTGGGGTAAGCCATTCCGCGATGATCTTCCTCAGTTGCCGTAAGAGGTTTTCAGCTGTGTGCGTATTCTGGAAAGCGGTGATACAAAGCGTAGCCTGCCTAGGAAAGAGTTGGCGTTTGCGAGATGCTGCTACTGGTGCCGCCGCTGCTGTTCTTGCGGCGGGAGTCCATACATCTACCCAGTGGGCTGTCACAGTCATATAGTCCTGACCCTGCCCTGCTCCACTTGTCCACATGTCCGTGGTAAAGTGGACATTGGGTACAACTGCATTTTTTAGGACACTGGTGAGTCTTTTTCTGACGTCCGTGTACATTCTCGGTATCGCCTGCCTAGAGAAGTGGAACCTAGATGGTATTTGGTAACGGGGGCACACTGCCTCAATAAATTGTCTAGTTCCCTGTGAACTAACGGCGGATACCGGACGCACGTCTAACACCAACATAGTTGTCAAGGCCTCAGTTATCCGCTTTGCAGTAGGATGACTGCTGTGATATTTCATCTTCCTCGCAAAGGACTGTTGAACAGTCAATTGCTTACTGGAAGTAGTACAAGTGGGCTTACGACTTCCCCTCTGGGATGACCATCGACTCCCAGCGGCAACAACAGCAGCGCCAGCAGCAGTAGGCGTTACACGCAAGGATGCATCGGAGGAATCCCAGGCAGGAGAGGACTCGTCAGAATTGCCAGTGACATGGCCTGCAGGACTATTGGCATTCCTGGGGAAGGAGGAAATTGACACTGAGGGAGTTGGTGGGGTGGTTTGCGTGAGCTTGGTTACAAGAGGAAGGGATTTACTGGTCAGTGGACTGCTTCCGCTGTCACCCAAAGTTTTTGAACTTGTCACTGACTTATTATGAATGCGCTGCAGGTGACGTATAAGGGAGGATGTTCCGAGGTGGTTAACGTCCTTACCCCTACTTATTACAGCTTGACAAAGGGAACACACGGCTTGACACCTGTTGTCCGCATTTCTGGTGAAATACCTCCACACCGAAGAGCTGATTTTTTTGGTATTTTCACCTGGCATGTCAACGGCCATATTCCTCCCACGGACAACAGGTGTCTCCCCGGGTGCCTGACTTAAACAAACCACCTCACCATCAGAATCCTCCTGGTCAATTTCCTCCCCAGCGCCAGCAACACCCATATCCTCCTCATCCTGGTGTACTTCAACACTGACATCTTCAATCTGACTATCAGGAACTGGACTGCGGGTGCTCCTTCCAGCACTTGCAGGGGGCGTGCAAATGGTGGAAGGCGCATGCTCTTCACGTCCAGTGTTGGGAAGGTCAGGCATCGCAACCGACACAATTGGACTCTCCTTGTGGATTTGGGATTTCGAAGAATGCACAGTTCTTTGCTGTGCTGCTTTTGCCAGCTTGAGTCTTTTCATTTTTCTAGCGAGAGGCTGAGTGCTTCCATCCTCATGTGAAGCTGAACCACTAGCCATGAACATAGGCCAGGGCCTCAGCCGTTCCTTGCCACTCCGTGTCGTAAATGGCATATTGGCAAGTTTACGCTTCTCCTCCGACAATTTTATTTTAGGTTTTGGAGTCCTTTTTTTTCTGATATTTGGTGTTTTGGATTTGACATGCTCTGTACTATGACATTGGGCATCGGCCTTGGCAGACGACGTTGCTGGCATTTCATCGTCTCGGCCATGACTAGTGGCAGCAGCTTCAGCACGAGGTGGAAGTGGATCTTGATCTTTCCCTAATTTTGGAACCTCAACATTTTTGTTCTCCATATTTTAATAGGCACAACTAAAAGGCACCTCAGGTAAACAATGGAGATGGATACTAGTATACAATTATGGACTGCCTGCCGAGTGCAGACACAGAGGTAGCCACAGCCGTGAACTACCGTACTGTACTGTATCTGCTGCTAATATAGACTGGTTGATAAAGAGATGTCTATGTAACTATGTATGTATAAAGAAGAAAGAAAAAAAAACCACGGTTAGGTGGTATACAATTATGGACGGACTGCCTGCCGAGTGCCGACACAGAGGTAGCCACAGCCGTGAACTACCGCACTGTACTGTGTCTGCTGCTAATATATAGACTGGTTGATAAAGAGATAGTATACTCGTAACTAGTATGTATGTATAAAGAAAGAAAAAAAAACCACGGTTAGGTGGTATATACAATTATGGACGGGCTGCCGAGTGCCGACACAGAGGTAGCCACAGCCGTGAACTACCGCACTGTACTGTGTCTGCT
The DNA here is from genome assembly GCF_028390025.1 of Pseudophryne corroboree. Taxonomy (NCBI): domain Eukaryota; kingdom Metazoa; phylum Chordata; class Amphibia; order Anura; family Myobatrachidae; genus Pseudophryne; species Pseudophryne corroboree. The sequence continues at coordinate 152,669,268 of NC_086448.1, read as the reverse complement.
GCTAATATATAGACTGGTTGATAAAGAGATAGTATACTCGTAACTAGTATGTATGTATAAAGAAAGAAAAAAAAACCACGGTTAGGTGGTATATACAATTATGGACGGGCTGCCGAGTGCCGACACAGAGGTAGCCACAGCCATGAACTACCGCACTGTACTGTGTCTGCTGCTAATATAGACTGGTTGATAAAGAGATAGTATACTCGTAACTAGTATGTATGTATAAAGAAAGAAAAAAAAACCACGGTTAGGTGGTATATACAATTATGGACGGGCTGCCGAGTGCCGACACAGAGGTAGCCACAGCCGTGAACTACCGCACTGTACTGTGTCTGCTGCTAATATAGACTGGTTGATAAAGAGATAGTATACTCGTAACTAGTATGACTATAAAGAAAGAAAAAAAAACCACGGTTAGGTGGTATATACAATTATGGACGGGCTGCCGAGTGCCGACACAGAGGTAGCCACAGCCGTGAACTACCGCACTGTACTGTGTCTGCTGCTAATATATAGACTGGTTGATAAAGAGATAGTATACTCGTAACTAGTATGTATGTATAAAGAAAGAAAAAAAAACCACGGTTAGGTGGTATATACAATTATGGACGGGCTGCCGAGTGCCGACACAGAGGTAGCCACAGCCGTGAACTACCGCACTGTACTGTGTCTGCTGCTAATATATAGACTGGTTGATAAAGAGATAGTATACTCGTAACTAGTATGTATGTATAAAGAAAGAAAAAAAAACCACGGTTAGGTGGTATATACAATTATGGACGGGCTGCCGAGTGCCGACACAGAGGTAGCCACAGCCGTGAACTAGAGATGAGCGGGTTCGGTTCCTCGGAATCCGAACCCGCCGGAACTTCATGTTTTTTTTCACGGGTCCGAGCGACTCGGATCTTCCCGCCTTGCTCGGTTAACCCGAGCGCGCCCGAACGTCATCATGACGCTGTCGGATTCTCGCGAGGCTCGGATTCTATCGCGAGACTCGGATTCTATATAAGGAGCCGCGCGTCGCCGCCATTTTCACACGTGCATTGAGATTGATAGGGAGAGGACGTGGCTGGCGTCCTCTCCATTTAGATTAGGGTTGAGAGAGAGAGAGAGAGAGATTGACCTGAGGCTGTGATACTGTAGAAGAGAGTGCAGAGTTTAGTGACTGACGACCACAGTGACCACCAGACAGTGCAGTTGTTTGTTTTATTTAATATATCCGTTCTCTGCCTGAAAAAAACGATACACACAGTGACTCAGTCACATACCATATCTGTGTGCACTGCTCAGCCCAGTGTGCTGCATCAATGTATATATATATCTGACTGTGCTCAGCTCACACAGCTTATAATTGTGGGGGAGACTGGGGAGCACTGCAGTGCCAGTTATAGGTTATAGCAGGAGCCAGGAGTACATAATATTATATTAAAATTAAACAGTGCACACTTTTGCTGCAGGAGTGCCACTGCCAGTGTGACTAGTGACCAGTGACCTGACCACCAGTATATATAATATTAGTAGTATACTATCTCTTTATCAACCAGTCTATATTAGCAGCAGACACAGTACAGTGCGGTAGTTCACGGCTGTGGCTACCTCTGTGTCGGCACTCGGCAGCCCGTCCATAATTGTATATACCACCTAACCGTGTTTTTTTTTTCTTTCTTTATAGTCATACTAGTTACGAGTATACTATCTCTTTATCAACCAGTCTATATTAGCAGCAGACACAGTACAGTGCGGTAGTTCACGGCTGTGGCTACCTCTGTGTCGGCACTCGGCAGCCCGTCCATAATTGTATATACCACCTAACCGTGGTTTTTTTTTCTTTCTTTATACATACATACTAGTTACGAGTATACTATCTCTTTATCAACCAGTCTATATTAGCAGCAGACACAGTACAGTGCGGTAGTTCACGGCTGTGGCTACCTCTGTGTCGGCACTCGGCAGCCCGTCCATAATTGTATATACCACCTAACCGTGGTTTTTTTTTCTTTCTTTATACATACATACTAGTTACGAGTATACTATCTCTTTATCAACCAGTCTATATATTAGCAGCAGACACAGTACAGTGCGGTAGTTCACGGCTGTGGCTACCTCTGTGTCGGCACTCGGCAGCCCGTCCATAATTGTATATACCACCTAACCGTGGTTTTTTTTTATTTCTTTATACATACATACTAGTTACGAGTATACTATCTCTTTATCAACCAGTCTATATATTAGCAGCAGACACAGTACAGTGCGGTAGTTCACGGCTGTGGCTACCTCTGTGTCGGCACTCGGCAGCCCGTCCATAATTGTATATACCACCTAACCGTGGTTTTTTTTTCTTTCTTTATAGTCATACTAGTTACGAGTATACTATCTCTTTATCAACCAGTCTATATTAGCAGCAGACACAGTACAGTGCGGTAGTTCACGGCTGTGGCTACCTCTGTGTCGGCACTCGGCAGCCCGTCCATAATTGTATATACCACCTAACCGTGGTTTTTTTTTCTTTCTTTATACATACATACTAGTTACGAGTATACTATCTCTTTATCAACCAGTCTATATATTAGCAGCAGACACAGTACAGTGCGGTAGTTCACGGCTGTGGCTACCTCTGTGTCGGCACTCGGCAGCCCGTCCATAATTGTATATACCACCTAACCGTGGTTTTTTTTTCTTTCTTTATAGTCATACTAGTTACGAGTATACTATCTCTTTATCAACCAGTCTATATTAGCAGCAGACACAGTACAGTGCGGTAGTTCACGGCTGTGGCTACCTCTGTGTCGGCACTCGGCAGCCCGTCCATAATTGTATATACCACCTAACCGTGGTTTTTTTTTCTTTCTTTATACATACATACTAGTGACGAGTATACTATCTCTTTATCAACCAGTCTATATATTAGCAGCAGACACAGTACAGTGCGGTAGTTCACGGCTGTGGCTACCTCTGTGTCGGCACTCGGCAGCCCGTCCATAATTGTATATACCACCTAACCGTGGTTTTTTTTTCCTTTCTTTATACATACATACTAGTTACGAGTATACTATCTCTTTATCAACCAGTCTATATATTAGCAGCAGACACAGTACAGTGCGGTAGTTCACGGCTGTGGCTACCTCTGTGTCGGCACTCGGCAGCCCGTCCATAATTGTATATACCACCTAACCGTGGTTTTTTTTTCTTTCTTTATACATACATACTAGTTACGAGTATACTATCTCTTTATCAACCAGTCTATATATTAGCAGCAGACACAGTACAGTGCGGTAGTTCACGGCTGTGGCTACCTCTGTGTCGGCACTCGGCAGCCCGTCCATAATTGTATATACCACCTAACCGTGGTTTTTTTTTCTTTCTTTATAGTCATACTAGTTACGAGTATACTATCTCTTTATCAACCAGTCTATATTAGCAGCAGACACAGTACAGTGCGGTAGTTCACGGCTGTGGCTACCTCTGTGTCGGCACTCGGCAGCCCGTCCATAATTGTATATACCACCTAACCGTGGTTTTTTTTTCTTTCTTTATACATACATACTAGTTACGAGTATACTATCTCTTTATCAACCAGTCTATATATTAGCAGCAGACACAGTACAGTGCGGTAGTTCACGGCTGTGGCTACCTCTGTGTCGGCACTCGGCAGCCCGTCCATAATTGTATATACCACCTAACCGTGGTTTTTTTTTTCTTTCTTTATACATACATACTAGTTACGAGTATACTATCTCTTTATCAACCAGTCTATATATTAGCAGCAGACACAGTACAGTGCGGTAGTTCACGGCTGTGGCTACCTCTGTGTCGGCACTCGGCAGCCCGTCCATAATTGTATATACCACCTAACCGTGGGTTTTTTTTCTTTCTTTATACATACATACTAGTTACGAGTATACTATCTCTTTATCAACCAGTCTATATATTAGCAGCAGACACAGTACAGTGCGGTAGTTCACGGCTGTGGCTACCTCTGTGTCGGCACTCGGCAGCCCGTCCATAATTGTATATACCACCTAACCGTGGTTTTTCTTTCTTTCTTTATACATACATACTAGTTACGAGTATACTATCTCTTTATCAACCAGTCTATATATTAGCAGCAGACACAGTACAGTGCGGTAGTTCACGGCTGTGGCTACCTCTGTGTCGGCACTCGGCAGCCCGTCCATAATTGTATATACCACCTAACCGTGGTTTTTTTTTCTTTCTTTATACATACATACTAGTTACGAGTATACTATCTCTTTATCAACCAGTCTATATTAGCAGCAGACACAGTACAGTACGGTAGTTCACGGCTGTGGCTACCTCTGTGTCTGCACTCGGCAGGCAGTCCATAATTGTATACTAGTATCCATCTCCATTGTTTACCTGAGGTGCCTTTTAGTTGTGCCTATTAAAATATGGAGAACAAAAATGTTGAGGTTCCAAAATTAGGGAAAGATCAAGATCCACTTCCACCTCGTGCTGAAGCTGCTGCCACTAGTCATGGCCGAGACGATGAAATGCCAGCAACGTCGTCTGCCAAGGCCGATGCCCAATGTCATAGTACAGAGCATGTCAAATCCAAAACACCAAATATCAGAAAAAAAAGGACTCCAAAACCTAAAATAAAATTGTCGGAGGAGAAGCGTAAACTTGCCAATATGCCATTTACGACACCGAGTGGCAAGGAACGGCTGAGGCCCTGGCCAATGTTCATGGCTAGTGGTTCAGCTTCACATGAGGATGGAAGCACTCAGCCTCTCGCTAGAAAAATGAATAGAGTCAAGCTGGCAAAAGCAGCACAGCAAAGAACTGTGCATTCTTCGAAATCCCAAATCCACAAGGAGAGTCCAATTGTGTCGGTTGCGATGCCTGACCTTCCCAACACTGGACGTGAAGAGCATGCGCCTTCCACCATTTGCACGCCCCCTGCAAGTGCTGGAAGGAGCACCCGCAGTCCAGTTCCTGATAGTCAGATTGAAGATGTCAGTGTTGAAGTACACCAGGATGAGGAGGATATGGGTGTTGCTGGCGCTGGGGAGGAAATTGACCAGGAGGATTCTGATGGTGAGGTGGTTTGTTTAAGTCAGTCACCCGGGGAGACACCTGTTGTCCGTGGGAGGAATATGGCCGTTGACATGCCAGGTGAAAATACCAAAAAAATCAGCTCTTCGGTGTGGAGGTATTTCACCAGAAATGCGGACAACAGGTGTCAAGCCGTGTGTTCCCTTTGTCAAGCTGTAATAAGTAGGGGTAAGGACGTTAACCACCTCGGAACATCCTCCCTTATACGTCACCTGCAGCGCATTCATAATAAGTCAGTGACAAGTTCAAAAACTTTGGGTGACAGCGGAAGCAGTCCACTGACCAGTAAATCCCTTCCTCTTGTAACCAAGCTCACGCAAACCACCCCACCAACTCCCTCAGTGTCAATTTCCTCCTTCCCCAGGAATGCCAATAGTCCTGCAGGCCATGTCACTGGCAATTCTGACGAGTCCTCTCCTGCCTGGGATTCCTCCGATGCATCCTTGCGTGTAACGCCTACTGCTGCTGGCGCTGCTGTTGTTGCCGCTGGGAGTCGATGGTCATCCCAGAGGGGAAGTCGTAAGCCCACTTGTACTACTTCCAGTAAGCAATTGACTGTTCAACAGTCCTTTGCGAGGAAGATGAAATATCACAGCAGTCATCCTACTGCAAAGCGGATAACTGAGGCCTTGACAAGTATGTTGGTGTTAGACGTGCGTCCGGTATCCGCCGTTAGTTCACAGGGAACTAGACAATTTATTGAGGCAGTGTGCCCCCGTTACCAAATACCATCTAGGTTCCACTTCTCTAGGCAGGCGATACCGAGAATGTACACGGACGTCAGAAAAAGACTCACCAGTGTCCTAAAAAATGCAGTTGTACCCAATGTCCACTTAACCACGGACATGTGGACAAGTGGAGCAGGGCAGGGTCAGGACTATATGACTGTGACAGCCCACTGGGTAGATGTATGGACTCCCGCCGCAAGAACAGCAGCGGCGGCACCAGTAGCAGCATCTCGCAAACGCCAACTCTTTCCTAGGCAGGCTACGCTTTGTATCACCGCTTTCCAGAATACACACACAGCTGAAAACCTCTTACGGCAACTGAGGAAGATCATCGCGGAATGGCTTACCCCAATTGGACTCTCCTGTGGATTTGTGGCATCGGACAACGCCAGCAATATTGTGTGTGCATTAAATATGGGCAAATTCCAGCACGTCCCATGTTTTGCACATACCTTGAATTTGGTGGTGCAGAATTTTTTAAAAAACGACAGGGGCATGCAAGAGATGCTGTCGGTGGCCAGAAGAATTGCGGGACACTTTCGGCGTACAGGCACCACGTACAGAAGACTGGAGCACCACCAAAAACTACTGAACCTGCCCTGCCATCATCTGAAGCAAGAAGTGGTAACGAGGTGGAATTCAATCCTCTATATGCTTCAGAGGTTGGAGGAGCAGCAAAAGGCCATTCAAGCCTATACAATTGAGCACGATATAGTAGGTGGAATGCACCTGTCTCAAGCGCAGTGGAGAATGATTTCAACGTTGTGCAAGGTTCTGATGCCCTTTGAACTTGCCACACGTGAAGTCAGTTCAGACACTGCCAGCCTGAGTCAGGTCATTCCCCTCATCAGGCTTTTGCAGAAGAAGCTGGAGACATTGAAGGAGGAGCTAACACGGAGCGATTCCGCTAGGCATGTGGGACTTGTGGATGGAGCCCTTAATTCGCTTAACAAGGATTCACGGGTGGTCAATCTGTTGAAATCAGAGCACTACATTTTGGCCACCGTGCTCGATCCTAGATTTAAAGCCTACCTTGGATCTCTCTTTCCGGCAGACACAAGTCTGCTGGGGTTGAAAGACCTGCTGGTGACAAAATTGTCAAGTCAAGCGGAACGCGACCTGTCAACATCTCCTCCTTCACATTCTCCCGCAACTGGGGGTGCGAGGAAAAGGCTCAGAATTCCGAGCCCACCCGCTGGCGGTGATGCAGGGCAGTCTGGAGCGACTGCTGATGCTGACATCTGGTCCGGACTGAAGGACCTGACAACGATTACGGACATGTCGTCTACTGTCACTGCATATGATTCTCTCAACATTGATAGAATGGTGGAGGATTATATGAGTGACCGCATCCAAGTAGGCACGTCACACAGTCCGTACTTATACTGGCAGGAAAAAGAGGCAATTTGGAGGCCCTTGCACAAACTGGCTTTATTCTACCTAAGTTGCCCTCCCACAAGTGTGTACTCCGAAAGAGTGTTTAGTGCCGCCGCTCACCTTGTCAGCAATCGGCGTACGAGGTTACATCCAGAAAATGTGGAGAAGATGATGTTCATTAAAATGAATTATAATCAATTCCTCCGCGGAGACATTGACCAGCAGCAATTGCCTCCACAAAGTACACAGGGAGCTGAGATGGTGGATTCCAGTGGGGACGAATTGATAATCTGTGAGGAGGGGGATGTACACGGTGATATATCGGAGGGTGATGATGAGGTGGACATCTTGCCTCTGTAGAGCCAGTTTGTGCAAGGAGAGATTAATTGCTTCTTTTTTGGGGGGGTCCAAACCAACCCGTCATATCAGTCACAGTCGTGTGGCAGACCCTGTCACTGAAATGATGGGTTGGTTAAAGTGTGCATGTCCTGTTTTGTTTATACAACATAAGGGTGGGTGGGAGGGCCCAAGGACAATTCCATCTTGCACCTCTTTTTTCTTTTCTTTTTCTTTGCATCATGTGCTGATTGGGGAGGGTTTTTTGGAAGGGACATCCTGCGTGACACTGCAGTGCCACTCCTAAATGGGCCCGGTGTTTGTGTCGGCCACTAGGGTCGCTAATCTTACTCACACAGTCAGCTACCTCATTGCGCCTCTTTTTTTCTTTGCGTCATGTGCTGTTTGGGGAGGGTTTTTTGGAAGGGACATCCTGCGTGACACTGCAGTGCCACTCCTAGATGGGCCCGGTGTTTGTGTCGGCCACTAGGGTCGCTAATCTTACTCACACAGCTACCTCATTGCGCCTCTTTTTTTCTTTGCGTCATGTGCTGTTTGGGGAGGGTTTTTTGGAAGGGACATCCTGCGTGACACTGCAGTGCCACTCCTAGATGGGCCCGGTGTTTGTGTCGGCCACTAGGGTCGCTAATCTTACTCACACAGCTACCTCATTGCGCCTCTTTTTTTCTTTGCGTCATGTGCTGTTTGGGGAGGGTTTTTTGGAAGGGCCATCCTGCGTGACAGTGCCGCTCATCTCTACGTGACACTGCAGTGCCACTCCTAGATGGGCCCGGTGTTTGTGTCGGCCACTAGGGTCGCTAATCTTACTCACACAGCTACCTCATTGCGCCTCTTTTTTTCTTTGCGTCATGTGCTGTTTGGGGAGGGTTTTTTGGAAGGGACATCCTGCGTGACACTGCAGTGCCACTCCTAGATGGGCCCGGTGTTTGTGTCGGCCACTAGGGTCGCTTATCTTACTCACACAGCGACCTCGGTGCAAATTTTAGGACTAAAAATAATATTGTGAGGTATTCAGAATAGACTGAAAATGAGTGTAAATTATGGTTTTTGAGGTTAATAATACTTTGGGATCAAAATGACCCCCAAATTCTATGATTTAAGCTGTTTTTTAGTGTTTTTTGAAAAAAACACCCGAATCCAAAACACACCCGAATCCGACAAAAAAATTCGGTGAGGTTTTGCCAAAACGCGTTCGAACCCAAAACACGGCCGCGGAACCGAACCCAAAACCAAAACACAAAACCCGAAAAATTTCAGGCGCTCATCTCTACCGTGAACTACCGCACTGTACTGTGTCTGCTGCTAATATATAGACTGGTTGATAAAGAGATAGTATACTCGTAACTAGTATGTATGTATAAAGAAAGAAAAAAAATCCACGGTTAGGTGGTATATACAATTATGGACGGGCTGCCGAGTGCCGACACAGAGGTAGCCACAGCCGTGAACTACCGCACTGTACTGTGTCTGCTGCTAATATAGACTGGTTGATAAAGAGATAGTATACTCGTAACTAGTATGTATGTATAAAGAAAGAAAAAAAAACCACGGTTAGGTGGTATATACAATTATGGACGGGCTGCCGAGTGCCGACACAGAGGTAGCCACAGCCGTGAACTACCGCACTGTACTGTGTCTGCTGCTAATATATAGACTGGTTGATAAAGAGATAGTATACTCGTAACTAGTATGTATGTATAAAGAAAGAAAAAAAAACCACGGTTAGGTGGTATATACAATTATGGACGGGCTGCCGAGTGCCGACACAGAGGTAGCCACAGCCGTGAACTACCGCACTGTACTGTGTCTGCTGCTAATATATAGACTGGTTGATAAAGAGATAGTATACTCGTAACTAGTATGTATGTATAAAGAAAGAAAAAAAAACCACGGTTAGGTGGTATATACAATTATGGACGGGCTGCCGAGTGCCGACACAGAGGTAGCCACAGCCGTGAACTACCGCACTGTACTGTGTCTGCTGCTAATATAGACTGGTTGATAAAGAGATAGTATACTCGTAACTAGTATGTATGTATAAAGAAAGAAAAAAAAACCACGGTTAGGTGGTATATACAATTATGGACGGGCTGCCGAGTGCCGACACAGAGGTAGCCACAGCCGTGAACTACCGCACTGTACTGTGTCTGCTGCTAATATATAGACTGGTTGATAAAGAGATAGTATACTCGTAACTAGTATGTATGTATAAAGAAAGAAAAAAAAACCACGGTTAGGTGGTATATACAATTATGGACGGGCTGCCGAGTGCCGACACAGAGGTAGCCACAGCCGTGAACTACCGCACTGTACTGTGTCTGCTGCTAATATATAGACTGGTTGATAAAGAGATAGTATACTCGTAACTAGTATGTATGTATAAAGAAAGAAAAAAAAACCACGGTTAGGTGGTATATACAATTATAGACGGGCTGCCGAGTGCCGACACAGAGGTAGCCACAGCCGTGAACTACCGCACTGTACTGTGTCTGCTGCTAATATAGACTGGTTGATAAAGAGATAGTATACTACTAATATTATATATACTGGTGGTCAGGTCACTGGTCACTAGTCACACTGGCAGTGGCACTCCTGCAGCAAAAGTGTGCACTGTTTAATTTTAATATAATATTATGTACTCCTGGCTCCTGCTATAACCTATAACTGGCACTGCAGTGCTCCCCAGTCTCCCCCACAATTATAAGCTGTGTGAGCTGAGCACAGTCAGATATATATATACATTGATGCAGCACACTGGGCTGAGCAGTGCACACAGATATGGTATGTGACTGAGTCACTGTGTGTATCGTTTTTTTCAGGCAGAGAACGGATATATTAAATAAAACAAACAACTGCACTGTCTGGTGGTCACTGTGGTCGTCAGTCACTAAACTCTGCACTCTCTTCTACAGTATCACAGCCTCAGGTCAATCTCTCTCTCTCTCTCTCTCAACCCTAATCTAAATGGAGAGGACGCCAGCCACGTCCTCTCCCTATCAATCTCAATGCACGTGTGAAAATGGCGGCGACGCGCGGCTCCTTATATAGAATCCGAGTCTCGCGATAGAATCCGAGCCTCGCGAGAATCCGACAGCGTCATGATGACGTTCGGGCGCGCTCGGTGTCAACCGAGCAAGGCGGGAAGATCCGAGTCGCTCGGACCCGTGAAAAAAAACATGAAGTTCGGGCGGGTTCGGATTCAGAGAAACCGAACCCGCTCATCTCTACTCCTTACATAATTTTTTATGAACCGATACATTGAACCAGTGACCTTAAAGCTCCACATAATCCTCACAGGACACCTCATTGCTGCATTTCTGATCCCAGTGCTGTGATTGCATTGCAACCTAGGAACAATGGGGGTAATTCCGAGTTGATCGCAGCATCAAATTTGTTAGCAGTTGGGTAAAACCATGTGCACTGCAGGGGGGGGGGGGGGGGGGGCAGATAAAACATTTGCAGAGAGAGTTAGATTTGGGTGGGTTATTTTGTTTCTGTGCAGGGTAAATACTGGCTGCTTTATTTTTACACTGCAATTTAGATTTCAGTTTGAACACACCCCACCCAAATCTAACTCTCTCTGCAAATGTTATATCAGCCACACCTGCAGTGCAAATGGTTTTGCCCAACTTATAACAAACTTGATGCTGCGATCAACTCGGAATTACCTCCAATATGTCGACCATTGGCCGTCACAGGGAGTCCTGCGAGGCCAAGAAATTTGAGTCTGAGACACAAACCTTGGCCTCCCTACTCCCGAAAATCAGGGGCAACATACTCCATTTCCAGCAGCGCCGGCTGTCTCCACCCTGCCTCCCGAACGCCTCTGCATGTCAATTAGGCAAAGGCTATCAAAAAAAATGTGAGCCACGCGCAGGACTTGCTCTGCACATGCGCAGAACGGATCCTCTGTCTACACAGGGGATCATAAAAATAAAGACAAAAAGGAAATCAGAACACAGGTATTTATCACATAGTCTATATCATACACATCTCCTTTCCTGGCCATTTCAACATAGATAACCAGTGTACTGCTAAGCTCTAAGTATGTCTGGCAGATTATTTGACTACTATCAGCATGATTAGGTGTAGGAACAAACAGAAGAAAGGGGGAATAGTGTGAGGAACTACTATGTCTACTTGCACCCTAGGACTTTTGTAGACATCAGAATGTCGGCAGTGGGGTGAGCGCTAGAAAGCCCTTGGTGTTGTGGACACCCACGAGAGGGACAAATGCAGGATTTGTATGGGGTTTTTGCATATATCCGGAGGCAGTAATGCTAACCATTACCGGGCAGTACGGATGGTGTAATGGTTAGCATTACTGCCTCACAGCACTGATGTCATGGGTTAAATTTCCACCATGGCTCTAACTGTATGGAGTTTGTATATTCTCCCCGTACTTGCGTGGGTTTCCTCCGGGTGATCTGGTTTCCTCCCACAATCCCAAAATATATACTGGTAGGTTAATTGGATTCCAACAAAATTAACCATAGCATGATTGTAAGCTCCACTGGGCCACGGAACATGTGTGCACTATGGGGGTCATTCCGAGTTGTTCGCTCGCAAGCTGCTTTTAGCAGCATTGCACACGCTAAGCCACCGCCTACTGGGAGTGAATCTTAGCTTCTCAAAATTGCGAACGAAAGATTAGCAGAATTGCGAATAGACACTTCTTAGCAGTTTCTGAGTAGCTCCAGACTTACTCGGCATCTGCGATCAGTTCAGTCAGTGTCGTTCCTGGTTTGACGTCACAAACACACCCAACGTTCGCCCAGACACTCCTCCGTTTCTCCAGCCACTCCCGCGTTTTTCCCAGAAACGGTAGCGTTTTTTCACACACACCCATAAAATGGCCAGTTTCCGCCCAGAAACACCCACTTCCTGTCAATCACATTACGATCACCAGAACGAACAAAATACCTTGTAATGCCGTGAGTAAAATACCTAACTGCATAGTAAATTTACTTGGCGCAGTCGCACTGCGGACATTGCGCATGCGCATTAGCGACTAATTGCTCCGTTGCGAGAAAAAAATAACGAGCGAACAACTCGGAATGACCCCCTATATAAATAACTGGTAGTAAATAAAATAAATATATGCATTATATGTGCTGAGTATTACAGTGCAGTGAACCACACAGTGGGCCTAATTCAGAGTTGATCGCTGCAGCAAATTTGTTAGCAGTTGGGCAAAACCATGTGCACTGCAGGGGGGGGAAGGCTGCTGGCAACAGCCTCCCTGCTTCGTGGGACTTGGGGGGGAGTAGGAACTAACCCTAAAGGTTAATTGTTCTCTATCTCTGCTGACAGGACACTGAGCTCCTGAGGGTGCTGATCGCAAGCCCACGAGGTGACCGTTCACTCCCGCAGCACGGCCACCACCCACTAACAGAGCCAAAAGATGGAGTGGTGAGTATGACGCCGGCACCCCGGTAAGCGGGTCACCGGCGGGAAGATGGCGGCACAAGGGTAGGAGCGCAGCTCTGACAGGCTGCGCACCAGAGGGCTCAGCGGTACTTGTAGTGCGGCGCTGTGAGGGGTGCCCTGGGCCAGCGCACATACCCTACACTGGTCACAGATGCTAACAGGGGCTAATCCCACTGTTAGCAGTCAAATCACCTCAGGCCTGTATAAACACTGAAAGCGCCATTACATGGGGTGGGGCTTCTTCCTCAGAGCGGATCCAGCACTCACCAGCGCCATTTTCTGCCTGCAGATCACACTGAAGAGACGCTGACAGGGAGCGCTGCCCTCCAGATAACTCCAGCTTACCTCTGCGGTACCAGGGTGTTATAGACAGGGGGGGAGAGTGAGATATTAGCTGTTTAATCTATTAAGGTTATTCAGGAAGCGCCGGCTCTTTACTGTATAAACTGCCTACTGGGGCGCTGTGTGGCTGGCTCCATATACTCTGTGTCTCTCTGAAGGTACTCCGGGGGAAACTGTGTCTGCATTTTCCTGTGTGTGTGTGTGTTTGTATAGCTCACATAAACATGTCTAAGAACCCTGTATCCTGTGCTGCAGAGTGTGTATCTTCTCCTGAAGAGTCTACTCCTTGTACTCAGGACTGTAATATACTGTCTCAGCCTTCTGAATCCGAACCCCCATGTGTGGATTCTATTAGGGGAATGATATCCCAGATTTCATCTCGAATTGCTCACAATGAGACTGAAACACAGGTTTTGAGAAAGTCTGTTGAGGTTTTTTCGTATTCAGCTCCCACTACCTCTTCAAAGACCCCAATTATTTACCCTAAGAAGCGTGCTCTTGCCCAGATAATGCAAGCTGACACGGATACCGACTCTGATGCAGAGGATGGTGATGGGATATACAGGGGGGAGATACATCCCTTGCTAAAGGGGTGCAACTCTTGATTAAGGCTATTAGGGACATTTTACACATTACTGATAAGGTACCTGAGCCTGCAGAGGAGACTTACTTTACTGATATTAAGAAATCATCTGTTACATTCCCTGCGTCTAAGGAATTAAACGCATTGTTTGAAAAATCCTGGGAAAACGCGGAGAAAAAATTCCAGATCCCAAAAAGGGTTCTCATTGCGTTTTCTTTCCCTGAGGAGGACAGGAAAAAGAGGGAAATCCCGCCCGTAGTAGACGCTTCTGTATCTAGGTTATCTAAAAAAGTGGTTTTACCTGTCCTAGGGTCCACCGCTTTAAAAGAGCTGACTGACCGTAAGTTTGAGACTACACTCAAATCATTATTCACAGCTACTGGCGTAGCTTTAAGGCCTACTATTCCTTGTGCGTAGATTTCTAAAGCCATAGTAAAGTGGTCAGGCACATTACTAGAGGAATTAGGTTCTATGGATAGAAGTGACATTGAATTGTTCTTACGTCACATACAGAACTCTGCAGGTTTCATGGAGGAGGCCATGAAGGACCTAGGCCATCTCAGTGTGAGGGCTTCTTCCATGGCTATCTGGGCATGCAGGGGACTCTAGCTGCGCCAATGTTCTGCGGATGCAGAATCTAAGAAGAGTGTGGAGAACCTACCCTTCTCAGGTCAGGCTCTGTTTGGGGAAGCGTTAGATGCGTGGATCTCCACGGCAACTGCGGGTAAGTCCACATTTCTTCCCTCAGCTACACCACTTACTAGGAAACCTTATCCTACGTCTACACTGCAGTCCTTTCGGATCGCGAAAGTTAAAAAGTCCAAACCCCCTTCTACTTTCTTTAGAGGAGGTCGGGGGAAATCCAGAAAAACTGCACCAACAGGTTCACAGGAACAGAGACCTGGGGGTATATTTACAAAGATTCGTGTTTTGGCCGTTTTGAAGGGTGTTTGAACTCGAATGGTATCGGGTGCATTTTACTGCAACTTTTTGAATCCAGATACGGTCATTCACTAAGCTGCCGACTTTTCACAATTCGTATTTTCCGATGTCGATGTGATTCGTAATATCAGGCAGTGTTTTACGGGAGTGATGAGTAAAACACTGCCTGACAAAACACAAGGAATCCTGGCCGGATCTGTGAGATCCGTACAGGGCTTCATTGTGTACCTTAAAAAGGTTTTAAAGTGTTTAAAAATCTGAAAAAAATTGCGTGGGGTCCCCCCTCCTAAGCATAACCAGCCTCGGGCTCTTTGAGCCGGTCCTGGTTGAAAAAATATGGGGGAAAAATTGACAGGGGTTCCCCCATATTTGATCAACCAGCACCGGGCTCTGCACCTGGTCCTGGTGCAAAAAATACGGGGGACAAAAAGCGTAGGGGTCCCCCGTATTTTTTGAATCAGCACCGGGCTCCACTAGTCAGAGAGATAATGCCACAGCCGGGGGACACTTTTATATAGGTCCCTGCGGCCCTGGCATTAAATCACTAACTAGTCACCCCTGGCCGGGGTACCCTGGAGGAGTGGGGACCCCTTAAATCAAGGGGTCCCCCCCCCTCCAGCCACCCAAGGGCCAGGGGTGAAGCCCGAGGCTGTCCCCCCCATCCATGGGCTGCAGATGGGGGGCTGATTGCCAAGTGTAAAATAAAAGAATATTGTTTTTTGCACAAGAACTACAAGTCCCTGCAAGCCTCCCCCGCAAGCTATTACTTGGAGAACGGGCCCGCTGGTACCTATAGTTCTTCTGCAAAAAAAATACCCAAATAAAAACAGGACAAACACACCTTGAAAGTACAACTTTATTACATACATTCCGACACACACATACTTACCTATGTTCAGATGCCGACTCGGCCCACGTCTCGACGTCGATTCCAGGGTACCTGAAAATAAAATTATACTCACCTAAATCCAGTGTGTCGGTGTCCTTTTTTAATAATCCACGTACTTGGCAAAAAAACAAACCGCATACCCGATCCACGCACTGAAAGGGGTCCCATGTTTACACATGGGACCCCTTTCCCCATCTGCCAGGACCCCCCCTGACTCCTGTCAAAGAGGGTCCCTTCAGCCAATCAGGGAGCGCCACGTCGTGCCACTCTCCTGATTGGCTGTGTGCTCCTGTAGTGTCTGTGAGGAAGCACACAGCAGAGATACAATGAAGCGCCTATGCGCTCCATTGTAGCCAATGGTGGGAACTTTGCAGTCAGTGGTGAGGTTACTTTTGGTCAACCACTGACCGCAAAGTTCCCACCATTGGCTACAATGGAGCGCATAGGCGCTACATTGTATCTCTGCCGTGTGCTGCCTCACAGACACTACAGGAGCACACAGCCAATCAGGAGACGTGGCGCTCCCTGATTGGCTGAAGGGACCCTCTTTGACAGGAGTCAGGAGGGGTCCTGGCAGTCGGGGAAAGGGGTCCCATGTGTAAACATGGGACCCCTTTCAGTGCGTGGATCGGGTTTCCAGTTTTTTGTTTTGCCAAGTACGTGGATTATACATTGGAAAGAATCTACACTGGATTATGTGAGTATAATTTTTTTCACAGGTCCCCCAAGGATTCTACATGGAGAAGAGGACCGAGCCTCGTGGGAACATAGGTAAGTATGTATGTATGGAGGTGTTCATGTATGTAATAAACGTATACTTTCACGGTGTGTGTGTCCTGTTTTTTGGGGGGTATTTTTTTAGTAGTAGTACTACAGGTACCAGCGGGCCTGGTTTTCCACCGCATGCTGGTACTTGTGGTTCCCCAAGTACCAGCTTGCGGGGGAGGCTTGCTGGGACTTGTAGTACTGCTACTAAAAACAATATCCACATTTTTTACACATGGCTATCAGCCCCCCATCCGCCGCCCTTGGATGGGGGGGACAGCCTCGGGCTTCACCCCTGGCCCTTGGGTGGCTGGAGGGGGGGACCCCTTGATTTAAGGGGTTCCCACTCCTCCAGGGTACCCCGGCCAGGGGTGACTAGTTGGGTATGTAATGCCAGGGCCGCAGGGACCACTATAAAAGTGTCCCCCGGCTGTGACATTATGTCCCTGGCTAGTGGAGCCCGGTGCTGGTTTCAAAAATATGGGGGACCCCTACGCTTTTTGTCCCCCGTATTTTTGGAACCAGGACCAGGCGCAGAGCCCGGTGCTGGTTGATTAAATATGGGGGAACCCCTGTCATTTTTCCCCCCATATTTTTTCAACCAGGACCGGCTCAAAGAGCCCGAGGCTGGTTGTGCTTAGGAGGGGGGACCCCACGCAATTTTTTTTTCTGTTTTTACACTAAACAGACCCTTTCCCATAGATAACCATGCACAGATCTCACTGATCCGTGCATGGTTATCCAAACTCGACTGGAAAAAGCAGGTCTATTTTTTTGCTGCTTTTTTTAATGAATCGAAAAAAAATAGACCCGCACTTGAGCACTCAGAGACTAACACCCAAATACGAATGAATAGTGAATGCCCATATTGTATGAAATAACAGCCGCGTTTGACCGATGGTCTATTCATTCGTATTTCAGAACTTTGCCAATAAAACCATTACGAATAGACCAGACACTGCCGAGTTTTCTGCTTAGTGAATTCCCGGATTGGGACTTAGAAAAAAAAACACAAATCGGCCAAACTCAGATTTTTAGTAAATACTGGCCCTGGTTCTGCTTCCTCAAAATCCTCGGCATGACGGTGGACCTCCCAGCCTGGAGAGCGGGCAGGTGGGAGCAAGATTAAGAAATTTCAGTCATGTCTGGGCATCATCAGGCCTAGACCCCTGGGTACGACATATTGTTACACAGGGGTACAGACTGGAGTTTCAAGAACTCCCACCTCACAGATTCTTCAAATCAGGCTTACCAGCTTTGCTGACAGAAAGTGCTTCCTACAGGAAGCCATTCAAAAATTGCTAAAGTCAAATGTTATTGTTCCGGTTCCACCTCACTTAACAAACAAGGGTTATTACTCAAACCTATTTGTAGTACCGAAAGCGGATGGTTCGGTCAGGCCAATATTGAATCTAAAGTCGTTGAACCCTTATTTGAGTGAATTCAAATTCAAGATGGGGTCTCTGAGAGCGGTGATCTCTGGTCTGGAGGAGGGGGAATTTCTAGTGTCCCTGGATATCAAGGATGTGTACCTTCACATTCTGATCTGGCCGGCTCACCAGGCTTATTTCAGATTTGCGCTGCTGGACTGTCACTACCAGTTCCAGGCACTGCTGTTTGGCCTCTCCACGGCACCGAGGGTGTTCACAAAGGTCATGGCGGAGATGATGCTACTCCTCCGCAAGCAGGGTGTGAACATAATTCCTTATCTGGATGATCTTCTGATAAAAGCATCTTCCAGGGAGAAGTTGTTACAGAGCACTCAACTACTCCAGGATCATGGATGGATCCTGAATCTTCCAAAGTCGCATTTGGAGCCGACAAGGAGACTGTCCTTCCTGGGGATGATCCTCAACACGGACGTACAGAGGGTGTGTCTACCGGAAGAGAAAGCGTTGGTGATACAAACAATGGTCCGGAATGTCTGGGAAAGATGGTTGCCTCCTACAAGGCTCTACAGTACGGAAGATTTCATGGACGGTCTTTCCAACTGGATCTCCTGGACAAATGGTCGGGATCTCATCTTCACATGCACCAGATGATACGTCTGTCACCGAAAGCCAGAATATTGCTCCTCTGGTGGCTGCAAACTTCTCACCTACTAGAGGGCCGCAGGTTCGGGATTCAGAATTGGATCCTCCTAACCACGGATGCAAGTCTCAGAGGTTGGGGAGCAGTCACCCAAGGGGAAAACTTCCAAGGAAGGTTGTCAAGTCTGGAATCCATCCTTCTGTCAAAGTCGAAAAATATCCTGATACATATGCCTTGTACTAACCCCTCATGCACATGCCCGCTGCACGTGCACACGCTCTGCCGTGCGTGCACATATCCGCAATTTGCGTAAGATCGCTCCGGTGATCACGCGCAGCGTATGCGCATTTACGGTAGAGTTTGTAAGCGTCTAGCGGGCGACTCAATCATAACATATTTAATCCATATAGCGTATATTATAGTGAATATTCCCCTTAACAATGTCAGAAAGTATGTTTAGTGTAAACGGTTCTTGGACAGAGAGATTCCTCTTTGCATGATAGGAAGGGTCAGATAAAGGTAGAATGGTGGTGTCTAGTATCCAGCTGTAGAGTATTTTAATAGTAACATTTCGGTGTTGGTTAGGAAGAGATTGCTCGCTCCTGCGCATAGTTATGTACAAAAGTAGTTTATAGATATTTACTGTATTTGCTGTTCATTACCCATGCGGCGGGAATCCTTAGGATACCTCCCACCTGAGCAGTTGGAGAAAGGCACAGCCCACCTGTTCGAACCCACCTATGACCTTTTGTTATAATGCAGAGACACATTCCTGTGTTCAATGAACCATGAGATTATAGGGACCATTGTATTGTTACTGTATGTTGTGTATATAAAGACCACCATTGCCTGTCCAGTCACTCACTCCGTCTGCAAGGTTTTCACATTGAAGGCTGAGGGCTGGATTCAGGACGCGCCTGCGAATCATTCCAACGTGTGTAAGTTCTCTGTAGCCATTTTGTTATCCTCTGTGTTTGCCATTTGTTCTCATTGTGTACTCATTCTGTTTTCTTGTGTTTGCGATCGTTCGCTATTGTTCATATTATTCCTCGTTATTCTGTTTAAATTTTATGTTAGTTTGTAGTGTATAAGCTGTACTGTTTTTCCCCTTTTACTCAAATAGAATTATCCACTGGGTGTTAGAGCCTAAGTGGTTTTTGTATCCTAACCAGGTCTTGTGTTTTCACTAGTTACTGCAAAGGGTTTTCTGAGCGTCTCAATCGCTCAAGCAGCTTCTCATATAATAAAGGTTAATAAGCATTACATCGTTATAGTATTTCATTGCCAAGGTTTAAAGTGTAAAGCGTACCCTTAAGGTGTGTTGTTACCAAGGGTTACTGTGTAACATTCCGTGAGCGTGCGTGTCGCTTGTGCGTCGAGCCCACGGCCTAGAGTCCGCTACGCTAGGTGCGTACCCTTACGGTACTCTGTGCGCCAATAGCGTACTTAGTCCAAAATAGAATATAGCTTAATGTTTTTAGGTAATAACTGACTTTATCAATTGGGGGCATCGTCCGGGCCTCCTCATATCCGCAGCCAAGCGGAACCAGGCAGACTTTATCCATCAGCAAAGGGCGGGAAGGTAGTATTCCCTGTTAGCCGTTTGGTGGTTGGGGATTCGATAAGTGCTGATTAGATAAGCATCTGCACCGCTTGGTTTGTAGGGATGCTGGTGGGATCCGGAACCGAAAGGTAAGAACGTTAAGCTATTGTCTTTTAAATCTGTTTAAATTTCTGTATTGATGAAAATTGCGCATGCAACACACGCACACACTTGTATTTCCATTTTGCGTATTTTCACGTATCTACCTTTCTGTTTGCCATTAGCATTGATCACGTACTGAGAAAAATTTGTTGCTATTTAGTTAAAAGTAAAAGTAATACTTAAGGGAGTAATTGTAAAACACGCACGCAGCCTGACCCAGTTATAAAGGTTTATACAGGAGATACTGTGTGGTGTTTGGTAAACGATTATAGTTAAATATCGTTTGCATTTATAGAAGCGTTTTATTTGTGTTACTGCGGACGTATCCGGCCTGTGTACACGTGTCTCTGACCGAGTGCGAGACAGCGTATGCAATGCAACGTGCGTATGGATACGCCCACTAAATACAAATCACACGATAGCATTGTTTTGGTAGTAGATATGGAAGCCACGAGATAAAAGCACAAATTTGTTCAGTTTCCAAAATTTTGTTTAAAAAGATCCTCCTCTCGTTGCATTACCTCAGGGATTAGCCTGTGTTACCTGAATGAAATAAATTTTCTGTACAGAAAAATCAAAGTATATATGAAGTGAAAGAGCGTGTGTATGCAAGTAAAGTTTTTTGGTGTGAACCCTGGAAAAATCGAGATCTCGTAGAAGGATACCCGTGAAGTGAACATGTGGTGGCGTGGGAGAAGGCCATCTCACGTTTAAAGTCCATAAGGTAAGAGGAGCAATTAGTGTTACAGCAGACCAGGAGGTCCGCGAAAGTCAGAAATCCGTTAAAAGTACATATATGAAGTTCTGAAAACCCTGACTTAAGAAAGGTCAGAGGTAGAGAGTGCAGCCCTGGGGGTTGGTGCAATACCCATATAGGCCCGTTTTGAGAATACGCTCTGGCTGAAGGTTTCGCAGTCTAAACAACCGATTCCGCTGGTCGTTCTGCGGATAAGTAATAGTTACTTATACGCATTGCGACTGTACCGCATGTAATTGTGTGCATTAGTTGGTTACCTTGATACCCATTACGCAATTTGCGTACGCTTTGCGGGATCATAAACACTATTTGTACATTCTAACGTGATTTGTGTAGGTTTTTGTTATTTTAAGGGAGGTTCGCTGTTCACTCAGGAATTCTCCAGCAACTGATACTTACTGGGGAGGGTAGCATTCTCCCACACGCCCCAGTAAGTAGAGGTCACATAGGGGCCCTGGGTTGAGTACGCCAGCGCTGAAGCAGTGTGTGGGCATATTGGTCGACGTGGGCGAGAGTGGGTGAAGGCACTCGATGGACTTTCACCGTCGCCTTACCTCTGGGAACGTGGTTTTTGTAGGAATTCGCTGAGAAGGCAATACCTGCAAAGAATGGGGGCCCGTTGCTCAAGTAAGGGACGATCAACCAAGGTTCAGGTTGAAATTATTCCGCGGCCAGTCGGGTCGGCGAGGTACGTAATGTGTGAGAAATATGGATCACACACAGAGGTATTATGCAATGAATGGGAACGTATGACTGTGAACGATGGGGAGAAGTTTCCCAGGGTAGGCAGTTTTAATCCTGAGGTTTTGCAAAATTTAAGGAGAAGAATATGTCTGATAAAATCTCAAAAACAGAGGATCAGACACACAATCTGTTTACATTTATGGCAACAGGAAGGGGAGATACAAAGGGAATTAGCTCAAGCAGCTAGTTCCCATCTTAGCAGGAAACTAATGGCAACTGGAGAAACAATGGCTGCAGAGAATGGCATACTGGGATATTATGATAATAGGGCACTTAATAAATGTATTAATGATGTTAGTAGTAAGCATAATAAATGTAATAATGATAGAAGTAAAACTGATAAATGTACAAATTCTAACCCGTGCAAGTTGCACCCCATGTTAAACTTCCCTCAGGATCACAAGCAAGAAAGTGAGCCCAGCATGATGTCGGCACTTTTTCCAGCAGCCATCATACGAGACACCCAGGTGGGCACGGCCCAATCGGTAAAGGCAGTAGTCAAGCCCTCTTACGGAGGGTCAGGTGAGGTCGTGTCCACAGGTAAGTACGGTATTGTATGTTATGAACAGACAATTGCACCTCACATTGTAGAGTATAGAGAAGTAGCAGTTTCTGTATTAATGGATGGTTTAAAGGAAGTGTTGAGGACAAGGGTACAGACCACTCAACCCAACTGGAGAGGTATGTCGGTGGCTGCTTTGAGAGAGACCGCTATTGAGCATGATCGGAACATCGTAAGACACAGGGAGTCACAGGGCGGTAAGCAAATGACAATAAGTAGACAGGCCCTGACAACGAAGCCACATCAGCTTAAGCCCCAGACCCCTGTGGGTAAGTCAAATGTGATAAAATGTTATAACTGCCAGAGGGAAGGCCATTATGCACGAAATTGTATGTTTAACGACCCATATAAGGTATATAAACCCCCTAGACAACGACATAACGCACGTAATTGTAATCAGGGATCATATAGGAAAAATTTTGGGCCGCACCTGTAATTTGCAGCCAGTGAAGTTGATTATTAGCCTTGATAGTAAGCCTGAGGTTACAGTCGATGTAATTGGTAGGTCATTCCTTGTAGACACAAGGGCGGCCAGGTAAACTCTGTGATTTATCTTTAAATATTTCCTTTTCATCTCTGACGTTCACCAGACAGTTCAAACGTCACATGTCTACTCGGCCTTTTCAGAGGTCTACCCAACCCCAGTGTATCTTACCAGCATCGTTGTGTCTGGCCATACACAAAGGGTGGAGAGTGAAAATACTGGTGGGGGAGACTGTGCAGAGATACCGATGGACATGTTGGTGTGACAGCCTGAAGGTGAACGGAAACCTGACTGTTTTTTTTCTATTGTTCTCTCTATTTTTGTTCTTTCATGTTTTACGGATGGTATGTCACACAACAGTTAGACAAATAGTAATGCAAGATTTATGCTCCTTACAGAAAAATCGCTGAGTTTTGGGAAGACTGAGAGACAGCACTGTTGAGACGACATCTGAACAAGAAGAACAACAAGACTATAGGACAATTGTCGCGCCAAGTTTTCTTTCCCTTCAATTATTTTCGGTACCCCCATTACAACTGTTTCTTTCTCCTCCTGTAAGATGGACTCGCCCCAAGAGACTGCAGTCCGTGTTTTCCTGTTGACCCTGTTGTTGACCAGAGCAGTCTGTTTCGGTGAGAGTACCAGCGAGGTCGAGAAAGGATCTGGAATGGGTTCTGATGATCAGGATGGATTCGTAGAATTCCAAGAGCAACACAATCACCGAGCAAAGGCGAGTATCAGAAAACGATCTGGTAGCTATGACACTGACAGACATTGTGAAGGATTGTTAGCTGAAGAGAATTGTATATGTAGGAATTGTGACAACATAGTTGAGGACGGGTGCATCCAGAGATGTCAGTCCAGCATTAATATCAATATGGACCGTCATCCATTGAGTGACTATCACTCATTAGTGGGTAGGGTTTTGGACCAGGCGGAATGCTGGGTGTGCTCACAAGTACCTCAAGGTCATAGAAAGTCAGGACTAGTGCCATACTCTTTAACGATAGATGAGGTACTTGAATTAAGGGGTGGGAGACCAGTGGACAAGAAATTTAATATTTCTAGGCCTCCTAGTTTGAAGCTCCACCAATATCATGTGGATAGGTCCCTAATATGTTTTAACATTTCCAATCCCCGAAAGGCGGGAAATTGTGAAGTGACATGGAACAACCGAACCATGACATTTTCACACAGAGCCGATAGAATGCCCATTGACTCAGAGCTTATACGCCAAATAGCCAACAGTGGAAGATATTTCCAATATAGGTACACTCTAGGAAGTAGGCCCATGCGAGTTGGAGAAGTATCACCAGGATACTGTGCGCATATCATACAACCTGATACGTGTACTGGACAGATGAGAGAGTTAGGGATAGGATTTTTCACCTGGAAGGTTTGTAATTGTTACGCACACCAGTGCTAACAGGAGTATACCGGTGTATGAACAGAGGGGGAAGCGAAGCAAACGAACTCACAGACAGTATAACATAACATACACAGGAGGTGATGGAATAACTAATAAACACAAAGTGAACGGAGAAGCCCAAAGGCTCAGGAATTGGGTGTCTCCCTAGTGTCAGGAATGCTCAGATGGAATATAGCGGACAATGAAGCGATGTGTAGTGATTTAACATGTGGAGCACCTGAAATGATGTTGCTAAGAGCAACAGAGAAAACCCCAAAGGGTTACCAACGGGTGTGGGAATAAACTCCTTGGTCAGAGATAGAAATATAGACACAAGGAGAGTATCCACAATCCTAACCCCCACTTGCAGGGCACAGGTTCAGCTTACTGCCACTAAACTGACACCTGGACGCCCTGCACAGTGAGGGAGGATTAAGCAAGCAGGTCTGAGAGTACAGCCGCAAACCTGCTGGGTTCACAGAATAGCAAAAGAACCCCAGCAGGTCAAACAACTGACTCCAGTCTTGCTGCTAGGTCTGGATTGGCAGAAGGAAGTACCGAATCCCAAGGCCTAATCGCAGTAAGCAACAAGTAAATACAAAGTCACACAGTACTAGCTAACTCTCTGGAACTGACTAACAAACAAAGATTCAGCAGCATTTGCCTAGCCTGAGAGGATGGTTTATATAGCAGGTGCTGTCCACGCCCCACTCAGACCTCGCAGACTGTGAGCACAAAACCAGCGCCGGATTCCCTGCCGTGCACAGAGCCTGTAACCACTACACAGTAAAAACCCGGACCGGAGTATCAGCTGCGCTCAGGTTACTTCGCTAACACTTGCCTCCCGGTTGCCATGGCGACGTGGCAGCACAGATCAGGAGATCCTAACAGTACCCCCCCCTCTGACGAGGGGTCAAAGAACCCCTACCACCGGGTTTATCAGGGAACTGCAAGAAGAAAGTGCGTATCAGTCTGGGGGCATGAAGATCACAACTGCGCACCCACGACCGCTCCTCCAGGCCATACCCCTTCCAGTGCACCAAAAATGACAGCCGACCCCGAACCATCTTGGAGTCAAAAACCCTTTCAACCACAAACTCCCTCTGACCCCGTATCAGAAGAGGAGAAGGTCTTCCACTGGAAGAAGGATTATTAACCGCCAGTTTTAAAAGGGAACAATGAAATGTTTTATTGATACCCCATGAACGGGGCAGATCTAACTGAAATGCCACCGGATTGATAACCCTGGTGATCTTATAAGGGCCGATGAACCGGGGGCCAAACTTATGAGATGGCTGTCTCAACTTCAAATTCTTGGTGGACAACCAGACGAAGTCTCCTAATTTGAAGCTGCAGGGTGTTCTCCGCTTATCAAAAACCCTTTTGGTCACTAATGACACTGACAAAAGGGCTTTCTTCACTTTCCTCCAAATACCCCTAAGGACCGAAACAACAGAGGAACCACCAGACGTGGAATCCAGGGGGTCAAAAGAATTGGCCTTAGGATGATGCCCATACACACAAAGGAAGGGAGAGATCCCTGTAGCAGAGTGAGCCGCGTTGTTATAGGCAAACTCCGCCATGGACAGATGAGCAACCCAGTCAGTATGACACTTGGAGACATAACACCTGAGGAACTGCTCCAAGGACTGGTTCATCCTCTCAGTCTGCCCATTAGACTGTGGATGGTAGCCTGACGACAAGCTCACAGAAATCTGGAGATCAGAACAAAATGCCCTCCAGAATTTGGCCACAAATTGGGATCCACGGTCAGAGACCACATCAAGTGGCAACCCGTGGAGGCGCACAACATGCTGCATAAATAACTCAGACAGGCATCTGGCCGATGGCAACCCAACCAGTGGAACGAAATGCGCCATCTTCGAAAACCTGTCAACGACAACCCAAATGGCTGTCATCCCCGAGGATTTGGGCAAGTTCACCACAAAATCCATGGAAATGTGGGTCCATGGCTTAGATGGAATAGAGAGTGGATGTAATGGGCCGACAGGAACCCCTCTAGGAGTTTTATTTCGGGCACAAACGTCACATGCCCGAACCCACTGATCCACATCCCTAGCCACCAAGGGCCACCACACCGCCCTAGACAGCAACTCCCGAGTTCTGGCAATACCCGGATGCCCTGCCGACCTCTTGGCATGGAATTCCAGGAACACGCGCTGTCTTAACCTAGGAGGCACAAACAAGAGACCTACCGGAAGGTCTGGAGGAGCCTGCTCCTGTGCTCTAAGGACTAATGACAAGAGGTCCTGGGTAATGCCCACTTTAATACATGATGGGGACACAATGGGCAATGGCTCCTCGGTGGTCTCTTGAACTGGAGCAAAACTCCGCGAGAGCGCATCAGCCTTGATGTTTTTTGACCCAGGGCGATATGTTATCAAAAAATGAAAGCGAGCAAAAAACAAAGCCCATCGTGCTTGCCTGGCATTGAGCCGCTTTGCTGACTCTAAATATGCCAGATTCTTATGGTCGGTGAGAATTGAGACCACAAACTTAGCCCCCTCAAGCCAGTGTCTCCACTCCCCGAGTGCATCCTTTATAGCCAACAATTCCCGGTTACACACATCATAATTCATCTCGGCAGATGAAAATTTACGGGAAAAGTAAGCTCAGGGATGAAGGCGATTATCAGACACCCCCATCTGAGAGAGCACTGCCCCAATACCTATCTCAGAGGCATCCACTTCTACCACAAAAGGACGCTCTGGATCTGGGTGTCGTAGCACCTTGGCCGAGACAAATGCCCTTTTGAGACGGGCAAAGGCCGCTTTGGCCTCACAAGACCAGTGAGCAACATCCGCCCCTTTCTTAGTGAGTGCCACCAAGGGGGCCACTATAGACGAAAATCCAGCGATAAACCGTCTATAAAAATTTGCAAATCCCAGAAAACGCTGAAGCGCCTTCAAACTAGTGGGCTGCACCCAATCCAGGACTGCCTGTACCTTAGAACCCTCCATTTGGAAACCTTCTGAGGAGATAATATACCCTAGAAATGCGATTTGCTGGACTTCAAACTCGCACTTCTCCAGCTTCGCCCCAAGCTGGTGGTCTCTGAGTTTCTGGAGGACTAAGCGTACATGCTTCCGATGTTCCTCCAGGGAATGAGAGAAGATTAGGATGTCATCTAGATAAACAACTAAGAATCTATCCAAATATTCCCTGAGCACATCGTTCATGAATTCCTGGAAGACTGCCAGGGCATTAGAGAGCCCAAAAGGCATCACCAAATATTCATAATGCCCTGAGTGGGTATTAAAGGCAGTCTTCCATTCATCCCCCTCTCTTATTCGGATTAGATTGTAAGCACCGCGTAGGTCAATCTTAGAAAAAATGGTGGCAGTACGAAGCTGGTCAAACAAAACCGAAATGAGAGGCAGTGGGTACGAGTTTTTAATCGTGATACGGTTCAATTCCCTGAAGTCGATGCAGGGTCGCAACGAACCGTCCTTTTTACCCACGAAAAAGAACCCCGACCCAACTGGGGCCTGTGAGGGTCTGATAAATCCCTTAGCCAAGTTCTCCTGAATGTACCCTGCCATAGCCTGAGTCTCAGGACGTGACAGGGAGTACAACCTGCTCTTGGGAAGCTTAGCATCCGGCAACAAATCAATGGCACAGTCATAGGGGCGATGGGGAGGTAGTACCTCCGCAACTTTTTTGGAGAACACATCCGCAAAATCTGCATAACATCCTGGCAATCCTGGCAAATTTAGCTGCGAGAGCCTGACTGGAAGGCTCAAGCAACTCCTGAAACAATCACTACCCCAACTAAGAATCTCCCCAGAGACCCAGTCAAATTGAGGGTTATGGGCCCTTAACCAGGGTAACCCCAAAACCAATGGGGCAAAAGAACAGACAGTCACATAAAAAGACAATTTTTCAGAGTGTGTGGCTCCAATAAACAAAGGAATTTGGCTGGTGCAGGAGGTAATTTTACCCTGGGACAATGGTTCCCCGTTTAACCCACAGATCTCAATCTCTGATGCCAAAGGTACTGAGGGAACAGAGTGTTCCAGGGCGAATTGACGGTCCATGAAAACCCCATCGGCCCCACTGTCACAAAGGCCTCAGTCTTGACAGTTTGACCGAGGATCTCCAAAGTCACCGGAATGAGAAAAGTCTTTTTAGGAAATTCTGACTTCTGGCCTGACAGGATATTTCCCATCACCCTCAGGCCCTGAAGTTTTCCGGTTTTTCTGGGCATGATACTACAACATGACCTTTATCCACACAGTACAAACACAAACCCTGCTGTCTCCTCCGCGTCTTCTCACGCGAGGAGAGGCGGGTAGCCCCAATCTGCATAGGCTCCTCAGAATATTCCTCAGAGTCTGAGGTTCCCTTGGGAAAAAAGGAAACTGCGGTCTCCCTTTCAAGCCTACGCTCTCTCAGCCGTCTATCCACCCGGATGGATAACAGCATGAGATGATCTAAGCTATCAGGCGAGGGATATTGTACCAGTTGGTCCTTTATCTGGTCAGAAAGACCCCTTCGGTACTGGTTTCTCAGGGCTGGGTCATTCCACTGGGTATCATGAGCTAACCTCCGAAACTCCGTACTATATTCCTCAGCTGTCCCTCGCCCTTGCTTAAGAACCGTAATCTGAGCCTCGGCTGAAGCCATCTTGTCAGGGTCATCATACAAAATGCCCAGTGCCGTAAAAAAAGCATCAACACTTTTAAGCGACGGACAGTCAGGCTGTAACCCATATGCCAAGACCTGTGGGTCTCCTTGTAGCAAGGAAATCACCATGCCCACCCGCTGAATCTCCGACCCAGAAGACTGGGGCCTAAGCCTGAAATATAGCTTACAGCTCTCCTTGAAACAAAAGAACTGTGAGCGATCTCCAGAAAAACGATCCGGGAGATTTGCTTTCGGCTCCTTAACCCCTGAACTTGCCGCTGCTGCTGCGGGAGCTCCGCTAGCGGCCTGCGGGGTGTTCATTTTAATGGACATCTCATTAAATTGTCGAGTCAGGACCTGCACCTGATCGACCACCTGTTGCAAAGTATTTTGAGGGGTATGCTCCATATTCCCACAAAATTTCAACAGGAGTAGGGCTGCTGAATATGTTACGCACACCAGTGCTAACAGGAGTATACCGGTGTATGAACAGAGGGGGAAGCGAAGCAAACGAACTCACAGACAGTATAACATAACATACACAGGAGGTGATGGAATAACTAATAAACACAAAGTGAACGGAGAAGCCCAAAGGCTCAGGAATTGGGTGTCTCCCTAGTGTCAGGAATGCTCAGATGGAATAGAGTGGACAATGAAGCGATGTGTAGTGATTTAACATGTGGAGCACCTGAAATGATGTTGCTAAGAGCAACAGAGAAAACCCCAAAGGGTTACCAACGGGTGTGGGAATAAACTCCTTGGTCAGAGATAGAAATATAGACACAAGGAGAGTATCCACAATCCTAACCCCCACTTGCAGGGCACAGGTTCAGCTTACTGCCACTAAACGGACACCTGGACGCCCTGCACAGTGAGGGAGGATTAAGCAAGCAGGTCTGAGAGTACAGCCGCAAACCTGCTGGGTTCACAGAATAGCAAAAGAACCCCAGCAGGTCAAACAACTGACTCCAGTCTTACTGCTAGGTCCGGATTGGCAGAATGAAGTATCGAATCCCAAGGCCTATTCGCAGTAAGCAACAAGTAAATACAAAGTCACACAGTACTAGCTAACTCTCTGGAACTGACTAACAAACAAAGATTCAGCAGCATTTGCCTAGCCTGAGAGGATGGTTTATATAGCAGGTGCTGTCCACGCCCCACTCAGACCTCACAGACTGTGAGCACAAAACCAGCGCCGGATTCCCTGCCGTGCACAGAGCCTGTAACCACTACACAGTAAAAACACGGACCGGAGTATCAGCTGCGCTCAGGTTACTTCGCTAACACTTGCCTCCCGGTTGCCATGGCGACGTGGCAGCACAGAGCAGGAGATCCTAACAGTAATATGGTGATGTCATATTCTGTCCCATATGTCCTCCCCGATGATGCATATTTCATATGTGGGAGGAAGGCGTATAAGTGGCTTGCCCCAAACTCAGAGGGATTGTGTTACATTGGAAGAGTGTTACCGGAAGTAATGACCATTACCCATGATAGAATGAAAGACGTTCACCGCAATGCTCAAGCTCCTCACACTCACACCCATTACGAACACATTGTAAAGAGACACCTTATAGATAGGACAGAGCATGCAGCCTCTGATTTGATCCACGAATCCACCGGGAATTCAACTCCTGCTCGCGCTAGATATCACCCGTACCGCCAGAGGAGTTATACATTTTAGGTATATTACCGCGCTAGCGAACCTGATAGACAATATCACCGAGTTGTATGATGACACCTTTAGATATACTGGGAGAGAATTGCAAGCTTACAAAACGGAACTGATCCAGCACAGGATGGTTCTCAATTACATCACAGCAGTGACAGGAGGGTATTGTGTCACCCTAGCAACTCAGTATGGAGTGAAGTGTTGTACGTATATCACAAACAGCACTGAGGACCCAACCGAGGTCATAGATCAAAAGATGGACGATATCTTGCAATTGAAGTGGGAGTTCCGAAGGAGACACAACCTTACCCTTGCTTCTGTGGGTAATGAACTGACCGGCTGGGTATCATGGTTGAACCCACGAAATTGGTTCTCAGGGTTAGGAGAATGGGCTCAAAATGTTATCGTTACTGTAGGGAAATTCCTCTTATGTATCCTAGGAGTTGTCATAATGATTGGTTTGATATTCAGATGTGTTCGAATTTTAATGAATTGCAAGCGTAGTACCAAATTGATGAGTTTGAGGAGCGAGGGCATTGTAACAACAACTAGTTTAATTTATGACCCAGCAATCGAGACAATGTTGTGATAAAACGTGACTCCACGGTCCGTTTCTTTCACCCGTTTCTCCTTTGTTTTTCTCCAAGGTAAAAAGACACCGACTCGGAAGAAGAATTTGATGACCCATTATACAGACCATTGATGAACTTTGTCACAGCCATTTGATGAACTGTTAGAGACTTTAATTTTTATGGACACTTGAAGAGCTTTGCTTGCCACACAGCAAAGATACAGTAATCCGGAGAAGACTTCAACAAGACATCAACAAGACTCCAACAGACGCCCAAGGACAACCATATATACTCATACGAATGCATTTATAACGCATGTTTCTTATCTTCATCTCTTCTATCTTCAGGTAGTGGCACACATAGTCGACAGGTGATATAGACACATATATTAGCACTCACATATTTTCCCCCTTCATGTATCATCAACTAATGTGCACCCCATTTGTTGGAACTAAAAGCCGAAAAGAGCTCGGTAGAGTTTGTTAGCCCACTTACAGACCCTTAATACGGGATAAGAAGGATTCAATGTATACTTCGCAATACCTCGAAGCTTATTTTTAGAACATGTACGGCACAATGATACATGACCCCTCAGACATGGATTTCATACATACATGCTTTTTACTATCTCACTAGGTCATACATTTCCCACCTTCTCCTCTCCTCCCTGCTCCCAATCATAATAAGGTATTTCATGGTAATATATTTTTCTGCTTAAAGTGTTTAGATAGTGGCAGTTATTGTTGACTGCCAAAGGGTGGACTGTAAAAGTCGAAAAATATCCTGATACATATGCCTTGTACTAACCCCTCATGCACATGCCCGCTGCACGTGCACACGCTCTGCTGTGAGTGCACATATCCGCAATTTGCGTAAGATCGCTCCGGCGATCACGCGCGGCGTATGCGCATTTACGGTAGAGTTTGTAAGCGTCTAGCGGGCGACTCGATCATAACATATTTAATCCATATAGCGTATATTATAGTGACTATTCCCCTTAACAATGTCAGAAAGTATGTTTAGTGTAAACGGTTCTTGGACAGAGAGATTCCTCTTTGCATGATAGGAAGGGTCAGATAAAGGTAGAATGGTGGTGTCTAGCATCCAGCTGTAGAGTATTTTAATAGTAACATTTCGGTGTTGGTTAGGAAGAGATTGCTCGCTCCTGCGCATAGTTATGTACAAAAGTAGTTTATAGATATTTACTGTATTTGCTGTTCATTACCCATGCGGCGGGAATCCTAAGGATACCTCCGACCTGAGCAGTTGGAGAAAGGCACAGCCCACCTGTTCGAACCCACCTATGACCTTTTGTTATAATGCAGAGACACATTCCTGTGTCCAATGAACCATGAGATTATAGGGACCATTGTATTGTTACTGTATGTTGTGTATATAAAGACCACCATTGCCTGTCCAGTCACTCACTCCCTCTGCAAGGTTTTCACATTGAAGGCTGAGGGCTGGATTCAGGACGCGCCTGCGAATCATTCCCACGTGTGTAAGTTCTCTGTAGCCATTTTGTTATCCTCTGTGTTTGCCATTTGTTCTCATTGTGTACTCATTCTGTTTTCTTGTGTTTGCGATCGTTCGCTATTGTTCATATTATTCCTCGTTATTCTGTTTAGATTTTATGTTAGTTTGTAGTGTATAAGCTGTACTGTTTTTCCCCTTTTACTCAAATAGAATTATCCACTGGGTGTTAGAGCCTAAGTGGTTTTTGTATCCTAACCAGGTCTTGTGTTTTCACTAGTTACTGCAAAGGGTTTTCTGAGCGTCTCAATCGCTCAAGCAGCTTCTCATATAATCAAGGTTAATAAGCATTACATCGTTATAGTATTTCATTGCCAAGGTTTAAAGTGTAAAGCGTACCCTTAAGGTGTGTTTTTACCAAGGGTTACTGTGTAACATTCTGTGAGCGTGTGTGTCGCTTGTGCGTCGCGCCCATGGCCTAGCATCTGCTACGCTAGGTGCGTACCCTTACGGTACTCTGTGCGCCAATAGCGTACTTAGTCCAAAATAGAATATAGCTTAATGTTTTTAGGTAATAACTGACTTTATCACTTCCAATAAATATTCTGGAACTAACAGTCTTCTGCAAGCGGCATATCTTCAAAAAGATCAGGCCATTCAGGTTCAGTCGGACAATGTAACGACAGTGGCCTACATAAACTGACAGGGCGGAACGAAGAGCAGAGCTGCAATGTCAGAGGTAACAAGAATCATCCTCTGGGCGGAAAAGCACGCGGTGGCGCTGTCAGCAATCTTCATTCCGGGAGTGGACAACTGGGAAGCGGAATCTGTTAAGGCCCACTCTACTCGTAAAGTGGGTTCTTCCAGGGCGGCTGCCCGGGGTCTCTCGCCATTTACAACTTTGCCGAGCGGTTACTTGGTCATGATCGAACACGTTTGCTAAGTTTTACAAGTTCGATACTTTGGCCTCTGAGGACCTAAAGTTTGGTCAATCGGTTCTGCAGGAGCGCTTCGTTTTTCTGCATTTGTTACTTAGTTAAGTACTGCGTTGTTACTTGGTTAAGTACTGCATTGTTACTTGGTTAGGTACTGTTGTTCAGCCGTTACTGAATTGTTTCAAGCTGGTTAGCTTGGTTTTCTGTTGTTATGTGTTAGCTGGTATGAATCTCACCACTATCTGTGTATTTCCTTCTCTCGAAGTATGTCTGCCTCCTCGGGCACAGCTTTTAGACTGAGTCTGGTAGGAGGGGCATAGAGGGAGGAGCCAGTCCACACTATTAAACTCTTAAAGTGCCCATGGCTCCCAAGGGACCCGTCTATACCCCATGGTACTAAATGGAACCCCAGCATCCTCTGCGGGCTACGAGAAAAGGATTTACCGGTAGGTAATTAAAATCCTATTATCTGCCACACCTGCAGTGCACATAGGGGGTCATTCCGACCTGTTTGCACGCAGTGGTTCTTCGCTGTGGTGCAAACTAATCAGAACTGCGACGGTTGGCCGAACACCCCGTACACACACAGCGACGCGCCAATATATCGGTAGATATATTGGCTGTTGGCTGTGCTGCGCGGCCGACGCGATACATCTGTGAACGACGGAGTTCACAGACGTATCGGCCGTACACACTTGCCGACGGTCCCGCGATATAACGGCCGTTCAAGAGAACGGCAGATATATCGACCAGTGTGTACGGGCCTTAAGAGGGATCCGGTCAAGATCCCAGCAGTCGGGATCCCGACAATGAACACAACACTGGTGACAGGATCCTGACCGCCGGGATCTTGAATAAACGTTTGCCAGGCCGCCGGAGAAGGGAGGCTTAGGGGGCCAGTATCAGGATTTTCACTGTCAGGATGCCGCGGTCGGTGGCATCCCGACCGCTGGCATTAAGAACCCAACATGTCTAAGATTAGCCTGCTTATTATGTTATATTTCCTAAAAAAAATAACCACAATTTATTTTCTGCTACGGGGTACACTGGGCTCCACAAGGATGGACATTTGGGTGTAGAGTAGGATCTTGATCTGAGGCACCAACAGGCTCAAAGCTTTGACTGTTCCCAGAATGCACAGCGCCTCCTCCTCTATAACCTCGCCTCCCTGCACAGGAGCTCAGTTTTGTAGTTGGTGCTGCAGTAAGCAGGCACATAACAAAGGGGCTGCTCCAGGCAGCCCTAAGAAGAACTTTAATTTGAAGAAAAAAGTGAAGACCACAAGGGCAGCAGCGGTGGTAAATGTCAGAAGACATTCACTACTGCAGCTCCAGCTCTCCCCAGCGGCGCTGTACACTCCCGAGCCCTGGTTGCCGGGTAACTACAGCAGGAGGCTCCGGTTTTCTTCACAGTCAGGCACACACGACGGGGGCTCTCCGGGATCGCGTGGTCGCGCTTCGGAAGGTGGTAAGTGGATCCCGCTTGTGGGACCCGGTCTTTATCGCGATCCGGGTGCGGTCAGTGGGAGGCGGGCCGCGCGCGCTGGCGGTGGACACTGTGGCAGTACAGGCGATCCCACTAGATCACCAGGGCATGGGTGCAGGTCAGGTTCTCTCTCTAAACCATTTTCAGTAGCCCACAGTACCCGGTGGTTTTGCCAGCAGGGGGATAAGGCTTAGACCTGAAGCCCCTCCCCCAGCCCCAGGGCGCCATTTCACGCAAATGTTCCCGCCCTGGAGCTGCATATCTGTCTCTCCCTCACTCCCTGTCAGTGTCTGGGCACCATTATCTCTCAGCTTCACTGTTCCTGGGACTGCTTGGGCAAATCCTCCTGTGTAAAGCAGCCTGGTTGTCAGTGCTGTGACTTTACATGACACTTAAATAGTGATGTGCACCGGACATTTTTTCGGGTTTTGTGTTTTGGTTTTGGATTTGGTTCCGCGGCCGTGTTTTGGATTCGGACGCGTTTTGGCAAAACCTCACCGAAAATGTTTTGCCGGATTCGGGTGTGTTTTGGATTCTGGTGTTTTTTTCAAAAAACCCTAAAAAACAGCTTAAATCATAGAATTTGGGGGTCATTTTGATCCCATAGTATTATTGACCTCAATTACCATAATTTCCACTCATTTCCAGTCTATTCTGAACACCTCACACCTCACAATATTATTTTTAGTCCTACAATTTGCACCGAGGTCGCTGGATGGCTAAGCTAAGCGACACAAGTGGCCGACACAAACACCTGGCCCATCTAGGAGTGGCACTGCAGTGTCAAGACAGGATGGCACTTCAAAAAAATTGTCCCCAAACAGCACATGATGCAAAGAAAAAAAAGAGGCGCACCAAGGTCGCTGTGTGACTAAGCTAAGCGACACAAGTGGCCGACACAAACACCTGGCCCATCTAGGAGTGGCACTGCAGTGTCAAGACAGGATGGCACTTCAAAAAAATTGTCCCCAAACAGCACATGATGCAAAGAAAAAAAGAGGCGCACCAAGGTCGCTGTGTGACTAAGCTAAGCGACACAAGTGGCCGACACAAACACCTGGCCCATCTAGGAGTGGCACTGCAGTGTCAAGACAGGATGGTACTTCAAAAAAATTGTCCCCAAACAGCACATGATGCAAAGAAAAAAAGAGGCGCACCACAGGTATAGAATGTAGATGGATAGTATACTTAATGAATGACGACACAGAGGTAGGTACAGCAGTGGCCTACCGTACTGCTATATATAGTATACTGGTGGTCACTTTGTCAGCAAACTGCAAAACTAAAATGCACCACAGGTATAGAATGTAGATGGATAGTATACTTAATGAATGACGACACAGAGGTAGGTACAGCAGTGGCCTTCCGTACTGTACTGCTATATATAGTATACTGGTGGTCACTGTGTCAGCAAACTGCAAAACTAAAATGCACCACAGGTATAGAATGTAGATGGATAGTATACTTAATGAATGACGACACAGAGGTAGGTACAGCAGTGGCCTTCCGTACCGTACTGCTATATATAGTATACTGGTGGTCACTGTGTCAGCAAACTGCAAAACTAAAATGCACCACAGGTATAGAATGTAGTTGGATAGTATACTTAATGAATGACGACACAGAGGTAGGTACAGCAGTGGCCTACCGTACTGCTATATATAGTATACTGGTGGTCACTTTGTCAGCAAACTGCAAAACTAAAATGCACCACAGGTATAGAATGTAGATGGATAGTATACTTAATGAATGACGACACAGAGGTAGGTACAGCAGTGGCCTACCGTACTGCTATATATAGTATACTGGTGGTCACTGTGTCAGCAAACTGCAAAACTAAAATGCACCACAGGTATAGAATGTAGATGGATAGTATACTTAATGAATGACGACACAGAGGTAGGTACAGCAGTGGCCTACCGTACTGCTATATATAGTATACTGGTGGTCACTGTGTCAGCAAACTGCAAAACTAAAATGCACCACAGGTATAGAATGTAGATGGATAGTATACTTAATGAATGACGACACAGAGGTAGGTACAGCAGTGGCCTACCGTACTGCTATATATAGTATACTGGTGGTCACTGTGTCAGCAAACTGCAAAACTAAAATGCACCACAGGTATAGAATGTAGATGGATAGTATACTTAATGAATGACGACACAGAGGTAGGTACAGCAGTGGCCTACCGTACTGCTTTATATAGTATACTGGTGGTCACTGTGTCAGCAAACTGCAAAACTAAAATGCACCACAGGTATAGAATGTAGATGGATAGTATACTTAATGAATGACGACACAGAGGTAGGTACAGCAGTGGCCTACCGTACTGCTATATATAGTATACTGGTGGTCACTGTGTCAGCAAACTGCAAAACTAAAATGCACCACAGGTATAGAATGTAGATGGATAGTATACTTAATGAATGACGACACAGAGGTAGGTACAGCAGTGGCCTACCGTACTGCTATATATATAATATACTGGTGGTCACTGTGTCAGCAAACTGCAAAACTAAAATGCACCACAGGTATAGAATGTAGATGGATAGTATACTTAATGAATGACGACACAGAGGTAGGTACAGCAGTGGCCTACCGTACTGCTATATATAGTATACTGGTGGTCACTGTGTCAGCAAACTGCAAAACTAAAATGCACCACAGGTATAGAATGTAGATGGATAGTATACTTAATGAATGACGACACAGAGGTAGGTACAGCAGTGGCCTACCGTACTGCTCTATATAGTATACTGGTGGTCACTGTGTCAGCAAACTGCAAAACTAAAATGCACCACAGGTATAGAATGTAGATGGATAGTATACTTAATGAATGACGACACAGAGGTAGGTACAGCAGTGGCCTACCGTACTGCTATATATAGTATACTGGTGGTCACTGTGTCAGCAAACTGCAAAACTAAAATGCACCACAGGTATAGAATGTAGATGGATAGTATACGTAATGAATGACGACACAGAGGTCGGTACAGCAGTGGCCTACCGTACTGCTATATATAGTATACTGGTGGTCACTGTGTCAGCAAACTGCAAAACTAAAATGCACCACAGATATAGAATGTAGATGGATAGTATACTTAATGAATGACGACACAGAGGTAGGTACAGCAGTGGCCTACCGTACTGCTATATATAGTATACTGGTGGTCACTGTGTCAGCAAACTGCAAAACTAAAATGCACCACAGGTATAGAATGTAGATGGATAGTATACTTAATGAATGACGACACAGAGGTAGGTACAGCAGTGGCCTACCGTACTGCTATATATAGTATACTGGTGGTCACTGTGTCAGCAAAACTCTGCACTGTACTCCTCCTATATAATATTAATTATACTGGTGGTCCCCAGTCCCCACAATAAAGCAGCACACTGAGCACAGATATGGAGTGTTTTTCAGGCAGACAACGTATACTGGTGGTCACTGTCAGCAAAACTCTGCACTGTACTCCTGCTATATAATACAGCTGCTCCCCAGTCCCCACAATTAAGCAGTGTGAGCACAGATATATTATGCAGCACACTGAGCACAGATATGGTATGGAGCGTTTTTTTTCAGGCAGAGAACGGATAAAACTGGTGGTCACTTATCAGCAAAACTCTGCACTGTACTCCTCCTAACAGCTGCTCCCCAGTCCTCCCCACAATTAAGCAATAAAGCAATCAAGTTCAACAATAAACGGAGAGGACGCCAGCCACGTCCTCTCCCTATCATCTCCAATGCACGAGTGAAAATGGCGGTGACGCGCAGCTGCTTATATAGAATCCGAATCTCGCGAGAATCCGACAGCGGGATGATGATGTTCGGGCGCACTCGGGTTAGCCGAGCAAGGCGGGAAGGTTCGAACCTGCCTCGGACCCGTGTAAAATGGGTGAAGTTCGGGGGGGTTCGGTTTCCGAGAAACCGAACCCGCTCATCACTACACTTAAGTATTCTACCTGCCTTTTTAGACAGTGCTAGTTAAGAAAGAGTGCATTTAGTCAGGGTTTTCTAGTAAAATTACCCTGTGATATACATCCAGTTCTTACTGTGCAGTGTTATATGTATTGACTACATAGCTATATATATAAGCTAGTCCAGTGCAATATTATTGTTAGTAATAACCTCTGCATTGTACAAACTGTGACTATCTGTGTGTGCATTAGCTAGCTGAGTGGTGTCCATTTCATGTCTTTCACTCAACTTGCTATCCCTATAATCTATAACCTGAGGGGGCTTAGTGTGTCAGGTTTTATATTGATATAGGATTTTCACAAATATATACTTTCTATGTGATTTAGTCACCATATCTCTCCTTTATCTCTGCTAGTGCTGACTACACTGCGCAGGGGTTTGGGTAAGAGGTATTGTGCTGCTGATAATTGTACTGTGTTACCTGATACTGCAAGTTATATCATGTCTGCTTCTGAGGGTAATGGATCTGGGGCTGAACACACTACACGTGTTGCTGAAGCCACAGACCCCTATGAGGAAAATATAGCAGCTGGGGGCTCTGGTTCTGGGGGCTCCTTGCCCCCCAGTGGGACTGTGACAATGGGGGTACATAATGCAGTGGCGTCACAAGGCGGGTGCGGGGGGTGCGGCCCGCACCCAGGTGTGACACCTGGAGGAGGGTGACACCAAATGTCAGCTCCTCTGCAATGACAGGAACCAGGTGCTGCATTGAGAAAGTCTCCTACAGCACCCGGCTCCTGTCACAGAAGAGGAGCCGACAGCGGATGGAGACTGGCTCTTGGGGAAGCCCAGCATCTCCGGAGAAGCTGGGCACGCCCCCAGACAGATGATTCCGGGATCCCCACGAAGCCACGCCCCCTAAGTACAAGACCACACCCCTTTTTGCCGTGATCGCGGCAGGAGATCAGGAGCACGCACCGGGTGTCACCACACCCGGTGACGCCTCTGCATAATGACCCACCATGGGCCGCTTTTTCCACGCTTCTACATATGCTAGTTAATAAACTAACACCCCCTATGGGACCCCCTATGCCGGTACAGCCGTATGTGGTCCCTGCAGCTAACCCGCCATGGGCGGACGATTTATCTGCTCAATTGAGGAAGTTGAACCAGTCCCTGACTACTAAAAAGTCTGACCATCGCTCGCCTAAGCCCAAGGTGTCCTCTAAGCGAGCCCTTGTCTCCTCACAATCCACTGCTGTCACTGACACCTCGTCTGATGAAGACGGCACTTACACTGACCCCACAGGTTCTGACTCAGATACGGCTGATGGGGAGGGTAGTTCACATGTGGATGTTCCTGATCTTTTGGAGGCTATTAAGTTGATTCTGCAGATTACGGATGATCCCGAGCCATCCGTTCCTCCTAAGAAACCAGATAGGTTCAAGCGTCAGAAGGTGGTTAAACAAGTTTTACCTCACTCTGACCACCTAGTGGATATACGTCAGGAACCCTGGGAAAACCTGGGTACGAAGTTTGTGCCTCAAAAGATGCTGGCTCGCTATCCCCTCACACCAGAGCTGTCTAAGAATTGGGAAACGCCTCCTACAGTAGACTCACATGTGGCTAGGATGGTGGTTTCCTCAGCTCTACCTGTCACTACAGGTAGTAAAAGAGCCTACGGATAAACGTGTGGAGGGTTGTCTGAAAGTGATTTACACCCTCACGGGTGCTACACAAAGGCCCACTATTGCAACAACATGGGCTGCAGAGGCTATTGAAGCATGGGCCTTGGAGTTAGAAGCTGAAATCTCTTCTGACCATGCTAGACAATGCTTGTCATATATTGTCACAGCTTCTCGCTATATTAAAGAGGCGGCTTCTGATGCCGGTATCCTAGCAGCCAAGGCCTCTACTACGTCAGTCCTGGCTCGCCGGATATTGTGGCTGAGATCCTGGTCTGTGGATCTGGACTCTAGAAAAACCCTGGAGGTACTCCCTTTCAAGAGAGATATTCTGTTTGGGGAGGACTTAAATAAGATTGTGGCTGACTTGGCTACTGCCAAAACTGCCTGTCTGCCAAGTACCGCTCCTTCAGTGTCGAAGGCTAAAGGTACTTCCTTTCGCCCCTTTCGTCCTTCAGGTAAAGCAAAAGGTCAGGCGTTCAACAAGCAGGCCCTCACTTCCAAACCTAGTAAGCCAAAGCCCAAAAGAGCCTGGGCGGCCCGTCAGCCAGCTTCCAAGACCGATTAGCCTGCCGCATGACGGGGCGGGCCTCCCCCTGGGGGATCCCAGGGTGGGGGGCCAGCTTCTAGGGTATACCCAGGAATGGTTGAAGACCACTTCAGATGCCTGGGTACGGGAAGTCGTCACTCGAGGTTACACCATAGCCTTCAAAAACCGACCCCCTCATCGATTTTGCCGAACAGAGGTCCCGTTGGATCAGTCAAAGGAAAACACTCTACATTCGGTGGTACAGACCCTCCTGGATACAGGAGTCGTAGTACAGGTGCCTGGGGTACTATTCTCAGCTGTTTCTAGTCCCGAAACCGAATGGGTCCTCCCGGCCCATTCTCAACTTCAAGTCATTGAACAGGTTTGTGAAGATTTCCAAGTTCTGTATGGAAACCCTTCGCTCTATAGTTCTGGCCTTGGAACCTGGGGTCTCCCTGGACATACAGGATGCTTACCTGCATATTCCTATAGCAGAGTCGCATCAGCAATACCTCAGGTTTGCGATTGTCAACCTCCATCACCAGTTTTGGGCGTTACCTTTTGGTTTAACTACGGCTCCGTGAGTCTTCACCAAGGTCATGGCGGTGATGACGGTGGTACTCCGCCGTCAAGGGGTCAGGATACTGACGTATCTGGACGACTTGTTAATCCTCGCAAATTCCCCAGAAATTCTCCTGCATCATCTGGATATGACTGTCCAGTTTCTACAAGCCCACGGGTGGCTCATCAACTGAAAGAAATCCTCCCTGGTCCCTGCTCAGAGCATGGTGCACCTGGGAGCGCTATTGGACACTCACAACCAGCGGTTGTTCTTGTCTCAGGAGAAAGTCCTGAAGCTTCAGGACAGGATTCGTTGCTTCCTTTCTCGTCCGCAAGTGTCGATACATTCGGCGATGCAGATGCTGGGCCATATGGTATCAGCATTCGACATGGTGGAGTATGCTCAATTCCATTCTCGCCCCCTCCAGAAGCTGATTCTAGCCAAGTCGGACGGCATGCCTCACCGGATCAGGTTTCACATGATCTCATTGACTCCGGAGGTCCGTCTGTCGCTGCTCTGGTGGCTCCAGGACCGACAATTGTGCAGGGGCCATCCATTCTGGATATCCAACTGGGTCCTGTTGACGACAGATGCCAGTGTAAGAGGTTGGGGCGCGGTGCTGGAGCAACACTCCCTTCAGGGTCGGTGGACCAAGGAGGAATCCCTCCTCTCGATCAACATTCTGGAATTGCAGGCGGTATTCAATGCGTTGAACCTGGCCCAGCATTTAATTCAGAACCGTCCTGTTCAAGTACAGTCGGACAACACCACCACAGTGGCTTACATAAATCATCAAGGCGGCACTCGAAGCCGTTTGGCAATGAAGGAAGTCTCACGGATTCTACATTGGGCGGAACGCCATCTACCAGCCATATCGGCAATATTCATTCCGGGAGTCCTGAATTGGGAAGCGGACTTTCTCAGTCGTCAGGACGTACATGCCGGCGAATGGGGCCTCCATCCAGAAGTGTTTCAACTCCTAGTGGAAAAGTGGGGCCTTCCAGACGTAGATCTGATGGCGTCTCGACACAATCACAAGGTTCCGGTCTTCGGAGCAAGGACAAGGGATCCTCAAGCAGCATTCGTGGATGCGCTGGCGGTGCCGTTTCGGCTGCCGTACGTGTTCCTTCCGGTGTCACTCCTGCCCAGGGTAATTCGGAAGTTCAAGCAAGAAAAAGGAAATCTGCTTCTCATAGCTCCAGCGTGGCCCAGACGGCACTGGTTCTCAGACCTGCAAGGCCTATCGTCAGAGCGTCCAATTCTACTTCCACAACGCCCAGACCTCCTCGTTCAGGGCCCCTGTGTCTACCAGGATCTAGCCCGGCTGTCTTTGACGGCGTGGCTCTTGAAGCTTCCGTCTTAAGGGCTAAAGGGTTTTCTGAGGCGGTCATTCAAACTATGTTGCTGGCCCGGAAACCGTCTTCGGCTCGGATTTACTATAGGGTCTGGCATTCTTTCTTTGTTTGGTGCGCATCTAACAATTATGACGCTTCCAAGTTTAGTATAGCCAAGTTGTTGGCTTTTCTTCAGCAGGGCCTGGACTTAGGCCTGCATCTGGCCTCCCTCAAGGTTCAAATATCTGCCTTGTCGGTGTGGTTTCAGAGAAAAATTGCGACCTTACCTGATGGGCATACCTTTACTCAGGGTGTGTGGCGTATCCAACCTTCATATGTCCCGCCTGTTGCTCCTTGGGACTTGTCGGTGGTTTTAGAGGCGTTACAAGAGTCTCCGTTTGAACCTCTTGGTTCAGCTGATCTTAAGTGGCTTTCCCTTAAGGTGGTGTTTCTGCTGGCTATTGCCTCAGCTAGAAGAGTGTCGGATTTGAGTGCCTTGTCCTGTAGTTTCCTATATCTGATATTTCACCGTGACCGGGCGTTTCTTAGGACTCGTCCCGGATACTTACCTAAGGTGGTTTCTTCGTTCCACCTTAACCAGGAAATTGTGGTTCCAGCACTTCTTTCTCCTGATCTGTCTTCCAAAGAGAAGTCTTTGGATGTGGTACGGGCTCTCCGTATCTATGTGAAGAGAACTGCTTCTGTTAGGAAATCTGATTTTCTCTTTGTGCTGTTTGGATTTCACAAACAGGGCTGGCCTGCTCACAAGCAAACTTTGGCCAGATGGATTAGAATGGTGATTGCACATGCTTATGTGAGGGCTGGCCTCTCGGCTCCTGCTCACATTACGGCCCATTCTACTCGGTCTGTGGGACCTTCTTGGGCGGCCCGCCGTGGTGCGACCCTTCAACAATTGTGCAAGGCGGCTACGTGGTCATCTGTGAACACGTTCATAAGGTTCTGTGCCTTCGATACTGACGCTTCCCAGGATGCTTCCTTTGGACGCTGGGTTCTTGTGCCCGCTACAGTGCGTCCCCTCCCATAAGGAACTGCTTTAGGACATCCCAAATGTATTTCCTTGTGTAGCCCAGTGTACCCCGCAGCAGAAAACGAGATTTATGGTAAGAACTTACCTTTGTTAAATCTCTTTCTGCGAGGTACACTGTGCCCACCCTGACGCACTTAGCTTCTTTGGGTTGGTATGGCATTAGCCGCTGACACTTCTCTTGTCGTGAGAGTGTGGTGTGTGTGGCTACTAACCGTTGTCGTCTTTTTTCCTGCTACTGCATTGGGCTGGTTAACTAAAAACTGAGCTCCTGTGCAGGGAGGCGGGGTTATAGAGGAGGCAGCGCTGTGCATTCTGGGAACAGTCAAAGCTTTGAGCCTGTTGGTGCCTCGGATCAAGATCCTACTCTACACCCCAATGTCTATCCTTGTGG
Source organism: Pseudophryne corroboree (assembly GCF_028390025.1). Taxonomy (NCBI): domain Eukaryota; kingdom Metazoa; phylum Chordata; class Amphibia; order Anura; family Myobatrachidae; genus Pseudophryne; species Pseudophryne corroboree. Next base: position 152,624,829 of record NC_086448.1, on the reverse strand, counting down.
AGCCCAGTGTACCTCGCAGAAAGAGATTTAACAAAGGTAAGTTCTTACCATAAATCTCAATTTATGATCCTTTAAAATTTTCAATAGCTTTATATTACAAAGGATGTATTTCAGCTCCATCTCGGCTGAGAATGCAGTCTGCTACACAAACCCCTTTTTCAGTTTCAGCTCGCAACAAAGGTCTAAAAAAAAAAGAAAGAACCCATACAATTTCTGCATAACGTTTCTAAGGACCTAATAATGCGGCTGGGAAACTGGACCACCCGCCAACTAGTTGTTGACATTATTGACATAAATAATCACTGCTTTAATATTAATGCTCACTCATTTCCATTCCGAAGCTTTATAGTCTCCCTGGCATTGTTGGTTTGTATTCATGTTGCATTGTTTGCAGTTGAGAAGGCTGGAGCCTTGTGTCTTCTACTTTCACTAGGAACATTGTAAAGTGAATTCATAGTGAGAAAAAAGCCGAGAGACCCTTTCAACGAGGTTATTGTTCAGACATAGAAACAACCAATGTGCCGCAATAAAGTTAATTTAGCTGCAGGAATGAATGTGTATTTTTCTGTGTATTTGTACATGTAAACATATTTTAAATACAAATATGTATGTATATATATATATATATATATATATATATATATATATATATAGATATATATGTATAAACATAGTATTTTATTTGAAAAGGGTAAACAAAAAGCTTTGGACCTATAAACAGTAACATGACATCATTGCTTGATTTTATTTTTCAGGAAAATATAGGCTTTCTTTTTGTACAATAGTTAATTGCATTAAATAGGTAAAAGGTTTGGTTACAGTACTTTCACAATATTCAATCAACTTATATTATGCGTAGAGATGAGCGGGTTCGGTTCCTCGGAAACCGAACCCCCCCGAACTTCACGCTTTTTACACGGGTCCGAGGCAGACTCGGATCTTCCCGCCTTGCTCGGCTAACCCGAGCGCGCCCGAACGTCATCATCCCGCTGTCGGATTCTCGCGAGGCTCGTATTCTATCGCGAGACTCGGATTCTATATAAGGAGCCGCGCGTCGCCGCCATTTTCACACGTGCATTGAGATTGATAGGGAGAGGACGTGGCTGGCGTCCTCTCCGTTTAGATAGAGAGTGAGACAGAGACACTTGATTTACTGGAGCATTAGGAGTACTCAGAGAGTGCAGAGTTTTGCTGATAGTTATACTAGTGGTGACCACCAGTTTTATTTATCATTTAATATAATCCGTTCTCTGCCTGAAAAAAAACGATACACAGTCACATACCATATCTGTGCTCAGCCTCAGTGTCACAATCCTGACTGTAATTCTCATATTTGGTGACTTACCCCTGCTTTCTGTCCTGGATCCTGTGTCTTTTCACTCACGGAGTTAAACAGCTTGTCAGCACTGAGTTTCCTGAGTTCTCTGCCTGAGAGGTAATCAGCTCCACCTGTGGTGATCTCCTGTGTGAGGCTGAATTCAGTAATCTAAAAGCAAGCATCCTGTGTTTTGCAGAAGTCCAGGCTTCAGTGTTCTCTTGGCCTGCTAGGCCTCATTCTACATCACAGCCTTGGCTAGAGTAGTCACATGACAGTGACATCACCTAATCCTGCCCACCAATCATCAAGGACCAGGAAGTATAAATCAGGAGGCTGAGTTAGGAATCTGGGCCAGTTCCTCGTGTCACATACAGCCTTGTGAGAGTCTTTATGCTGAGCTCCCTCAAGGTAACCATTGTACCTAAGTTCCTGTGGAAACTCTGTTCCCTTGTTCCTGTATGGTTACTTGTGTGTTGCCATTTGATTTCACCATTTCCCTGAGTCTCAATGTAAAGGCACAGCTGCAATGTTTCGTCTTAAAGGCACAGTACTGAATTCCATGTTCTCCACTGAAAACCACAGCTGTCGTGTTTCAGTTTTACTACTGTTGTAGTTGGGATCTCCAGAGCTCAGTACTTCCGTGCTTCCAACACCTCCGTGCCTCCGTGCTTCCAGCAGCTCCGTGACTCAGCATCTCCGTGCCTCAGCATCTCCGTGCCTCAGTACCTCCGTGCCTCAGGACCTCCGTGCCTCCGTGCCTCAGTACCTCCGTGCTTCCAGCACCTCCGTGCCTCCGTGCTTCCAGCACCTCCGTGACTCAGCATCTCCGTGCTTCCAGCACCTCCGTGCCTCCGTGCTTCCAGCACCTCCGTGACTCAGCATCTCCGTGCCTCAGCATCTCCGTGCCTCAGTACCTCCGTGCCTCAGGACCTCCGTGCCTCCGTGCCTCAGTACCTCCGTGCTTCCAGCACCTCCGTGCCTCCGTGCTTCCAGCACCTCCGTGACTCAGCATCTCCGTGCTTCCAGCACCTCCGTGCCTCCGTGCTTCCAGCACCTCCGTGACTCAGCATCTCCGTGCCTCAGCACCTCCGTGCCTCAGTACCTCCGTGCTTCCAGCACCTCCGTGCCTCCGTGCTTCCAGCACCTCCGTGCCTCCGTGCTTCCAGCATCTCCGTGACTCAGCATCTCCGTGCCTCAGCACCTCCGTGCCTCCGTGCCTCAGCACCTCCGTGCCTCAGTACCTCCGTGCTTCCAGCACCTCCGTGCCTCCGTGCCTCAGCACCCCAGTGTCTCTACGCACTCCAGTGTCTCTACGCACCCCAGTGCCTCTACGCACCTCAGTGCCTCTACGCACCTCAGTGCCTCTACGCACCTCAGTGCCTCTACGCACCTCAGTGCCTCTACGTACCTCAGTGTCTCCAAGTACCTCAGTGTCTCCAAGTACCTCAGTGTCTCCAAGTACCTCAGTGTCTCCAAGCACCTCAGTGTCTCCAAGCACCTCAGTGTCCCCAAGCACCCCGTGCCCTTTAGCACAGTTGTACCTGTTATTCTTCACTGATTCATCAGCGCCTTTCCAGTTCTGTCTTTCAGGAGACCTTCAGCGCCCACACGTGCTTCCTGTCTGCCGACCTCATCCTGCATGAGGAGAACCTGGATTCGGCCATCTCTGCCGCGGTTCCTCTTCCCAGTCACCGGAAGAGACCCCGAGTCCACAACACTTCCAAAACCAGGTCAGTGGTGGTATTCGTGTAGTTCTCCAGTCGCCCGCGCAGACTTCGCTAGCACCGGGTTCACAAAAACCTTAGTCATGACAGTAGGAACTGGCCCCATGGACCCGGCCGAAAGTGTTTGTCTGACGCAGGACCTCCTAAGCAATATTGCAGGACGCTTGGAAGGTCTGGAGTCGACTCAGCATCAATTGGCACAGTGTCTGCAGCGGAATTCTTTCTCCAGAGATTCTCTGACCTTCTGCTCTAAGACTCCTGACCAACTGCAGATATTCTACCAGATGTTATTACAGTTACAAGAACTTTTGCCTAGTATTCTCTCTGTAATGCCTGATTTCCTCAGGAATACTACCAACGTTGTTGATCCTGTTTTGTCCCAACCAGTTAATAGAGTCTCTTCCTCTGTGCAAGGAAAAGTTGTTCATCAGAGCTATCCACGGCCCAAGCTCTCTGAAGCTGAACGTCAGCGGCGTAGGGAGCTACACCTCTGTCTTTACTGTGGAAATTCCGGTCATTTTGTTAAAGACTGCATTCTTCGCAAGCCAGGGAATGGTGACAAATCGCAGTATCACAGTGCTCATGTCTACAAGTCATCCACAGTAGCCGATCCTGCTACTGCTGACGGGGGTATCAAGATGGCTACTCGGAAAGAGACTCAAATTTATGACTGGGGTCCGGTGATTAAAAGACCTTATCCCAAGTTGGGTGTCCAGAGAAGAATATTCAAGCCATTTAGAGTCACAGAGGAGTCAGAGTGTCCAGCCCCAGGGGGGGCGTCCGTGTCTTCAGCCCCAGGAGGGGCGTCTTCAGAGTGTCCAGCCCCAGGAGGGGCGTCTTCAGAGTGTCCAGCCCCAGGAGGGGCGTCTTCAGAGTGTCCAGCCCCAGGAGGGGCGTCTTCAGAGTGTCCAGCCCCAGGAGGGGCGTCTTCAGAGTGTCCAGCCCCAGGAGGGGCGTCTTCAGAGTGTCCAGCCCCAGGAGGGGCGTCTTCAGAGTGTCTAGCCCCAGGAGGGGCGTCTTCAAAGTGTCCAGCCCCAGGAGGGGCGTCTTCAAAATGTCTAGCCCCAGGAGGGGCGTCTTCAGAGTGTCCAGCCCCAGGGGGGGCGTCCGTGTCTTCAGCCCCAGGGGGGGCGTCTTCAGAGTGTCCAGCCCCAGGGGGGGCGTCCGTGTCTTCAGCCCCAGGGGGGGCGTCTTCAGAGTGTCCAGCCCCAAGAAGGGGTTCTTCAGAGTGTCCAGCCCCAAGAAGGGGTTCTTCAGAGCGTCCAGCCCCAGTGAGGGGTTCAGAGCGTCCAGCCCCAGGAGGGGGTTCTTCAGAGGGCACAGCCCCAGGAGGGGGTTCTTCAGAGGGTCCAGCCCCAGGAGGGGGTTCCGAGGGTACAGCCCCAGGAAGGGGATCCGAGGGTCCAGAGCCAGAGGGTCTACAGAGTGCTGCCCAGCCAGAGGGTCTACAGAGTGCTGCCCAGCCAGAGGGTCTACAGAGTGCTGCCCAGCCAGAGGGTCTACAGAGTGCTGCCCAGCCAGAGGGTCTACAGAGTGCTGCCCAGCCAGAGAGCCTTCAGAGCGCTGCCCAGCCAGAGAGCCTTCAGAGCGCTGCCCAGCCAGAGAGCCTTCAGAGCGCTGCCCAGCCAGAGAGCCTTCAGAGCGCTGCCCAGCCAGAGAGCCTTCAGAGCGCTGCCCAGCCAGAGAGCCTTCAGAGCGCTGCCCAGCCAGAGAGCCTTCAGAGCGCTGCCCAGCCAGAGAGCCTTCAGAGCGCAGCCCAGCCCCGTGAAGAGAGGGCTCTTGCCTCAGCCCAGCCCCGTGAAGTGGGGGCTCTTGCCTCAGCCCAGCCCCTTGAAGTGGGGGCTCTTGCCTCAGCCCAGCCCCGTGAAGTGGGGGCTCTTGCCTCAGCCCAGCCCCGTGAAGTGGGGGCTCTTGCCTCAGCCCAGCCCCGTGAAGTGGGGGCTCTTGCCTCAGCCCAGCCCCGTGAAGTGGGGGCTCTTGCCTCAGCCCAGCCCCGTGAAGTGGGGGCTCTTGCCTCAGCCCAGCCCCGTGAAGTGGGGGCTCCTGCCTTGGTTCAGCCCCGGGAAGAAAGGACTCAGTCCGTCCCGGTTCCAGCCGGTCCAGCAATACTCCAGGCCCAGCCTGGTCAGTCCGTCCCGGTTCCAGCCGGTCCAGCAATACTCCAGGCCCAGCTTGGCCAGTCCGTTCCGGTTCCAGCCGGTCCAGCAATACTCCAGGCTCCGCCTGGTCAGTTCGTTCCGGTTCCAGCCGGTCCAGTGTTACTCCAGGACCAGCCTGGTCAGTCTCCTTTGGTTCCAGCCAATTCAAGCATCCCCGGATTCAATCCAGTCCTACTCGTCCAGTCAAAGATTTCTCCAGTTTCAGCCTCTAAGCTTTCGTCTGATGGTTTACCACCTATTTACTTCGATGGAGATTTACTGCAATATGCCGCTTTGGTTGAACAATTTCTGTCTCGGATGGAGTCTGATCCTTCAGGTGCAGTAACTCCTTCCAACGTTACTCGATATCTGTTCCTGGCATTCAGAGGAAGAGCTTTGGAGTGGGCCAACATGCTTTTTGAGAGTAATGATCCTGTGTTCCATGACTTACAGAATTTTAGTAATGCTGTGGTTAAAGAATTTGGTCCTAAACCTATGGAATCTGACTCGGTAAAGAAATCAGGCTCTAAAGGGAATGCAGAAGGAAGTTTGTGCTGTCCTCCCAGGGATAATCTAAGAATCTCCTTCAGTAAGAATCCGACCATTAAAATTGCTCATGTTGGAGTCTCTCCTAGCCCAGAGAATTTAAATCTCCAGTGCACCTCATTTTCATCTGCAAACTGTGTATCTATGGGAGATTCATATCTTCCATTAGACTTGGACTCAGACTCTGAATTTGATCCAGTCCATGATGCTACTCCTTTCTTGGGAGCCCCCATGTTTTCTAAGGAAGGTTTTTCTTTACAGGAGATCCCGCGGTCCTTGGTCAAAACCAAACGTTCCCATAAGAAGAAGAGGCATCAACGAAGGTCCTAAATTCTTCTGTATGAATTTCTCAAGTTCCCCTAAGATTAGATGGGTGTCCGGAGTCCACCCTCGAAGAGGGGGATACTGTCACAATCCTGACTGTAATTCTCATATTTGGTGACTTACCCCTGCTTTCTGTCCTGGATCCTGTGTCTTTTCACTCACGGAGTTAAACAGCTTGTCAGCACTGAGTTTCCTGAGTTCTCTGCCTGAGAGGTAATCAGCTCCACCTGTGGTGATCTCCTGTGTGAGGCTGAATTCAGTAATCTAAAAGCAAGCATCCTGTGTTTTGCAGAAGTCCAGGCTTCAGTGTTCTCTTGGCCTGCTAGGCCTCATTCTACATCACAGCCTTGGCTAGAGTAGTCACATGACAGTGACATCACCTAATCCTGCCCACCAATCATCAAGGACCAGGAAGTATAAATCAGGAGGCTGAGTTAGGAATCTGGGCCAGTTCCTCGTGTCACATACAGCCTTGTGAGAGTCTTTATGCTGAGCTCCCTCAAGGTAACCATTGTACCTAAGTTCCTGTGGAAACTCTGTTCCCTTGTTCCTGTATGGTTACTTGTGTGTTGCCATTTGATTTCACCATTTCCCTGAGTCTCAATGTAAAGGCACAGCTGCAATGTTTCGTCTTAAAGGCACAGTACTGAATTCCATGTTCTCCACTGAAAACCACAGCTGTCGTGTTTCAGTTTTACTACTGTTGTAGTTGGGATCTCCAGAGCTCAGTACTTCCGTGCTTCCAACACCTCCGTGCCTCCGTGCTTCCAGCAGCTCCGTGACTCAGCATCTCCGTGCCTCAGCATCTCCGTGCCTCAGTACCTCCGTGCCTCAGGACCTCCGTGCCTCCGTGCCTCAGTACCTCCGTGCTTCCAGCACCTCCGTGCCTCCGTGCTTCCAGCACCTCCGTGACTCAGCATCTCCGTGCTTCCAGCACCTCCGTGCCTCCGTGCTTCCAGCACCTCCGTGACTCAGCATCTCCGTGCCTCAGCATCTCCGTGCCTCAGTACCTCCGTGCCTCAGGACCTCCGTGCCTCCGTGCCTCAGTACCTCCGTGCTTCCAGCACCTCCGTGCCTCCGTGCTTCCAGCACCTCCGTGACTCAGCATCTCCGTGCTTCCAGCACCTCCGTGCCTCCGTGCTTCCAGCACCTCCGTGACTCAGCATCTCCGTGCCTCAGCACCTCCGTGCCTCAGTACCTCCGTGCTTCCAGCACCTCCGTGCCTCCGTGCTTCCAGCACCTCCGTGCCTCCGTGCTTCCAGCATCTCCGTGACTCAGCATCTCCGTGCCTCAGCACCTCCGTGCCTCCGTGCCTCAGCACCTCCGTGCCTCAGTACCTCCGTGCTTCCAGCACCTCCGTGCCTCCGTGCCTCAGCACCCCAGTGTCTCTACGCACTCCAGTGTCTCTACGCACCCCAGTGCCTCTACGCACCTCAGTGCCTCTACGCACCTCAGTGCCTCTACGCACCTCAGTGCCTCTACGCACCTCAGTGCCTCTACGTACCTCAGTGTCTCCAAGTACCTCAGTGTCTCCAAGTACCTCAGTGTCTCCAAGCACCTCAGTGTCTCCAAGCACCTCAGTGTCCCCAAGCACCCCGTGCCCTTTAGCACAGTTGTACCTGTTATTCTTCACTGATTCATCAGCGCCTTTCCAGTTCTGTCTTTCAGGAGACCTTCAGCGCCCACACGTGCTTCCTGTCTGCCGACCTCATCCTGCATGAGGAGAACCTGGATTCGGCCATCTCTGCCGCGGTTCCTCTTCCCAGTCACCGGAAGAGACCCCGAGTCCACAACACTTCCAAAACCAGGTCAGTGGTGGTATTCGTGTAGTTCTCCAGTCGCCCGCGCAGACTTCGCTAGCACCGGGTTCACAAAAACCTTAGTCATGACACTCAGTGTGCTGCATGATAATATCATCTATGTATATCTGACTGTGCTGAGTAGTGCTCACTGCTCACACAGCTTAATTGTGGGGGAGACTGGGGAGCAGTTATAGCAGGAGTACATATTTAACAGTGCACACTTTTGCTGCCAGAGTGCCAGTGTGACTGACCAGCAGTGACCACCAGTATATTGTCTGCCTGAAAAAGTTAAACACTCGTGTGGTGTTTTTTTTTTTAATTCTATAAACGCATTCTGCTGACAGTGTCCAGCAGGTCCGTCATTCATTATATTTCTATCTTCTTCATACTAGTAGTTTAGGAGTCTGCAGTGCTGACAGTGTCCAGCAGGTCAGTCATTATACAATATATACCTGTCCTGCAGTAGTGATATATATATATTTTTTATATCATTATCATCCAGTCTATACTAGCAGACGCAGTACGGTAGTCCACGGCTGTAGCTACCTCTGTTTCGGCAGTCGCTCGTCATCCATAAGTATACTAGTATCCATCCATCTCCATTGTTTACCTGAGGTGCCTTTTAGTTGTGCCTATTAAAATATGGAGAACAAAAATGTTGAGGTTCCAAAAATAGGGAAAGATCAAGATCCACTTCCACCTCGTGCTGAAGCTGCTGCCACTAGTCATGGCCGAGACGATGAAATGCCAGCAACGTCGTCTGCCAAGGCCGATGCCCAATGTCATAGTACAGAGCATGTAAAATCCAAAACACCAAATATCAGTAAAAAAAGGACTCAAAAATCTAAAATAAAATCGTCGGAGGAGAAGCGTAAACTTGCCAATATGCCATTTACCACACGGAGTGGCAAGGAACGGTTGAGGCCCTGGCCTATGTTCATGGCTAGTGGTTCAGCTTCACATGAGGATGGAAGCACTCAGCCTCTCGCTAGAAAAATGAAAAGACTTAAGCTGGCAAAAGCACAGCAAAGAACTGTGCGTTCTTCAAAATCACAAATCCACAAGGAGAGTCCAATTGTGTCGGTTGCGATGCCTGACCTTCCCAACACTGGACGTGAAGAGCATGCGCCTTCCACCATTTGCACGCCCCCTGCAAGTGCTGGAAGGAGCACCCGCAGTCCAGTTCCTGATAGTCAGATTGAAGATGTCAGTGTTGAAGTACACCAGGATGAGGAGGATATGGGTGTTGCTGGCGCTGGGGAGGAAATTGACCAGGAGGATTCTGATGGTGAGGTGGTTTGTTTAAGTCAGGCACCCGGGGAGACACCTGTTGTCCGTGGGAGGAATATGGCCATAGACATGCCTGGTGAAAATACCAAAAAAATCAGCTCTTCAGTGTGGAAGTATTTCAACAGAAATGCGGACAACATTTGTCAAGCCGTGTGTTGCCTTTGTCAAGCTGTAATAAGTAGGGGTAAGGACGTTAACCACCTCGGAACATCCTCCCTTATACGTCACCTGCAGCGCATTCATCATAAGTCAGTGACAAGTTCAAAAACTTTGGGCGACAGCGGAAGCAGTCCACTGACCAGTAAATCCCTTCCTCTTGTAACCAAGCTCACGCAAACCACCCCACCAACTCCCTCAGTGTCTATTTCCTCCTTCCCCAGGAATGCCAATAGTCCTGCAGGCCATGTCACTGGCAATTCTGACGAGTCCTCTCCTGCCTGGGATTCCTCCGATGCTTCCTTGCGTGTAACGCCTACTGCTGCTGGCGCTGCTGTTGTTGCTGCTGGGAGTCGATGGTCATCCCAGAGGGGAAGTCGTAAGACCACTTTTACTACTTCCACCAAGCAATTGACTGTCCAACAGTCCTTTGCGAGGAAGATGAAATATCACAGCAGTCATCCTGCTGCAAAGCGGATAACTGAGGCCTTGGCATCCTGGGCGGTGAGAAACGTGGTTCCGGTATCCATCATTACTGCAGAGGCAACTAGAGACTTGTTGGAGGTACTGTGTCCCCGGTACCAAATACCATCTAGGTTCCATTTCTCTAGGCAGGCGATACCGAAAATGTACACAGACCTCAGAAAAAGACTCTCCAGTGTCCTAAAAAATGCAGTTGTACCCAATGTCCACTTAACCACGGACATGTGGACAAGTGGAGCAGGGCAGACTCAGGACTATATGACTGTGACAGCCCACTGGGTAGATGTATGGACTCCCGCCGCAAGAACAGCAGCGGCGGCACCAGTAGCAGCATCTCGCAAACGCCAACTCTTTCCTAGGCAGGCTACGCTTTGTATCACCGCTTTCCAGAATACGCACACAGCTAAAAACCTCTTACGGCAACTGAGGAAGATCATCGCAGAATGGCTTACCCCAATTGGACTCTCCTGTGGATTTGTGGCATCGGACAACGCCAGCAATATTGTGTGTGCATTAAATATGGGCAAATTCCAGCACGTCCCATGTTTTGCACATACCTTGAATTTGGTGGTGCAGAATTATTTAAAAAACGAGAGGGGCGTGCAAGAGATGCTGTCGGTGGCCAGAAGAATTGCGGGACACTTTCGGCGTACAGGCACCACGTACAGAAGACTGGAGCAATGCCAAAAACGCCTGAGACTGCCCTGCCATCATCTGAAGCAAGAAGTGGTAACGAGGTGGAATTCAACCCTCTATATGCTTCAGAGGTTGGAGGAGCAGCAAAAGGCCATTCAAGCCTATACAACTGAGCACGATATAGGAGGTGGAATGCACCTGTCTCAAGCGCAGTGGAAAATGATTTCAACGTTGTGCAAGGTTCTGCAACCTTTTGAACTTGCCACACGTGAAGTCAGTTCAGACACTGCCAGCCTGAGTCAGGTCATTCCCCTCATCAGGCTTTTGCAGAAGAAGCTGGAGACATTGAAGGAGGAGCTAACACAGAGCGATTCCGCTAGGCATGTGGGACTTGTGGATGGAGCCCTTAATTCGCTTAACAAGGATTCACGGGTGGTCAATCTGTTGAAATCAGAGCACTACATTTTGGCCACCGTGCTCGATCCTAGATTTAAAACCTACCTTGGATCTCTCTTTCCGGCAGACACAAGTCTGCAGGGGTTCAAAGAACTGCTGGTAAGAAAATTGTCAAGTCAAGCGGAACGCGACCTGTCAACATCTCCTCCTTCACATTCTCCCGCAACTGGGGGTGCGAGGAAAAGGCTCAGAATTCCGAGCCCACCCGCTGGCGGTGATGCAGGGCAGTCTGGAGCGACTGCTGATGCTGACATCTGGTCCGGACTGAAGGACCTGCCAACGATTATGGACATGTCGTCTACTGTCACTGCATATGATTCTCTCCCCATTGAAAGAATGGTGGAGGATTATATGAGTGACCGCATCCAAGTAGGCACGTCAGACAGTCCGTACTTATACTGGCAGGAAAAAGAGGCAATTTGGAGGCCCTTGCACAAACTGGCTTTATTCTACCTAAGTTGCCCTCCCACAAGTGTGTACTCCGAAAGAGTGTTTAGTGCCGCCGCTCACCTTGTCAGCAATCGGCGTACGAGGTTACTTCCAGAAAATGTGGAGAAGATGATGTTCATTAAAATGAATTATAATCAATTCCTCCATGGAGACATTCACCAGCAGCAATTGCCTCCACAAAGTACACAGGGAGCTGTGATGGTGGATTCCAGTGGGGACGAATTGATAATCTGTGAGGAGGGGGATGTACACGGTGATGAATCGGAGGATGATGATGAGGTGGACATCTTGCCTCTGTAGAGCCAGTTTGTGCAAGGAGAGATTAATTGCTTCTTTTTTGGTGGGGGTCCAAACCAACCTGTCATTTCAGTCACAGTCGTGTGGCAGACCCTGTCACTGAAATGATGGGTTGGTTAAAGTGTGCATGTCCTGTTTATACAACATAAGGGTGGGTGGGAGGGCCCAAGGACAATTCCATCTTGCACCTCTTTTTTCTTTCATTTTTCTTTGCGTCATGTGCTGTTTGGGGAGTGTTTTTTGGAAGGGCCATCCTGCGTGACACTGCAGTGCCACTCCTAGATGGGCCAGGTGTTTGTGTCGGCCACTAGGGTCGCTGAGCTTAGTCACACAGCTACCTCATTGCACCTCTTTTTCTTCTTCTTTGCGTCATGTGCTGTTTGGGGAGTGTTTTTTGTAAGGGCCATCCTGCCTGACACTGCAGTGCCACTCCTAGATGGGCCAGGTGTTTGTGTCGGCCACTAGGGTCGCTGAGCTTAGTCACACAGCTACCTCATTGCGCCTCTTTTTTTTCTTCTTTGCGTCATGTGCTGTTTGGGGAGTGTTTTTTGGAAGGGCCATCCTGCCTGACACTGCAGTGCCACTCCTAGATGGGCCAGGTGTTTGTGTCGGCCACTTGGGTCGCTGAGCTTAGTCACACAGCTACCTCATTGCGCCTCTTTTTTTCTTTGCGTCATGTGCTGTTTGGGGAGTGTTTTTTGGAAGGGCCATCCTGCGTGACACTGCAGTGCCACTCCTAGATGGGCCAGGTGTTTGTGTCGGCCACTTGGGTCGCTGAGCTTAGTCACACAGCTACCTCATTGCGCCTCTTTTTTTTCTTCTTTGCGTCATGTGCTGTTTGGGGAGTGTTTTTTGGAAGGGCCATCCTGCCTGACACTGCAGTGCCACTCCTAGATGGGCCAGGTGTTTGTGTCGGCCACTAGGGTCGCTGAGCTTAGTCACACAGCTACCTCATTGCGCCTCTTTTTTTCTTTGCGTCATGTGCTGTTTGGGGAGTGTTTTTTGGAAGGGCCATCCTGCGTGACACTGCAGTGCCACTCCTAGATGGGCCAGGTGTTTGTGTCGGCCACTTGGGTCACTGAGCTTAGTCATCCAGCGACCTCGGTGCAAATTTTAGGACTAAAAATAATATTGTGAGGTGTGAGGTGTTCAGAATAGACTGAAAATGAGTGGAAATTATGGTTATTGAGGTTAATAATACTTTGGGATCAAAATGAGCCCCAAATTCTATGATTTAAGCTGTTTTTTAGGGTTTTTTGAAAAAAACACCCGAATCCAAAACACACCCGAATCCGACAAAAAAAATTTGGTGAGGTTTTGCCAAAACGCGTTCGAACCCAAAACACGGCCGCGGAACCGAACCCAAAATCAAAACACAAAACGCGAAAAATTTCCGGTGCACATCTCTAATTATGCGCCCTTTGTTTATTCTGTGGCTTGTCACATTTAGGGGGGAATTCAATTACCCACAGTAAATTACTGCTGGTGAAAACAGGAGGTTGTATCATGCTTTAACGCCAGAGGCTATTCAATCAGGGTCCCAGATAGCCTAGTTAATGCCCCTTAGCATAATGTGTTACCAAGCGTTAACACGGGTTAATGGGCGTTAACGCACAGAATTTGTGAAAAGCACATGGATTTGTGCATTATCGTGGTTGCGGCACCCGTTAACCTCCAAGTTATCAGGGATTTTTTTCTGACCCGCTGAGGCAGGTGAAACAAAATCCCTGATGACTGCTGGCTTTGGGGCTAATTGGATCGCCCCTGGGGATCAATTAGCCCATGACTAATTGAATTCCTCCCTTAGAAGGATACAAAACAGGTACACTTTATTCCAGGTCTATGTTTTGGGTCCAAAATAAATGTGTATTTACAGTATGAAGCATTTGTGTAACGGTTATTTATGCCTTTTTAACGTTTTACCTTTATTTGTTTTTTGTAAAGTGAGAGATAAGAAAGTGTATTGCGAGTAGGTGCCAACTGATAATAAGAAGTAAAGAATCTATCTGATTAGTTGCTTTGGCCAACACTGCATCTCTACTGCATCCTAGAAAATTATGAATATAGGGGCTAATTCAGGCTGGATCGCAAATCGTGGGGCGGAGACGGAGCGTTGCGGGGGCGGTGCGGCGTGAACGGGGGCGTGTCGGGGGCGTGATAGCGGAGGCTGCGTGATGTCACATGCAGCCGCCATGATTGGGAAGATGGCGGCGGGCCTCCTGCGGGTGCATCTATTTCTGCTAACAAGCAGAAATTGCAATGCCTTCTGATTAGTTGTTATGTCAATGCCTCCACTTGTTTTTTTTTTTAAAGCTTTAGTAAATAAACCCCTACATCTACTTCAGTCAGCGACGTGCAGTCAGGGGAGGCAGTGTCATTAATGATTAAAATAATGCAAAGAAGTTTATTTATAACACATGTTATGTGTCATACATAAGTATCTCCTTTATATTAATTTAATCATTTTTGCATTAAAAATGGGTTTGGGAGGCACCGACAGTGGTGCCTCCCGTTGTCAATGGGAAAGGGGCAGTAGCGGGGGGCAGGGCCATGCCGTGGGCTGTAAAAGCCCATTGAAAATCTATTGTAAAGCGGCACCTACTAAAGTGCTGCCTTGATACAGGGACGTGCTTTCAACCCATGGAAGCACGCCCCTGTAAGTGAGGCCAGATGTGATTGGCCAGCAGATCTGCCACTGGATCCGCTGTCATCACTGTGGGTGCGGGCGAATGTGGCAGGGGGACCCGGCGTAGGTGTGGGCGGCGGGACATGGCGGAGGTGCGGGCGTCAGTGGCGGCGGAGGTGATAGCATTAGTGGCAGGCAGGGATCAAAGATCCCTGCCTGCCATTCTGCAGAGTTTGGCAGTGGAGCGGTACCAATTTAAAAAATGGCGCCTCAGCATCATTTTTGAAATTCAAGATGGCTGCCGCGAGCCAATCACGTCTCACCGCGTCATCGCGAGGCAGCAGCTCTCTGTCCTACGGCGGAGGAGGAGCAGTGAAGAGCTCGTGATGACGCCGGAGGAAGATGCCAGAAGCCCTGGGAAGGCGGCGGCCATGAAAAAGAGCTTAAAGGCTGCCGCCCCCCAGGTGAAGACCCTGTATAATAAAACTTTTTTTAGAAAGTGTGGTGTTTTTATTTTAATATTTTCTTTACAGGAGGACTACACGTGCCAGCGGGCCCTTTATGTCCAGGCATGCTGGCACTTGTGGTACTCTAAGTGCCAGCATGCTGGGGCCGGCCTGCTAGGACCTGTAGGCTACCTGTAAAGAACAATATTATAACATGAACCCCGCACCCACCGCCATCAGGGATGCGGGGCATAGCACTGGGCTGCTGGTTGTTGCTCGGGAGGGGGGACCCCATTTTATTTTGTCTGGGGTCCCCACTTTCCGAGGAATTCCAGCTCTTGGCTGACTGGTTTGGTCTGGTTCAGCCTGGTGCTGGTTTTGGTGATATATGGGGACTGCACTTTTTTTTTTCGGGGGGGGGGGGGGGGGGTCAGTTGGTTAGCAGCCAATGCCTCCCCAGCCACTGACCTCACCGCACGTCACTGACTTCAATGTGACATCGACATAGATTGTACACATATGGGATTGGTGTATTGTACCTTCAAAGATATAAATGCCAAGTACACATAACAAATTGTGCAGAATATAAAAATCCCACCTTAAAATTTTCTATATACTACAGTGTACTGTTCTGGGCCACCTCCTCTGCACGGCACAGTAGTCTCCAGCATTGTGCCAGAGTGTACTGCGCATGCGCAGGTCTCCGGAAACATGGCTCCTGCCATGATCTGGAGACAAATTTGACTACTGCGCATGTGCAGTGGCCATTTTGGTTGTGATTTTCACCGCGACTGCAGCACCCGATGCTGGACTCCAGAAAGGTAAGTATTAAAATATGGGTGCAGTGTGTGCGGTGTGGGCCCCCTTTGGACCCAGGGGCCCGTGTGCACTGTACACATTGCAGCCATTATAGAAATGCCAATGGTTCTGATCTCTCTGTCTGCACCATCTGTATACAAAAGCAATACACAAACCTGTAATGCTGGGTACACACTTTTAGATGTATCTGCAGATCAATTGATATCTGCAGATCTGTATTGGGCTATTAACCAAACTGCACCAACATACATCTCTTCACTCATCTCAAAATATCTCCTTACCCGACCTCTCCGCGCAGGATCTGCATCTCTCATCCACACACATTACTTGTTCACATTCAACATTACAGGACTTTATTCGGGCTCCACCCACTCTGTGGAATTCCTTCCCACGCACAATAAGACTCACCTCTAGTCTCCAAAACTTTAAACGTTCCCTGAAAACTCACCTCTTCAGACAAGCCTATCAAATTTCAGACCCACCCACATAACCTTCAGTGCTTTCCTATGTAATTACATCCTCTCTGTACAGTACACATAACATCACATATTTTGCCTTTCTTTACTCTCACACGCTCCTGACCCTTGGCCAACATTGCTGGGTGATCATATCATACAACCCATTAAGAATCTAGCAATCTGGTAGACCATTATGCTATAGGTAGCATCTATCCTTGTGTATCAATGCCTATTTCCCTATAGATTGTAAGCTTGCGAGCAGGGCCTTCCTACCTCTATATCTGTCTGTTTTTACCAAGTTTTGTTCTATTACTGTTGTTCTAATTGTAAAGTGCAACGGAATATGCTGCGCTATATAAGAAACTGTTAATAAATAAATAAATACATTGTCTTGTTGAAAAACAAATGATGGTCCCAGTAAGCGCAAACCAGATGGGATGGCATGGCGCTGCAGAATGCTGTGGTAGCCATGCTGCTTAAATGTGCCTTGAATTTTAAATAAATCACCAACAGTGTCACCAGCAAAGCACCCCCACACCATCACACCCCCACCTCTATGCTTCACGGTGGGAACCACACATGCAGAAACCATCTGCTCACCTTCCCTGCGTCTCACAAAGACACAGCGTTTGGAACCAAAAGTATCAAATTTGGACTCATCAGACCAAAGTACAGATTTCCACTGGTCTAATGTCCATTCCTTGTGTTTCTTGTCCCAAACAATTCTCTTCTTCTTCTTGTTCATACTCAGTAGTGGCAAGGGCCGGCTCCAGGCCTACTACCACCCTGAGCGAGAAAATATCAAAGCGCCCCCTCCCATACTCTATGCGCGCGCCGAAGGTGTGCGCGCGCTCCTGTAAAAGTGGGTGTGGCCTCCTGTAAAAGTGGGTGGGGCCTCACAACTTCATATTATCCAACTATAAATAAATATATTTTCACACCCCCTCTACGCACACAATTAGCACCATAACACATAACAGCTACAGTATTGTTCCTTACACACAATGTCTCCAGTATAATGCCAGCTACACATAATGTCTACAGTAGTGCAGTGCCAGATAGACATGATATACACTCCAGCAGTGCCAGATAGACATGATATACACCCCAGCAGTGCCAGATAGACATGATATACACCCCAGCAGTGCCAGATAGACATGACATGCCCCCCTGCAGTGCCAGCTACACATGATATACCCCCCAGCAGTGCCAGATAGACATGACATGCCCCGCAGCAGTGCCAGCTACACATGACATGCCCCCCAGCAGTGCCACATACACATGATAGTGTTCACTCTAAGATTTTTTTAGGGCAGGGTGCTGATCATGGGGAGGGCACATTTTGCATTCGGGAGGGCACATTTTTAAGTTAGAAGGGTAAAATTATGTACATACCGTAATGCTTGGTGCTACGCAGGCAAAATCATGGACAGTGCGCGGCGAAGGCGCGCATCAAAAATTTAGAGACGTTGCTTCGTGGGGAAGGGACGTGGCCACATAATAGCATTTCACCACACAGTAGTGCAGCTAATACACATTGCACCAGGTAGAACCTCTTATACACACTGTGACAGGTATAGCACATTACACACTTGCGCCAGGCAGAGCACGTTATACACTTTGCGCCAGGCAGAGCACGTTATACACTTTGCGCCAGGCAGAGCACTGCGACACATTGCACAAGGTATTGCATTGAGACACGGGAAACTACATAATATGCCCCCCAGCCGTGCCAGCTACACATGACATGTCCCCCAGCAGTGCCAGATGCACATGACATGCCCCCCAGCAGTGCCAATTGCACATGACATGTCCCCCCCCCAGCAATGCCAAATGCACATGACATGCCCCCCCAGCAGTTCCAAATGCACATGACATGCCCCCCCAGCAGTGCCAAATGCACATGACATGCCCCCCACAGCAGTGCCAGATGCATACGACATGCCCCCCAGCAGTGCCAAATGCACATGACATGCCCCCTGCCAGATGCACATGACATGCCCCCCCAGCAGTGCCAGATGCACATGACATGCCCCCCCAGCAGTGCCAGATGCACATGACATGCCTCCCACAGTGCCAGATACATAAATGCCCCCACAGTGCCAGATACATAAATGCCCCCACAGTGCCAGATATGCCCCCACAGTGCCAGATACATAAATGCCCCCACAGTGCCAGATATGCCCCCACAGTGCCAGATACATAAATGCCCCCACAGTGCCAGATATGCCCCCACAGTGCCAGATACATTAATGCCCCCCACAATGCCAGAAATGCCCACACAGTGCCAGATACATTAATGCCCCTCCACAGTGCCAGATACATTAATGCCCCCCCCCCAGTGCCAGATATGCCCCCACAGTGCCAGATACATTAGTGCCCCCCACAGTGCCAGATAAATGTCCCCACAGTGCCAGATAAATTAATGCCCCCACAGTGCCAGATAAATTAATGCCCCCACAGTGCCAGATTAATGTCCCCCACAGTGCCAGATAAATGCCCCCCACGGTGCCAGATAAATGCCCCCCACAGTGCCACATATGCCCCCAGTACCTGCTGTGCGACTATGAGGGAGGAGGAGTGCTGCTGTGCGATCCGCTGCCTGAAACAGAACATGTGCACGCTGTGCGGCGCCGGTGTCTGACATCAGACGCCGGCGCCGCATAGCGCGCACATCTCACTGTAACAGACAGGAGGCGGCGGCGCGGGAGAACAGCTGCTGCAGGCTTCCAGGACAGGGCTGGCTCCAGGCACCGACATGGTGGGGCCAGCGTGCGGCGCCCTTTAAGGGTGGTGCCCTGCGCGGCCGCTCGAGTCGAACATGCCTCGAGTCGGCCCTGGTAGTGGCTTCTTTACAGCAATTTGACCATGAAGGCCTGATTCACGCAGTCTCCTCTGAACAGTTGATGCTGAGATATGTCTGCTACTTGAACTCTGTGAAGATTATATGTGGGCTCTAATCTGAGGTGCTGTTAAGTAGCGGTTTCTGAGGCTGGTAACTCTAATGAACTTATCCTCTGCAGCAGAGGTTACTCTTGGTCTTCCTTTCCTGGGGCGGTCCTCATGAGAGCCAGTTTCATTATAGCGTTTGATGGTTTTTGCAACTGCACTTGAGGATACATTCAAAGTACTTGAAATTTGCTGTATCGACTGACTTTTAAAGTAATGATTGACTGTCGTTTCTCTTTGCTGAGTTGAGTGGTTTGTGCCATAATATGGATTACAACAGTAGTCAAATAGGCGTGTCCACCGTGTACTAACCCTACCTCTGCACAACACAACTGATGGTCTCAAACACATTAAGAAGGCAAGTAATTACACAGATTGACTATTGACAAGGCACACCTGTTAGTTCAAAACCATTCCAGGAGACTACCTAATGAAGTTGACTGAGAGAATGCCAAGAGTGTGCAAAGCTGCCATCAAAGCAAAAGGGGGCTACTTTGAAGAATCTAAAATATAAAGCATATTTTGATTTGTTTAACACTTTTTTGTTTACAACATAATTCCATGTGTTCTTTCATAGTTTTGATGTCTCCAGTATTAATCTACAATGTAGAAAATAATTAAAATAAATAAAAACCATTGAATGAGAAGGTGTGTCCAAACTTTTGACCGGTACTATACATGGCCGCAATCCTATCAGATACATGACTTGAGCTTATAGGTCTTCCACTATGCTTCATGGTCTGCACAGTATCTACAGTACTTTTATGGCAGTTGATCCCACCCCTTTCCTGTTCCCCAACATATACCATTCTCATCTTTACGGCTTTCCCCTGCTCCTTAATTCTACTTAGTTACTGTTTTTCCCTATAAGATTTTTAAATGAGTACGGAGTGTATTTTTTATATGCAAGAAGTAACCCATACTTGCTTACATCCTGGCTCAGCAAGGGGGTGGGGCAGGGCTAAGATGCGTAGAGGGGGTGGGCAGAAGTGAATCGCGCCAAAGACTGTCCGGACAGCCCACTTTACTCACTAAGTGGGCTGCCAGGCAGGGGGGGACATTAAAAATCAGGAGACTTATATAAAAAGAAAACTGTGTATCCCGCACAAAACATAAACAATAATAAATGAATACAATGTATTTTAAACCAGCAATTACAGTAATTTACTTATATTCATTTAGTATCACAGCTGGAGGTGCTCCACGGAACTGAATATCACATACTCCAAAACCGGAAACCCAGAGGTGGTTTCACAAAGAAAAAAAGTTCCTTTTGTGGAGCACTCTTTTATGTAAGTAATTGATAGATGATTTTAATAAAACATAACTTTTAATCACTATTATTCATAAAACCTTTCTAGACATGATCATGCAATACATTTATAATTATAATGAAAAAAGTATTAATAATATATATACGCTCACCAAAATAATATTGGTAGTGGTGATAATTTAAAGCATCAAAAGGTAAAATACCTATAACACATCTACACACCGATAATTTTACTGAGGTTTAGGAGCTTTGAATGCTATTTCATAATCATCTCCAGCTGCTGATACCCTTGTAAGTAATCCTAGTAGTTTCTCATATAATTCCTTCATATGATACCTGTTAGTAACTTAGCGTGGTTCTGGACATTAGACCGTGGGTACTGCTTTGGGGCATGCTATCATAGTTTGGATGTTAGACATGCACCCTACCCTGGAGATTTATGTTACTACTTATAAACAATTGCTATGGTAACATAACCAAATGTCCTCTCTCTATATCCTCTCCCTTATTAACTGTCAGGTACAAATAATGATGAACACACTGGGGATAGAAAGGAACAGCGTGAAGGTATGCCACCCCTTCTACTGCCGCCGTCTTCCGTGAGCGGACGGGGGTGAGAGCGGGATCGGCAAACGCTGTTCACGATAGAGAGATGCAGTGATACGCCCTGAGTCCTCCGTTTGCGGTGTTAGATGGTCCTGATTACACTAGGCATAGCGGGAACCAAATTCGCCACCGGGAGGAGGGCAGACACCGAAAGTAAATAGGATAGATACATACATCACATGTTAATTGCTAAACTCCTTGATAGGTCTAATGTTGGTTATATCAACTGATTACATTACTGATCCACCACACTAAAGAGTTTTAGTGTGTATACCAGAAGTGATGTTAAATTACTGGACATCAATATGAAATGGGTTAACTGTTGTGCCTTAGAATAATTAAGGAGAGTGTGTAACACTGTATCCCTGGCAAGATTATAATCAATTGCTTAACACATAGTTTGAAAATTAGGGACAGCGTGAGAGTCTGCAGCCCTTTCTGCTGCCTCCGTCTTCAATGAGCGGACGGAGGTGAGAGCGGAGCTTGCAGGCACGCTGGCCGGAGAGAAAGATACAGTGTACAGCCCTACTCCCGTATGCGGTGTTAGGTGGCCCTGGTTACTCACCGCATTGCAGGGACCAAAATGCGCCGCCGGGAGAGGAGAAGATACCTGAAAGGACAGGGTACCTGACTCTTTTAGCTGGAGGGTGTGGATGTGTGCAGGCTGTTCCCCCTGCAGCGGGGAATCAGCAAACGGCCAGAACGCGTTTCACCACGAAGGGCTTAATCACCTGTGAGCCTGATCGGAGTCAGGGGATGTGTCAGTATTTAAAGAAGGTAGAACCAATCCTGAAACGGAGACTGATTGCCCAGTAATTAATTGCTTAACTAGCTAGTACTTTAAACCTGATGGTACGAGCAGAAACATTCTGGTTAAGACCATGCCCAAATAAGTATAGTTAAAAGCGGGGCAGTGGAAATTTTAAGTAAAACATATAGATGAAAATAAAAATAAAGATGAAAATGAAAATAAAAATAAATAAAAATAAAAATATCCAGATAATCAGCAGTACTGTGATAGATAATTTTCCATCACTTAGATATTTATTGCAATATATATTCTCGGTTAGATACACATTGATTATACATTACACCGGAAATAAGGATTTCAAGTTTATAGAATCATGATGTCAGAATATTTAATTAAATTGTCCATCCCATGGTAATAATCTATTAACCACTGGGGTGGATATATGGATTCGTACACTGTATTTTTTAATTTTTTAATTGCTCTAAGGGAAAAAAGGGGGGAATAGAAAAGAAAAGGGGCGGGGAGGAAGAGAAAAAAGAGAAGAAAAGGGGGAATATTGATCACTATATTAGTGTGGGTGGGTTTGAAGTGATTAAATGGGGGAGACGGGAGGGGAGAAAAAACAAACAAAAAAAGGGGTTTTGTGAGTGTTAATAAAGTGAGATGAAGTGAATTAAGATAAGAGGGGACCGAGAGGTGAGGGGAGGGGAAAGTGATATGGGGAAAATCCCCCATGTTATAAGCAGTACATTACTTTTTTGACCGGAAGTAATTATTAACTATTATGTGTAAATGTGAGCCATAATGGGAAGGGGAGGGAAAAGAGATAAGGAAAAGGGGCAGGAGAAGAAAAGGAACAAGTGGAAAATTATAAGAATGGAGAAAATTATGACAATATATAAATATGCTTGTGTAAGTGATAATATGTGATAAATATGTAAATACACACACACATGTGCATCTACATATATATGTATATACACACATGCCTACATGTAAAGATACACACACACCTGCATATGCAATGCGCACGCTTGTGAAAGTGAATGTTGTGAATGGTGAGTTTTACTCAAAAAATAATAAAATATATGTTGTATGATGTTTTACTACCCTACTATAAGTTAGAGAAGCCCATACAGGGCATATCCAGAATCTGAAGCTAGCACGCTTGATGGAAGAAATAAAATCCAGAGATATGGTGTATCTATTACTTGACTACATCTACGTGAAAGGAAAATAGAAATTCAACCTTAATTCTAACCATACGGTCCCTAATTAGTTGGAGGGACCCCTGGGCTTGTTAATCCATTATCCAGTGTATCTGTTGTAAAAGTTACAATTTAAAAGAGAGATATTATAATTGATGGATTCTTTGAGACCAAAGGTTACGCTTTCAAAGAAAGATATTATAATTGATAGATTCATTGAGACCTTCCGGTCCCATAGTACCTAACATGAATGTCCACTTGCTCTCTTTTTGGAGAAGTGCTTTGGTCGTATCTCCGCCCCTGATGTTTGGTTTAATCTTGTCCACACAGAATACTTTCATTCTGTGTGAGGGATTATGGTGGAAATGTTTGGCAACGGATGTAATCTGTTTCATGTTCCCCAAATCTCTGGCCGCGTTCCTGATGGACCCGCAGTGTTCCAAAATTCTTTGTTTTAACATCCTTGTCGTCATACCTATGTATCTTTTGCCACAGGTGCATAGAATACAGTAGATCACATTGGTCGTGGTACAATTGCAGAAAAATCTAATTTTATGTTTTGTACCATATTTATCTGTGATTTCTTTAACAGGGTCCATATATTGACAGGCCTTGCAAGAGCCACATGGATAAGTTCCACATGTTGATATTTGTTTAGGCATCTTGGAGACATAGTGACTCTGAACCAGAATATCCCTAAGATTGGGAGATCTTCTCCAGCTCATGGAGACCGAATCCTCAATCTCCATGGCTATGTCAGGATCTGTTTGTAATACATGCCAGTGTTTTTGTATGGCCGCTTTCAATTCTCTCCAATCACTGCAAAAATCACCCACGAATCGAATAGTACCCGAATCTTTACTCTTTTTCTCTTGAAAGATAAGAGTGCCTCTGTCAACCTTCATAAGTGAGGTTCTGGCTTGTTTAATTAGCCTATGGCTATATCCTCTTTCTCGCAAACGAGCAGTCAGTTCTTTACTCTGTTCTAGAAATTCTTGCTTATCCGAGCAATTACGTTTCAATCTTAAGAACTCACCCTTGGGTATATTGTTAATGGTGGGTGGAGACTTGCCTGCTCCCCCTGGGGGCCGGGAGGGCCACCTGATTTTCGTGAGCCTCCTGTCCATTCCGGGAGAGTTGGCAAGTATGGAGTAACCTAAACACTGGAGCCATGGAGTGCCTAACTCCGGGCAGGTAAGGATGAATGTTTTTGTTGTGTGGTAGTGTTATTGGATGGGGTGAGGATGGTTAGCCATTAGATGAGAGGCCATAGGGTGGGATTTCAGGGCTATTTCAGGGACTTCTGTAGCATACATTTTTATCAGGCTTGCCTATCCTCCCGCATGTAGCGGGAGGTTCCCGATTTTTAACTGAGCCTCCCGCTGCCCCGCAATCATTGCCAGCACTCCCGGTATTTGACAGTTCCTCCTTGCAAATCCGGACTGCGCATGTGCGAGTCCGGAAATGCGGGGAGCGGGACTCACACTGGAACGGTCACTGGCGGCCAGCCACCGCTGGGCTGTGGGTAGCGGTGGCCGTCAGACTGTCTGAGAGCCGGGAGGTGTCTGAGCGGCAGCAGTGTAGGAATAATGTGCAGAGAGAGCAGCCGCTCTACGGGTGATCACTCAATCACCCTGGAACATGAACATACAAGAAATGAGAAATCCCTTCTGCGCTCTTCCAACAACAACAATGTATGGTGATGAAATATTTCAAATAAATTCTCAATCAATCAGTGTATGAATAGATTTCAGTCTCTGTCTCGGTTATTTTCATACAGGAGATCTTAGGTGCAGGGGGACTTGATGCGTACCATACTCACATAGAGTCGCGATAAGTCCCTCGTATAAAGGTATCTGTCTACTCTGGGGAATGAGAGAGAAAAGAATAGAAGACCTAAAGATACCTTTATACGAGGGTTCTGTATGTACTGGAGGCTATATGGGGGAAGGGGAGGTGTAATATGGGGAGGGGGTCTGTGTGATATGTAATGTATCACTAGGTGTAATATGGGGAGGGGGTCTGTGTAATATGTAGTATGCCACTGAGTGTAATATGGGGGGCTGAGTGTAATATGTAGTGCACTGCTGGGTGTAATATGGGGGCTGTGTAATATGTAGTGTGCTGCTGGGTGTAATATGTTGGGGGGGTGTAATATATAGTGTGGTGCTGGGTGTATTATAGGTGGGGGGCTGTGTAATATGTAATGTGCTGCTGGGTGTAATATGTTGGGGGGTGTAATATATAGTGTGCTGCTGGGTGTAATATAGGTGGGGTGGCTGTGTAATATGTAGTGTGCTGCTGGGTGTAATATGTTGGGGTGGGGTGTAATATATAGTGTGCTGCTGGGTGTAATATGTTGGGGGGGTCTAATTTATAGTGTGCTGCTGGGTGTAATATAGGTGGGGGGGCTGTGTAATCTGTAGTGTGCTGCTGGGTGTAATATGGGGGGCTGTGTAATATGTAGTGTGCTGCTGGGTGTAATATGTTGGGGGGGTGATATATAGTGTGCAGCTGGGTGTAATATAGGAGGGGGGGCTGTGTAATATGTAGTGTGCTACTGGGTGTAATATGGGGGTGCTGTGTAAAATGTAGTGTAATGTGCACTGGGTGTAATATGGGTGGGGCTGTGTAATATTCTGTTTGGTGTAATATTGGGGTCTGTGTAATATGCTACTGGGTGTAACATGGAGGAGGCTGTGTAATATACTATTGGGTGTAATATGGGGGGGCTGTGTAATATGTAGTATGTTACTGGGTGTATTATGGGGGGTGTAATATGTAGTGTGCTGCTGGGTGTAATATTGGGGGGGGGCTGTGTAAAATGTAGCGTAATGTGCACTGGTGTAGTATGGGTGGGGCTGTGTAATATTCTATTGGTTGTAATATAGGGGTCCATGTAATATGCTATTGGGTGTAATATGGGGGGGGCTGTGTAAAATGTAATGTGCTATTGGGTGTAATATAGGGGGTTGTGTATGCTGTGCATAATGCAATATAATATGGTACTGGGTGTAATATGGGGCAGGGGGCTGTGTATATTGTAGTGTAATGTGCAACTGGTTGTAATATGGGTGGGCTGTGTAAAATGTAATGTGCTATTGGGTGTAATATGGGTGGTGTATGCTGTGCATAATGCAATGTAATAGGTACTGTGTGGAATACGAGGGAAGGGGGACTGTGTAGAATCATGTAATGTAGTACTGGGTGTAATGTGGGTGAGGCTGTGTATAATGTAATGTAATATGGTACTGGGTGCAATATGGGGGAGGTGGGCTGTGCATAATGTAATATATTATGGTGCTGTGTACAGGGCCGTAACTAGGGTGGGGCAAACGGGGCCTTGCACACTTCTCATGTGGACACACCGTCTGCACTTACCCGTCTCTGTCTGCATAGCTGTTGACAGCTGCAGCGCTGCCTGCTGTGTATATTACAGCAGGCAGCGCTAGGCACCCTGACTGTCAGCCCCCATGTGTTGCTGCTGGAGACGTGGAGCCGTGGGTCCCGGAGCAGCTCGCAGAGGAGGATGAGACGTGGAGCTGCGGGTCATGCTGAAGTGCTACTGTCTACCATGGTGTAAGTGCTGCTATTTGTACTATAGTTTACACCTGCCATTGCAGGACACACCCCTGAGTGGCAATAAATACGCCCTTTGGGTGGAGCATGACACACACCCTCAACAGAAAGCGCGGCGTATTCTGCTGGGTGTGGTATGATAGATAGATAGATAGATAGATAGATAGATAGATAGATAGATAGATAGATAGATAGATAGATAGATAGTGTCTAGTTAGACAGTCAATAGATAGACACCATGGCCAATATTTACTAAAAAATCGAGTTTGTCCGATTTGTGTTTTTTTTTCTAAGTCCCAATCCGGGAATTCACTAAGCAGAAATCTCGGCAGTGTCTGGTCTATTCGTAATGGATTTAACGGCAAAGTTCTGAAATACGAATGAATAGACCATCGGTCAAACGCGGCTGTTATTTCATACAATACGGGTATTCACTATTCATTCGTATTTGGGTGTTAGTCTCTGAGTGCTCAAGTGCGGGTCTATTTTTTTGCGAATCGTTAAAAAAAGCAGCAAAAAAATAGACCTGCTTTTTCCAGTCGAGTTTGGATAACCATGCACGGATCAGTGAGATCTGTGCATGGTTATCTATGGGAAAGGGTGTGTTTAGTGCAAAAACAGAAAAAAAAATGCGTGGGGTCCCCCCTCCTAAGCACAACCAGCCTCGGGCTCTTTGAGCCGGTCCTGGTTGACAAAATATGGGGAAAAAATGACAGGGGTTCCCCCATATTTCATCAACCAGCACCGGGCTCTGCGTCTGGTCCTGGTTCAAAAAATACGGGGGACAAAAAGCGTAGGGGTCCCCCGTATTTCTTAAACCAGCACCGGGCTCCACTAGCCAGGTACATAATGCCACAGCCGGGAGACACTTTTATTGTGGTCCCAGCGGCCCTGGCATTACAAACCCAACTAGTCACCCCTGGCCGGGGTACCCTGGAGGAGTGGGAACCCCTTAAATCAAGGGTCCCCCCTCCAGCCACCCAAGGGCCAGGGGTGAAGCCCGAGGCTGCCCCCCCATCCAAGGGCAGCGGATGGGGGGCTGATAGCCTTGTGTAAAAAATGAGAATATTGTTTTTGGTAGCAGTACTACAAGTCCCAGCAAGCCTCCCCCGCAAGCTGGTACTTGGAGAACCACAAGTACCAGCATGCAGTGGAAAACCGGGCCCGCTGGTACCTGTAGTACTACTACTAAAAAAATACCCAACAAAAAACAGGACACACACACCGTGACAGTATAAGTTTATTACATACATGCACACCTACAAACATACATACTTACCTATGTTCCCACGAGGCTCGGTCCTCTTCTCCATGTAGAATCCTCGGGGTACCTGTGAAAAAAATTATACTCACATAATCCAGTGTTGCTTGTCTTCTTTGTATAATCCACGTACTTGGCAAAACAAAAAAACGGAAACCCGACCACGCACTGAAAGGGGTCCCATGTTTACACATGGGACCCCTTTCCCCGACTGCCGGGACCCCCCGTGACTCCTGTCACAGAGAGTCCCTTCAGCCAATCAGGGAGTGCCACGTCGTGGCACTCTCCTGATTGGCTGTGTGCTCTTGAGCTGTCAGTCAGGCTGCGCACGGCAGAGATACAATGTTGCGCCTATGCGCTCCATTGTATCAAATGGTGGAAACTTTGCGGTCAGCGGTTGACCGAAAGTAATCTCACCGCTGACCGCAATGTTCCCACTCAGCCTCACTGACACTACAGGAGCACACAGCCAATCAGGAGAGTGCCACGACGTGGCGCTCACTGATTGGCTGAGGGACCCTCTTTGACAGGAGTCAGGGGGGGTCCTGGCAGTCGGGGAAAGGGGTCCCATGTGTAAACATGGGACCCCTTTCAGTGCGTGGTCGGGTTTCCGGTTTGTTTTTTTGCCAAGTACGTGGATTACAAGCTCAGAAGAGGACCGATCTACACTGGATTTTTGTGAGTATAATTTTATTTTCAGGTTACCCATGGATTCTACTTGGAGAAGTGGACCGACCCTCGTGTGAACATAGGTAAGTATGTGTGAATGTAGGTGTGCATGTATGTAATAAAGTTGTACTTTCAAAGTGTGTGAGTTCTGTTTATATTTGGGTATTTTTTGTAGTAGTACTACAGGTACCAGCGGGCCCGTTTTTCCACCGCATGCTGGTACTTGTGGTTCTCCAAGTACCAGCTTGCGGGGGAGGCTTGCTGGGATTTGTAGTACTGCTACAAAAAAACAATATTCTATTTTTTTCACAAGGCTATCAGCCCCCCCCTCCGCAGCCTTTGGATGGGGAGGACAGCCTCGGGCTTCACCCCTGGCCCTTGGGTGGCTGGAGGGGGGGACCCCTTGATTTAAGGGGTTCCCACTCCTCCAGGGTACCCCAGCCAGGGGTGACTAGTTAGTGATTTAATGCCAGGGCCGCAGGGACCTATATAAAAGTGTCGCTTTTTGTCCCCCGTATTTTTGGCACCAGGACCAGGCGCAGAGCCCGGTGCTGGTTGTTAAAATATGGGGGAACCCCTGTCAATTTTTTGCCCATATTTTTGCAACCAGGACCGGTTCAAAGAGCCCGAGGCTAGTTGTGCTAAGGAGGGGGGATCCCACGCAATTTTTTTCTTGATTTTTAACACTTTAATTTTTTTTAAAAAGGTGCACAATGAAGCCCTGCACGGATCTCACAGATCCGGCAGGGATTCCTTGTGTTTTGTCAGGCAGTGTTTTACTCATCACTCCCGTAAAACACTGCCTGACATTACGAATCACATCGACATCGGAAAAAACGAATGTGGAAAACTCGGTAGCTTAGTAACTGACCGTATCAGGATTCAAAAAGTTGCAGTAAAATGCACCCGATATCGGGGGTCATTCCGAGTTGTTCGTTCGTTATTTTTTTCTCGCAACGGAGCGATTAGTCGCTAATGCGCATGCGCAATGTCCACAGTGCGACTGCGCCAAGTAAATTTGCTATGCAGTTGGGTATTTTACTCACGGCATTACGAGGTTTTTTCTTCGTTCTGGTGATCGTAATGTGATTGACAGGAAGTGGGTGTTTCTGGGCGGAAACTGGCCGTTTTATGGGTGTGTGCGAAAAAACGCTACCGTTTCTGGGAAAAACGCGGGAGTGGCTGGAAAAATGGAGGAGTGTCTGGGCGAACGCTGGGTGTGTTTGTGACGTCAAACCAGGAACGACAAGCACTGAACTGATCGCAGATGCCGAGTAAGTGTGGAGCTACTCAGAAACTGCTAAGAAGTGTCTATTCGCAATTCTGCTAATCTTTCGTTCGCAATTTTGATAAGCTAAGATTCACTCCCAGTAGACGGTGGCTTAGCGTGTGCAAAGCTGCTAAAAGCAGCTTGCGAGCGAACAACTCGGAATGACCACCACCATTCGAGTTCAAACACCCTTAAAAACGGCTAAAACACGGATATTAGTAAATTTTGGCCCATATGTTAGACAGACATTAGGTCGACAGGGTCAAAAGGTCGACATGGAAAAGGTAGACAGTACAAAAGGTTGACAGGGTCAAAAGGTCGACATGAAAATGGTCAACCTAAAAAATGTAGACACTGTGTTTTTTGCATTTTTGTGGTTTGTGTGGATAGTTTTGTCATCTGGGACCCCCAATGGTAGAGAGGCGTACCCTCGCGGGGCTCGCTTCGCTCGCCACACTTCGGGCTCGGTGGCTCGCTGCGCTCGCCACAAGGTTTATAACCGACTCTGTGCCGACATGGATAGAGAAGGTATGAAAAGTCCAAAAACATGTTACATTTTTTAAAAGGTGTCTATCTTTTTCATGTCGACCATTTTCATGTCGATCTTTTGACCCTGTCGACCTTTTGCACGGTCTAACTTTTTCATGTCGACCTTTTGACCCTGTCGACCTTTTGACCCTGTTGACCTAATGTCTGTCTAACCTATGGTGTCTATCTATTGACTGTCTAACTAGACACTATCTATCAACCGGATACCATTCTACTGCCTCTTGGAATCTCCCTGAAACTAGTTTTCAAAAGTAGGCAAGTAGGCATTTTATGGATATATCTATTGTGTTTAATTCTATTTATTTCTGTCCATTTATCTGTTTCACCCACTTTCTCCTTCCTTTCCTATTCTCTATCTAATTTCTATGTTCTTTCGCCCTGTGTATCCTCTCTTGCTCTTCCCCTTCAGCTGCAGGGAAGTTTGTCTTTTTATTTTATAACTCTTAAAAATCTGGGGATTCAGTGGCGCATGCGCTAGTAGCGGGTTCTGGTGTGGTGACAACCATGCCCATTGTATTTTTACAAAAAAAAAACACCACATCACTTCATTCGGCTGTCTGCCGAGTTGATGTGGGAGCTCAGAGTGAAAGGCCTTCTTCCTTCTCAAGCTTTTCCCTATTACGGTCTCCCTGAAACTCTGGGGTTCCTCATTGTGTAATCGCAACATTGTCTTTTGGTGCGACAACCTTGGTGTGGTTCACGCGGTCAACCGACAGTGGGAGTCTACCTTGCCAGCTATCCACTTGCTATCCCAATTGGTATTACGTTTTTTGCAGTTTAAAACAGTTTTTCAGGCCCAACATGTCCCAGGTGCATACAACGACATTGCAGATGTCTCGTATTTTTGTGCTCTTGCGCCTCAGGGACCTTTCAAAGCTATCGTGCTGCCTGAACTGAATGGCGTAGGTTCGTGATCCTGCCGAATAACTGAGGTAAGACCAGTGGGGAGCTTATTATCGAGTTTGTGTGGAGCCTATATGAGTCGGACAGGTCCAGGGCCATGGCTGTTAAACTGTTTGTGGGGTTGTCGCATTTTTTCCAGGTCAAGGTTTTGGAGGACCTTTCAAAGAACTTTTAAGTACAAAAGGCTTTGAAGTATTGGCAGCTAGCCCCGGTTCCTCCCGATACTTGCCCTCCTATTTATTTACACCTTTTGGTGTGGCTGTTGTTGGCCTTACCCACGGTTTGTTCTTCGGATTTTGAGGCACAGTTGTTTGGTATGGCGTTCATTATGGCTTATTGTAGGGCTTTTCAGGTTTCAAAACTTTGTGTAGCTTCTAACCAGGGACATGCAGTCAGGGGAGGCAGGGGAGGCAGTGCCTCCCCTGTCATTATGATTAAAATAATACAAAGATAATACAAAGATAATAACACATTATTATTATTATTATTATTATGATTATTATGAATCATTTTTAACCTGACAATGCTGCTAAATCTCTATGGGAGGCAGCGAGAGCGCTGCCTCCCAGTGACAATGATAAAGTGTCTGAAGAGGGGGGCGGGCAGGGGGCGGAGCCAAATCACAGGCTGGAAAAGCCCATTGAAAATTGAATGAAAAGCGGCACCATCACAATTGCCTCATTGACAGGGGCTGTGCCTTGAGCTCACATCAAGGCACACCCCTGTCAATTATTGGACAGCAGCAGCGGGTGGGCTGGAACGGATGGGCAGAGTCAGATGCCCCCATTCCTAGTGGCTGCGTATCCACACTGCTTTCAGCAGCTCCTCCCGGCCCCGATCTGCTCTTGCAGGACCAGTGGGAGCCGCTGTGTACTGCGCTGTCTCGGCCCCCCTCCCTTAATCCCCGTAAACTAAGCTGCGCTCCCGCGCCCCCTCCCCCCGCTCCCTTAGCCCCTGTGTTTTCGGCCTCTGCCCCCCCCCCCCCCCCGCTCTGTCCCCCCTGTGCTCAATGGCCTGCCTCCTCTCCTGGACCCCCGTGCTGACTGCTGAGCTCCCGCCCCCCCCCCCCCCCACCACCACTCCCCTTGGCCTGCAGTACAATGTACAGACCGAGGGAGTGCCGGGTCAGGAGCCTGCGGCCAGAAGAAGAAATCATGTAAGTGGCTGACACTACACTATACTACACCTACACTACACTGCACTACACTACACTACACTGCACTGCACTGCACTCACCTACACTACACTGCACTACACCACACCCTAAGGGTAGAGGGGGGGTGTGTGTGTGTGTAAAGTGCTCTACCTGACGTAATGTGTACAAAAAAGGGGGGCTGTCTGCTGTAATGTGTAAAAAAGGGGACACTGTCTTCAAAATGTGTACAAAGGGGACGCAGTCTACCGTAATGTCTAAAAAGGGGACGCACTCTGCCGTAATGTCTAAAAAGGGGACGCTGTCAGCCGTAATGTGTAAAAAGGGGACGCTGTCCGCCGCAATATGTAAAAAAAGGGGACGCTGTCTGCTGTAATGTGTAAAAAGGGGACGCTGTCTGCCGTAATGTGTAAAAAGGGGACGTTGTCTGCCGTAATGTGTAAAAAAGGGGACGCTGTCTGCCGTAATGTGTAAAAAAGGGGACGTTGTCTGCCGTAATGTGTAAAAAGGTGGACGCTGTCTGCCGTAATGTGTAAAAAAGGGCAATCTGTCCGCCGTAATGTGTAAAAAGAGGACGCTGTCTGCCGTAATGTGTAAAAAGGTGGACGCTGTCTGCCGTAATGTGTAAAAAGGGGGACGTTGTCTGCCGTAATGTGTAAAAAGGTGGACGCTGTCTGCCGTAATGTGTAAAAAGGGGGACGTTGTCTGCCGTAATGTGTAAAAAGGTGGACGTTGTCTGCCGTAACATGTAAAAAGGGGACGCTGTCCGCCGTAATGTGTAAAAAGGTGGACGCTGTCTGCCGTAATGTGTAAAAAGGGGGACGTTGTCTGCCGTAATGTGTAAAAAGGTGGACGTTGTCTGCCGTAATGTGTAAAAAGGGGACGCTGTCCGCCGTAATGTGTATAAAGGTGGACGTTGTCTGCCGTAATGTGTAAAAAGGGGACGCTGTCTGCTGTAATGTGTAAAAAGGTGGACGTTGTCTGCCGTAATGTGTAAAAAGGTGGACGTTGTCTACCGTAATATGTAAAAAGGGGACTCTGTCTGCCGTAATGTGTAAAAGGGGTTCTACCTGGTGTAGTGGTGCTACTGTGCGGCGTAATTTGAATAATAGAGACTACTATGCACCGTTATATGAATTGGTATAATTTTGTGGCCACACCCCTTCCCCATGAAGCCACGCCCCTATATATTTTGTGCGTGCCTGCAGCGCACACTGCTCCTGTTTTACATAAAGGGGGGGCTCTGATGCCGTTTCTTGCACACAGCACTAAAATGTCTAGTTACGGCACTGTTGCTAGGTGTCCATTTCACTGGCCCTGAGCAGTTCTCCCTCACCATATCCTCTCCAGGGGTGAGGGGGTGGACTTGGATGGGATAGGGAAGGGGGTCCAAAGCATTTTGTCGCACCTGGGCCCACCGCTCGCTAGTTCCGCCACTGGCTCTACCTGCTGTAATGTGTAATAGGGGGCTTTACCTGCCATAATTTGAAAAAAGGGATCTCTACCTGCCGTAATGTGTAATAGGAGGCTATACCTGCCGTAATGTGTAAAAGGGAACTCTACCTGCCGTAATGTGTTAAAGGGAGCTCTGCCTGGCGTAATTTGTGTAAGTGGCACTACTATGCGGCGTAATTTGACTAATGGAAACCCTGGACAACAAAATTGCATTCATGTCCTCCTCCCACTCCCTTCCCAGTTCCAAACACAAATTTTTATTTATTTTTTCTATAAAAATGTACAATATATCACAAGTATGATGAGCAGGCAGGCAGCGGGCATTCGTGGCATCGGACTGAGATGCAAATTAGTGACGGAGGGCTGGGTCAGTTGATGGTGGGCGAGTTTGTAAGTCATTGGCGGTGGCAGCAGGCATCGGCGCAGGGGCAGTAGTGGGCATTGGCTCGGCGGGGGTAGGGGTAATCGGCAGGATTCGGAGGACATTATGGCTGTAGTGCCTCACCAGCCACTGACCTCACCGCACGCCACTGCTTCTAACGCATTTACTCCCTTAGCTGCTCTCTTCGCACATTTTTGTGGATGATTTTGCGTTGCTTTGTGATATTCGTCTGTCTAAGACAGATCAATAGGGAAGGGGTCGTTGGGTTTCAATGCCAGCTTGCTCTCGGATGCTGCAGTGCGTCCGGTAGTTTGGGCTAGGTGATTCCAAAACCTTTGTCCCTCTGTGGAAGGAAGGTATTGGTTATTGCATGCAGATGGCTCCCATATGACCTGTTTCCAATTTGGTTGTGTTTTTAAATAGTGCATGGAAGGGGTTGACTTCGAGACGCATTCCTTCTAGATTGGGGTGGCTACATTGGCCGATGCGTCAGGTTCCTTTGTTGAGGTGATTAAACACTGTTGAGCGCCTACAGGTGGTGTATCTGCCCTCGGTAAGTTGTTGCATCCCAACTTAAAAGACTAGCTACTCGTCACACTAGGTGGGGGTTTTGAGGATTTTTTGTTTTACCACCAGTTTTAACCCATGCTTCTGCGAGCTAGTGGACATTTTGTGTTTTCCCCTCAAGTCAAGTTGGGGTCCACCTCCCTCACCACCCTGCCAGCTCTTAATTTGTTTTATAAAGCTTTTCATAGATAAGGGTTCTTCTTTCTGACCTTTCCTTTCTTCATGGTCTCACAGTTTCTTTTTGCCTTCCCCTTACAGGGGCTTTATTGGATTTTTCTCCGGTGTGGAGGGCATTCATTTATGTTTTGGGGTAGTCGGTCCCGTTTTGCTCGGGATGGTAATTTGTTCCCGGTTTTAGGGCAAGCTAGATGGATGGGAGGCCGTTGTATACGCTGGAGTTCCCTGTTGGAGTTGTTGTTCTGGTCAGTTAGGTCTTTTGGTTTCCCCTTGGTCCTTATTATTCATTTGGCAGGAAATTATTTCACTTTCCATTCTACATTGGATCTGCTGGGCTCCATTTTGGCCGATTTGGAGAAAATTGCAGCCATGTGGTCGTTTTGCATAGTCTTGTGGACTGAGATCGTTCCGCAATGTATTTGGCATGGTGGCTTGTCTCCAGTGGCCAGAGATGTGGCTTGGAGACAGATAAATTTGGCGGTTGGTCATTGTGTAAGCAGTTTTGGAGGAGGTGTTTTCTCGCATTCTTTGATCCGGTTTTTGGGATGCTCCTCTATGCCGCCCTGATGGAGTACATTTGAATAATGAAGGATGTTTTATGCTTATCGAGGATTTAGTTAGGAGCAGTTTAGAGGTGGTAGAGTAGTGTATGGTGGCGGCACGGTCCTCGGATGAGGCCCGCGGTTGGTGGGAAAGAATGGTTGCAGTCACCATCTGTCTCTGGAGCTTGAGGTGCTCTCCCCTCCAATACATGGCTTAGGCTGATTCTACCCTACTGGGGTCAGTGACACCACTGATCCAGGTGGGCCTCATGTTGTGTCATTGGAGTGGGAGGTGGATACCTTGGGCGTGGTAATGGGCTGGCTGGTCGTCTCCCATTTTGAAGGGCGGTGTATGGAGTGTGCAGATGATGATCTTGCTTTGTGGAGCCGTTTTTTCAGTGCCATCATACTTTGTCTGTCTTTCCTACTTCTTAGATTAGTTAGTTGATTCTATTTCTAATAGTTTAAATTAGCTTAAATTAATTGTTTAATTAGCTTAATCTACTATATAAAAATGAAAATCTGTAATTCTGTCCTTCTGTCCTTCTGTCTGTTTTTCTATACAAATCCACAGTTTACAAGTGAAGATCGTGAAATTTCACATACAAGCGTATTAAATTTAAAACATGGCGGACGCAACTATAACAATTTGAAATCCCTAGCACCCCTAGGGGGGGCAGACAGCAGCACAGAGTATAACAGGAGACCGCATAACTCCGGAATTGCTGGACCCATGTACTCAAAAATTGGTACACATATGCCTTCCAATCTGCCAACAAACACTGTGGGAGGAAGACACCCCTAGCACCCTTAGGGGTGAGCCAGCAGCACTGAGTATTTCAGCAGACAGCATAACTCTGGAATGCCTGCAGCAATTTACAACAAACCTGGTACACATATGACTTACACTCTGGAAACAAACACTATGGGGGTCAGACACCCCGAGCACCCCTAGGGGTGGGACAGCAGCACAGAGTATGTCAGCAGCCAGCAAAACTGTGGTAGGCCTGGAGCAATTTACACCAAACTTGGTACACATCTGACTTAAAATCTTGGAACAAACTCTGTGGGGGTTAAACACTCCTATCACCCCTAGGGGTGGGACAGCAGCACAGAGTATTTCAGGAGACTGCAAAACTATGGAAGGCCTGGAGCAATTTACACCAAACTTGGTACACATCTGACTTACAATCTGGGAACGAAATCTGTGGGGGTTAGATAACCCTAGCACTCCTAGGGGTGGCACAGCGGCACAGAGTATTTCAGGAGATTACATAAATCCCAAATGGGTAGACCAATTTACAACAAACTGGGTACACACATGACTAACACTAGGGAAAAAAAGAATGTGGGGGTCAAACACCACTAGCACTCCTAGGGGTATGTCAGCAGACAGCATAACTCTGGAAGCACTGGAGCAATTTACAATCTCGAAAACACCCCTACCACCCCTAGGGGTGGGACAGCGGCACAGAGTATTTAAGGATACAGCTTAACTCCCGAATGGCTAGACCAATTTACAACAAACTGGGTACACATGTGACTTACACTCGGGAAACAAACAATGTGGGGGTCAGACACCCCTAGCACCCCTAGGGGTGGGACAGCAGCACAGAGTACGTCAGCAGACAGCATTACTGTAGAAGGCCTGCAGCAATTTTCACCAAACTTGGTACACATCTGACTTACAATCTGGGAACAAACTCGGTGGGGGTTATACACCCCTATCACCCCTACGGGTGGGGTAGCAGCACAGAGAATTTCAGGAGACAGCATAACTCTGGAATGCCTAGACCAATTTACAACAAACTTGCTACACATATGACTTATAAGCTGGGAACAAACACTGTGGAGTTAAGACACCCCTAGGGTTGAGGCAGCAGCACAGAGTTTTTCAGCAGACAGCATAACTCTGGAATGCCTGGAGCAATTTACACCAAACTTGCTACACATATTACTTACACTCTGGGAACAAACACTGTGGGGGTAAGACACCCCTAGCACCCCTAGGGTTGAGGCAGCAGCACAGAGTTTTTTAGCAGACAGCATATTTCTGGAATGCCTGGAGCAATTTACCCCAAACTTGCTACACATATTACTTACACTCTGGGAACAAACACTGTGGGGGTAACATACCACTAGGGGTGGGCCAGCAGCACAGAGTATATCAGGACATGCATGATATGTCAGTGATGACAGGGCTGCATGGGACAGGGGCAGTGACATGATATGAGGAGAGGAATGGAGGTAGCACAAACCTACACACTGAGAGTTTTAAGTTTATTGATGTGTGTAACATTTTCCATGCTTTTTTATACTATATTATTTATACTCTGTGTTTAATATTTAAATACATTTTTGTAAACAAACATTCTTAAAATCCCAGGCAACGCTGGGTACTCCAGCTAGTAATAAATAAAGCTGACCTTTCTTTCCCATTACGCAAGTCTCAATGTCGTTAATTCATTACTGTTATGGAGTTATTGGTTTTCCTTTCACTGAGTAGAGGAGGACATTCATCTGGTGACGGGTAGTTTATTGTTCAATGTATGCTATATGGTCTATTCAATTGATGTCGGATCCTTTCCGACAGAAAGGATCCTACATTTCAGTATTCAATTTGCGGCCAAATCCAACAGGTTTTGGCTGTTCATCCCAACAATCCCAATATGACTTCTTTTTTTTTAAGTTGGATTGACGTTGTCGGAAACAGGGCTAAAACCTTTCGGATTTGGCCACGAATCCAACAAAACACGTCGATCCGTGGCTAATTCACCTATCCACCTGTTTTCCGACAATTCGGTATTTCTGACTTGCCGGATAAACAGCAGTTTGATTGAATAGGTCGAATCTGGAGTCGACCTTAAATTGTCGAAAACTGATGTTTTTCCGACAAGTTGGAAATTCCGTCTTGAATTGAATAGATGTATGTTATTGAACTGTTCATGCCCTCGCTCCTGACTGATTGTCACTTTGCACTCCTGTTTTGTTGTTGGAATGACAAGTTTGTAATGTGTATACATTTAAATTTCTCAATAAAAACAGAATAAAAAATAAGACACTTGTCTAACAAACCAACGGCGGGATGTAATGTCGCCCGAGTCTAGTGGCCGGGCGGGATGCATGGTTTTGCCTTGTAAGTGACTGCCCCTTTAAAAAAAAGTCTGAGTTCAGCCGGCAACCCGCATGGCTGCCGGATTCGGGCGGCATTACATCCCGCCGCATGTCTATGATTTTAAAAATGTTCCAAAATCACAAAATAAAACAGAAATTAACAACACATTTAGTTGCATGTTTTTTCAGCTTCGCCATCACCTTGTACAATAAACTTATCTTTTCCACAAGTCAGGTAGGATTTCTTAGACAGACACCTGTATCGCTTGTGAAGTGACCAGAATGTGATGAGGAATCAGCTTTTAGCAGGAACATGTGACAGTGATATTAAGTTACTGATATCCACCTGCTACCCAGAGATATAAAACTGGATCTTCCCTGCGTTTCATTATCACTTGATCCATCAGTTACTGGTAACTTCTGCTGCAACTTGCCAACCACAAACCACTAATATGTCTTATTTTATCTTACACCAGTCCTTATACCGACAGTCCATACATACTAGTACTGAAGAAAAATGAAACTTTGGGAATAGCAGTTGTCAATGTGTAATTTAGCTAGAGTTTTGTGGAAAAATCTGACTTTTATCACGCTTGTACCAAAACTACCATTTCTATACAGTATTCCCATCATTGGTACAAAGTATTTTACTCATGGGCAGAATAATAAAAACCTTAATTTTCTAGGGTGGTTGTTATTTTTAGTCTAGAAAGTCCAAATGTAAATTATGTCATCCAGTTGCCTATGGATTCTATAATGGGGTCAGAAGCTATTTGGTTCTTGACAGCCTCATGGGTGTTTCATCAATGAGAAACGTTAGTGCAGAAGATAGATTCGGAGGGTGGAAGGGGTGGAGTAGAGGAGTAGACTGAATCTAAGACCATTTCACTGGAAATCATTTTTTAGTTTTTCTTTACAAAATGACGAGGTGCCACACATAGGGGTCGAATAACTAAGCCTTGGAAGGAGATAAAGTGGATGGAGATAACGTACCAGCCAATCAGTTCCTAACTGCCGTGTCACAGGCTGGGTTTGAAAAATGAAAGGAGCTTGTTGGCTGGTACTTTATCTCTGTCCACTTTATCTCCATCCAAGGCTTAGTAAATAGACCCTATAATCCTCTATAAATGATGTCACATGACACAATTTGTAAATGGTGAGATTAGAATTAGCCAAAGTACATGGTGGCACTTACAGAGGATCACAAGGTTTTACAAGTCATGGGAAATAGTTGGGAGGGGTAAGAATGATGGAGAGGCATGGGGAAGCTGCTGGAGTGCTTTCCTTTGCAGCAGGAAGCAGAGACATTTACACTCTAGGGAACTTACATTTCTTGTCAGACCTGAGCTGCTAGACATTAGGTCACCTGATTCAGAGGTCCACGCAGTCACGGCCGAGCATCT